>NC_077227.1:658455480-658803813 GCF_027887165.1 Monodelphis domestica | reverse complement strand
TCCCTCTCTGATTCCCCACAATAGTCCAATAGGTGGCCATCTGTCTTTTGGGACCCACAACACTCTACAGGACAGAAGAGCAAGATTAAAATATCATTGGTAAATAGTGAACCAAATAAATAAAATTAATGAAATGTAGATAATATCAATATGGAATTTCCTAAATCAATATGTGGCTCATAGAGATACTTACATATAGTTTAGTGGTTCTTGGCTCAGACTTTGATGTTACTATTCTACAGGAAACCTTTCCTAATCCCTCTTAATTCTAATGACTTTGTTCTCTTAATTATTTCCTATTTGTAAAAGAACAAATTAAAAAATCCCCAGATAAAGTCTAAAGTGGACATCCTAAAAAATCAAAAGAGAATTTGATAAATTTGAAAGTAAAAGAACTATTGAATTAATAAATAAGCCTAATAGTTGGTTCTTTAAAAAAAAACAAATAAAATAGATAAAGTATTGGTTAATCTAATTTTTAAAAAAGAAGAGAATCAAATTATCAATATAAAAAAATTTATTTCCTCTTTGTGCTGTATATATCCTGTCTGCTTGTTCCTATTTGTTACTTGTCATCTCCCTTATTGTATCATGAGCTCCTTGAAGGCAAGGATTGTATTTTGACTCCTTCTGTATCCTCAGAGCTCACTTCTTAGCACTTAAATGTTTATTGACTGACTAACTGGCCCTAATAGATTATAAGCTTCTTGAGGACAGAGTTTATTTTTTGTCTGCATCTTTGGCACCTAGTACAGTGCCTGGTATACCTGACAGGCATTTAATAAGTGCTTCTTGATTGATGGTTTGGATTAACTGAATAATCCTCACAGTGCCTAGCCTCATATTTAGCCATTCGTTTGTTGTCTGACTCTGTGACCTGGAGGACCATACTGTCCATGGAGTTTTCTTGGCAAACGTACTGGAATTGTTTGCCATTTCCTCTTCCAGTGGATTAAGGCAAACAGCAGTTAAAAGACTTCTCCAGTGTTGCCTTGACAGCCAATGTCTGAGAACAGATTTTTACTAGGGTTTTCTTGACTCCAAGCTGGCTGCCTTCTCTAGCATAAGACTCTATAGAAAGTGCTTGAATAGGCTAATTTGGGCTGGTGTAAAGATGGGCCTGACTCAGGCCTCTATCCTCTTAGTTCTAATTGATGTTGGGACTCAGTGAGGTACTCAGAGATCAAAATGGTTAACTGAATGGTTAACTAAAAGAAGTTTACGTCGCCATGGCACAGAAAAGAGAATTAGCAAGGTTCCTTGTGTTCTTTTGTTTTTTTTCCCAGATGACCTATAGATAGAATTTTAATAATTTTTTATTTAATTTAATACATTTTCTGACATTTGGTGATCCATGCTCTCTCCCTCAAGATACTAGGATGTTGGCTATGTATGTGTTATCATGCAATACGTGTTTCCCTGTTGGTTGTGTTGTGAAAGAAGAAACCTATCGGTTATACTAGAGAAAAATTCACAAAGGAAATAAAGTGAAGAATAGCATGCTTCCATCTGCATTCAGACTCCAGTTCCTTCCCTGGTAGTGGATAACCTTTTTTTAAAAATCATGAATCCCTTTATTAAGAGTATATTTGTAGGTTTTGAACAACGATAGCTGTATAACCCCTTGGAACTGCTTGTTAGATTCAGGAGCAGGGAGGAAAGAGCTGGGGCAGGGGAATCATAAATCATGGAGCCATGGGAAAATATTCTAAATTTAAAAAAGAAAGAAAAAAGATAAACAAAAAAAAAGAATGTAAGCATAAGGCTCTTGAATTATCATCAGTAAACCACCTTAAAATTGTAAAAAAAAGAAAAAGAAAAAAAAGAAATATCTGAGGAAAGAAAGAAAGCAAAAAGGAAAGGAGAAAGGGAAAGATATACCCAAATGCATACAGATTCCCAAAGAATATTAGCAGAGATAGTAAGGTTTGCTTAACTGAGCAATGTAAATTAACAGAAGAAAACAAGAGAACCATTCTTCTGCCTTAGAGCCAATACACAGTATTGACTCCAAGATGGAAGGTAAGGATTTAAAGAAAAAGAAA
The DNA here is from genome assembly GCF_027887165.1 of Monodelphis domestica. Lineage (NCBI taxonomy): Eukaryota > Metazoa > Chordata > Mammalia > Didelphimorphia > Didelphidae > Monodelphis > Monodelphis domestica. Next base: position 658,801,768 of record NC_077227.1, on the reverse strand, counting down.
AACTTTTACCTTCTGTCTTAGAATCAATACTGTGTATTGGCTCCAAGGCAGAAGAGTGGTAAGGGCTAGGCAATGGGGGCTAAGTGACTTACCCAGGGTCACACAGCTGGGAAGTGTTTGAGGCCAGATTTGAACCCAGGACCTCCTATCTCTAGGCCTGCCTCTCAATCCACTGAGCTACCCAGCTGCCCTCAGAAGGTAAGAGTTTTTTTTAAAAGAGTCTATTTGTGCACTTGCCTTGGATTTTCAACGAGGATACTCTTGACACTTGGCTAAGTCGGGCTTGGCCTTGCTATTCTATGTAGTTAAAAGCATCAGCAAGGTCTAATCATGCCTCCTTAGCTTGGGACAGCCTTGAGGTCTGAAGGGACTAGACCGCCTCCAAATGGGAGGGTCCCCCCATATAACCAGAGGCTGCTAGGAAGTTCAATCAAGGGTTTCTGGAAGACAACTTCGTTAGCTTTTAGGGGAAAACCTAACCCATCCCAGGTTTGGAAGAATAAAGGGAGAAGGAAACCCTCTCAAATAGAATAGTATCATTCACATAGTAAGTACTTCATGAATGTTTATTGGTTACAATTTAATTTTAAAGTGTCTCTTCTATTATAGTCTCTGAAATTTTACTACCAAAAATCTATCCCTTTGGGTTAAAACATTTCCCCCTGTTGGACATAAGAAAGAGGAAATGAAAGATCAAAAAGGGAAATAGAGCACCAAAAACAAACTTGGCCCACTTTGGGGTTTTTCCAGGGGTTGAATTTGCTTGTGATGATGAGATATTCAGGCTAAAGTGACAGGATCCTACCATGGGGTGATTTAAAGCTAGAAAGAACCTAGTAGGCATCTAGTCCAACCCTGTTATTTTCTAAATAGATCTACAGAGGTTACCTGATTTGCCCAGGATCATACACTGCTACCAGGTACTACCAGGAGCAGCCAAGACTTGAACCCAAAGGTTCTCGAAAAAAACCTCGAAATCTTTTCCACTATCTGGAAAGGAAAAGGTTAATTCGCTCATTTGGACTTCCTGTTTTTCCTCTGACATTATTCTTGTGTTATTTTCTCTTCCTAGATGAGCCTTGCCTGGAGAAAACTCTGATTATGACTCCAGTGCCCTGAACTACACTTCGGATGATGCTTCCTTTTATCATCAGCATTTCTATGGTCTGAGTCACTCAAGGGTGTGTTTTACCACAGAGCCAAGAGAGTTCACCCCAAAGACAATGGCCACCAAAGCAGTCAGCCGGAAGCTGGAAAATGGCAGATCATCTTTAATGTAGGGAGGAGCAAGGACTTGCTGCTGAGGACTCCCCTGGACCAGTTCCCCTCCTCGACTTATCAGGGCCAGCTCAAGTCCTGTTCCACCTTTGATGACATTCTCAATGTCTGGGATGACTATGATGGCACCTGCAATGAGTTCTTTTTCGACCCCAACCCTGGAGCCTTCCACACAATCTTGACTTTCCTTCAGGTGGGGAAGCTTGGACTGCTCAGGGAGATGGGTGCCATTTCTTTTCAGGAGGAAATCATCAAGCAAATTGGTTGTGGGGTGGTGGGTGAAGGGTGAGTAGAGAGATCACTGGGAAAATCAACCAAATTCACCTTGAATAAGTATGTAGATGAGTTTGAAGAGATCTTTTAAAGGGGGATTAATCTCACCCTAAAAGAGGGGGTAAGGAGGAAGGAGCTAGGTGGTACAGTAGATCAAATGCCAGGCCTAGAGAAAGATCTGAATTCAAATCTAGCATCAGACACTGATAAGCTATGTGACCCTGAGCAAATCATTTGACCCCTCTTTCCCTCAGTTCCCCATCTGTAAAATGGGAACACATTAGAGAAGGAAATGGCAAACTCCAGCATCTTTGCCAAGAAAAGTTCATGGACAAAGTCCATGTGGTCAAGTAGAGTCAAGTATGACTGAACAAAAGAAACAAAAATCTCACCCAAATTAAGGCATTCAAGAAGTAAATACAGAGAATTTAACTTTATCTTATCTTTGAAACCCAAAGAGGGAGCAACAAGATGGTTCAGTGGATTGAGAGCCAGGCCTAGAGATGGGAGGTCTTGGGTTCAAATGTGACCTCAGACATGTCCTAGCTGTGTGATCCTGGGCAAGTCACTTAGAATCAATACACAGTATTGATTTTAAGATGGAAGGTAAGGAATTTTTTTAAAAAAAGCATATCCTTTAAAAAAAAGGAAAGAAATGAGGAAGGAGAGGAAATCAGCATTTGTATACTCTGTTCCAGCATTGTTAACTAAGCACTTTGCCAGTATTCTCTTCTTTGATCCTTATAACAATCCAGTGAGGTAGGTACTATTGCTATTCTCTGTTTTATCTTTGAGGAAACTGAGGCAGACTGTGGTTATACCACAACTACTAAGAGTCTGAAGCTGGATTATAACTCTGGGCATCCTGAGTCCACTGCACCTAGAGTCTACTGTGCCACCTAGCTGCCAGGTTTCTTTTATAGGACTTTTAAAAAAATGTCTACTTTACCCAATAAATAGACTATTTTTCTTAAAAACCAATTTGACATAAAATCCAGTCAAAGCAGCTTCTTGAACTTAAAATTCTAATTGTGTTTGAATGTTTGGTTTAGAAAATGGATCTATGATCTCTTGGGTGTGGTATCAATGATGACAACTCATTTGTGGGTAACTAGTTTGTAATTAGTGTTAATTTCTTCTCTGCTTTCCCATAAGTTCACCATATGGAGCTCACCTGATAACTGGGTTCCTTCCTCATCTCACTTTCTCTCTTTTTTTTTAAAGCTCTTTTCTTCCTGTTTAGAATTAATACTGTATATTGGTTCCAAGGCAGAAGAGCAGTGAAGGCTAGACAATGGGGGTTAAGTGACTTGCCCAGGGTCACATACCTAGGAAGTGTCTGAGGTTTCATTTGAACCCAGGACCTCCCATCTCTGGACCTGGCTCTCGTTCCACTGAGCCCTCTAGCTGCCTCTCTACTTCATTTTCTTTTGACATGACAAGGATGCCAAAAAAGTGCCTGGGCTGTTCATCAATTATCCCTTGCTCCCATAGCCAAGTCATCCTCTTTTGTGCATATATACATAAGCATATATATATGTATATAATATATATAATAATATAAAAATGTGTGTATGTATATATATATTTATGCATAAACATATATACACACACACACATTTTGGGGATGATATAGACTTTGTTTTAAAGCCCGTCTTTTGAAATTAACTTGTTATAGCTTGTTCACCCCATACCATGATCCTCTCCATTGCACTTTGGGTGATCCTGAAATTCAGTTCTTCAGAGATGTTTGTGTTCTAGGACTTGTGATCATACAAAATTGTGTTTATCATGCAAAAATAAAATAAAACCCTACACACAATGATGTGCCATAAGTATATGTGTCAACCATTTAAAAAATGGTTTTGACTAGTCTTATGGAGCAGAAATAACTGATGAAAAGAACTAGTTTCATTAGTTTGAGTTTGTGTATTTATCATCCTCATAATATAGCTGACACTTCTGAGTGTACAGTAACTAAACAGGCAGAAATTCCTACTGGTAACTCAGAAATCAATGAAGTTTGAATAAATGACAGTGCCTCACTTTCTTCTTTATGGGCTTGTCACCTTCCTGCCCCTTTGGAGTGTTTGTGAAGCCTGAAGAGATAATGGTCTTCTGGTGCTTTGAAAACATGTAATACATTATAAATGCTAAATAATAATAACAATAATAACAGGTATCCTATAATCATAGGGATCCTTTAATAATACTCATCAAACATAATAGCATTACTAACCAGTTGAAACAAGACATGATACAACTCCATCTCTTTAATCACTATTTTATATCATGGGAGAATTTTAGCATCATTCAGATTAGTTATTATAGCCTCCTAGGAAACAAAGCCCATGAAAGCAATGCTAAAAGAGGTAGTACTGTGTGGACTCCCTTTCAGCCCGGTTGATCATTACCTTGAATTCTTCTCACATTCCCTCTTCTGATTGCTTCTCTACACTGCTAGTCCCCATGCCCTTCTCAGTTCCCTCTACACATTTTAGTCTCGTGGTTTCCTTCAAAACAGTTAAAGTTCAAATCTCATCTTCTCCTAATCCCTAATCCCTCCCATCCATCTCTCTTTAGTGCCTTCCCTCTGGGATTATGTTCCATCTACTCTGTCTATAGGCATAGTTATTACCATTTGGCCTCCCCTCCAACAAAATGTGAGTTCTAGGAGGGCAGGGCTGGATCTTTTCATTTGTTTATATTCCCAGCCTTAAATAGTCAGTGCGTGGCCTTAGGAAATGTTTGTTGATTCATTGATTCAGGGAAGTCATGTGTCATAGCTTGCTCTGTACCAATGTGACCTTCATTCATTTCATAAATTCCTATTGGATAAGAAAGGGCAAGAAAGCCACCTTATTCGGGGCCATAGTCATGAAGAAAATGTCTTCACAGCTGCTCCATCTGGTTTTACCACTAGATGGTGACAATCAAGTTGGGAACGTCCGCCTGAGGTCCCGGCTCCTTACCCCTCCCATCATCTTTTAAACAAAGAAAGGATCTTCAGAGCGCCCAGCTGGGCTGGACTTCGTTCTTTGTTGGCATTTGGAAAGCCACTGGGGGCAGTGAATACAGAGGAGGCTGGGAGAGAGACTTCTCCACTGCAGCCAGGGCTCAGCTCCCCAAAGCACTAGGAATTCTGGAGGACCAACAATTTGAATAAAGCTATGATGAACTCCCAACTTAGCAGCAGAGGATGTCACAATAGGAGAGATCCCTCTCTTCTTACTGAAGAGCCACCAGGGGTGTTGGCCACCCTCCTTTCCCCCGGGCAGGCTGGTTGGAGGCTAGGGAGACTTCGGGAGTTCTCAAGGCTAGTAAGAGACTGGAAAGACTCTTTGCCCAGGTGATGTAGCCTAGTTTTACGGTCCCAGTTCTGGAACCCTTCCCAAAGCGGATATTGCTGTTAGACCGACATATTTGAGACTAAAGCCTGAAGCAGAGTTGCTCCAAATATGTCGGTCGATACTCCCCTTCCTCGAACCTAATCCTCTCACTATGCCCAGCAAAACTCGGTGGTGTTTGGATCCCACCCTGAGACTTACCCTTCTATAATTTTCCCACCTAACCACCGAACTTTGAATCGTGTAACAGGCACAAAAGCCTCCTTCCCCCCCACCCCCCCCCCCACCCCCGCCCCGGTCTCAAATATACTTTTTTTTTTTTTTTGCCTGGGAAAGGTCGGGGCAATCCTTTTATTGTTTGGAATTTTTTTTTTTGCGTTGTTTTGTTTTGTTTTGAATTTAAGGAACTACCACACCCCCATTTGTCTCCGGCTGGGGTAAACTTGCTTTGAAACAAAGAGCCTTAGGAAACGGAGAGATTCCCATCGACGTGTTACCGAGGGGTGGGGACTAACTGTGCTGCTCCTCCAAGTGAGCCAAACGGCAGAGAAGTAGCTCAGACCTCATATCGAGGGTTTGTCTAGGTCCGTTCCTCCTGCAGCTTCTGATCCTGCTCCAAGTCTCGTTTCTGGACTTCTGGACCAGCTCTGGCCACTACTTCCAGCCCCAGGATTCTCCCCATTGAATCCTTTGCCTGAGCTCAGATCATTGACTTAGAGGAGAGAGTGTTAAAAGGGAAACAAATGATGTTAAGAAATCACTGAGCTCCACCTTTCAGGGATACCAGATGGACGGTCCCTGGCCTACTAGGACTGCTGCCTGCTCTTGAATCTGACCTCAGATTCCGTATATAGCCAATGATTGTATCAGAGATTACTTGTTCCTTCCTCTGACTTTTCCCAGAGTGATTTTTTTTTTACCACAGATGGTAAATCGCCCACGATTTATAGATATAGAACTGAAAAGGACTTAGTCTAATCCCTTCATTTTACAGATGAGGAAACTGAGGTGCAGAGGGTTTAAATGACTTCCAAAGTCACAGCGCTATCACCAGGTCTACAGTTAGGAAGACCTGAGTTCAATTGTGGCCTCAGACACTTACAAGATGTGTGACCCTAGGCAAGTGATTTAACCTGTTTTCCTCAGTTTCCTCATCTGTAAAATGGGGATAATATTAACATTTACCTCCCAGGGTTGTTGAGATGATCAAATGAGTTAATAATTATAAAGTATTTAGTACAGTGCCTGATACATAGTAAGCACTCTATGAATGCTAGCTATTATTAGCTCCTACTCTCAATCCAAATTATTTGCAGTTCGGTACAGCCAAACAAGAACAAGAATCTTGACCAGATGTAAAAAAGAGCTCCCTCATACTTGCTTAATTAAGAAATGTTTAAATACTGCAATGAATTACTAAGAAAAAGCTTTGAAATCTAGTTGTCTTCAAAAGTGTGACAAGACACAATTTCCCAAAGCCTAGAAAATTATTTGAGAATGATAAAAAAAAAATAGGTGATGGTGGATAAATATATCTTCCAGTTGCTTTTCAAACCCAAGACAGCTTCAGATCAGGTGTAAAGATTCCAAACCCCACTGCCTGGGGAAAAGGTGATGTTGGTACTCAGGTCATGGTATCATAAAGTGCATATGAAACATTTTAATCTTCAGTGTTCTCAGGGATTGGAAAATGTGTATACCAGTGAAGTATGGAAAAATCAATGTTTAAATTACTCATGTTAAATAATATATGCAGGTGCCCATCACTTCTACAGGCCATTTAATGAATATACAATTTCCTAATATAATTGTAATTCTATAAAATTATAAAATATGTTTTAAAATATTCAACAAAATGAGGGGAGTTGTTAATTCTCTTGCATTTATGAACTCTAGTTCAACCCATCTTGGAAAGAATGAAGCCCCTTACATAAAGATTCTGCCTTAGAAACATTTCAGCTACACCTCGAGCTAACCTGACTCAGACTCTTCTAAGACACAAGAATTTGCTTTTCTTCCCTTAAGGGACAGAGAGCACCCAGGCTCTTCTTACTAGGTTATTTGGGAGGAGGGGAAGGAAGGCAGTATGGAGAAAAAAGATGAGAGTTAGAGTGCAGCTAGATAGTTTAGTGGATTAAAAGACAGGCTTAGAGCCTGGAGGTCCTAGATTCATATCTGGCCTCAGACACTTCCTAACTGTGTGACCCTGGGCAAGTCATTTAACCCCCACTGCCTAGTTTTACCGCTCTTCTACCTTGGACCCAATATACAGTAATGATTCTAAAATGGCAAGGGTTTTTATTAAAAAAAAAAAAGATGATAGACAAAAATATATCCAATAGCTTAAGAGTCAAATCTAATGACTAATCCATGCTAGGAATCAGTCAATCAACCAACAACTATTGAGTGCTTACTGTGGTCATACTCTGTGCTAAGCAATGGGAATACAAATATAGTATAAGCAGATAGAAAAACAGTACCTGGCCTCAAGAAGCTTATGTTCTACTGAGGGAAGACAATATAGAAATGGTAGCTGAAAAGGGATGAGATGAAGATACCCCATTCCAGGATATAGTATAGAAAGTCCAGGGAGTCAGGAATATAGCCTAGAGAGAAATGGAGGCATGGTTGGCCTGGGCAGTCTCCCCCTTCCCCCCTTTTTAAACCTCTATCTTCTGTTATAAAATCAATACTAAGTATGGGTTCCAAGGCAATAGAGCAGTAAGAGGTAGGCAATTAGGGTTAGGTGGCTAGCCCAGGGTCAGGGAGCTAGGAAGTGTCTGAGGCCAGGTTTGAACTTAGGACCTCCCATCTCCAGGCATGGCACTCTATCCACTGTAGTACCTAGTTGTCCACCATGTCCCCTCCCACCCCAAATATTAAGGCAGTTCTGAGAAGTATCAGAAGGAGAGGCTTCCAGGGGAACAATATGTGACAGTTACGGATGAGTTAGCTTCCAAGGTGAAGAGATTTCTATGGCAAGGGAGAGAAAGAGTTGGGAGTGCAGCTTGGAAAGGATCATCTACTCCAAAGGAAAGATAATATGGTATAAGCTTTGGACCTGGTCACACAAAAGCCATGCTTGAGTCCCAGCTGTGAAACTAGGGGGGGAAATCATCTCATCTCTTTGAGTATCGGATTTCTTGAAAATATAAATATTGTTCCTACATCATAGGATCATTCTGAGAATCAGATAATAATTATTTTGCAAAGCTCTTTACAAATATCTCATTTAATCCTCACATAAAAACCTTCCGGGTAGGGGCTATTATCTTCATTTTATAGTTGAGCAAACTGAGGCAGGCCAAGGTTAAGTGACTTGCCCAAGGTCAAATAGCTAGTAGATTCCTGGACTTAGATTTGAACTCAGATCTTCCAGACTCCAAGGCCCCATACTCTATCCCTTGTGTCACCAGAAGCCTCTTGAAGAGATCTCAAACAAGATTGAGGATATAAACATATAAGGATAGGCTTTAAACACAAAGTATTGCCTTTTTAAATTTTAGTACACATTCATCTTTTCCCTCCCCATTCCACCCCACCCTCCCCCAAGCACCAGAGCACCCACACTAACCTAGGGAAAAGGAATATGGTAATGTTACTCCTTCCACCTAGAAACCTCAGTAAACATTGTAGAACAAATCCAAAACAAATTAGCCTGAACTTTATCCTCATTAAGAAAAACAGCAGCAGCAGGATTAAGTCATTGTGTCTAGATTGGCTCTAGGGAAGAGACATTTAGACTATACTGGGTATCTATTCCCAAGGAATACCTTAGGCTTCATTCCTCTTCCCAAGTCTTTGGAATGTCCTTTCTTTGAGTAATAAAATTTGAACTATGGAACTAAGAGGTCACCCAGTCCAACCCTCTCATTTTAAAGCAAGGTGAATTTGCTTGCCTGAGATCACACAACTAGTTACAGCAGAACTGCAACTAGAACCAAAGTCCAAGGCTCTTTCTCCTGCATGCACCATATTGCTAAAGGTTACATGAGAGAGAGAGAGAGAGAGAGAGAGAGAGAGAGAGAGAGATTGAGAGAGAGAGAGAGAGAGAGAGAGAGAGAGAGAGAGAGAGAGAGAGAGAGAGAGAGAGAGGATGATGATAATGATCATGATCATGATCAAGATGATGGAGGAGAATGACAATTGAATTGTAGAATCTCAAAAATGGTAGGAATTCATGTGGGTTTTATTATTCCTTCCTCCTTCCCCCAAGGAATTTCTTGGGGGTGGTAAACTTCATTCTTCCCCCAAAGGGTTCTCCTATGTCCTTGGTTTGCAAATAATAGAAGGCTTTTACCAACTTGAAAACAGAGTAGTGAGCCTGATCCCAGGTCCAAATCCTTTCCTCTAGTTTGTATATCTTTTCCTCCACACCAGGTACCAGGTATGAACAATGACCCCTGTGAGAAAGGTTTCCTTCTCCAGAAATTCATCCTTACTGGGGTTAAGCCTGGAATCAGATTGGGTCAGGGCATATGGACTCTGTAAAGTCTCTCCTAGAGATCACTGATCATCTAATCTATCTCCAGTAGGAAATCATACCTATAAGGTTTCAGCCTTCTGAATCAATGAGTCATCAAATGTGTTGAGGGGTTAGAAATAGCAATATCAGCCCAGGTGGTTTCTCTCCTGGGTTCCTTGCTCAGGAATATACCCCCCAGGACCAAATGTGGGAGCAGCCCTCTTATCTGAGACAAGGCCACCAGAATTCTTATGCATGTACAAGGACAGTGCTCAAGAGGCTGCCCTATAACCTTGCCACTAAGTTGAGTTGGCACAGCCTAGATACTGTCCTCTTCCCATCTTATCCACCTGTCCTGCAGTTTTGTTGACAGAGCCTACATATGAATGTCCCAAGAACTACCAGGCTGTGCCCTGGTTCCCAGGACTAGAAATGTAGTAGATCTTGTGACATCTAAGATAAAGTCCATGTTCCCGATGTTGTGGGGGGTAGAGGTGCACCCCTGGGGTTCAGGAAGGATACCTTTTGCAAGAATGCAAGACTCTGAAACTTAGCTTAAAAGTAAAGAGAGATTTATTAGTAATGTTGAATTTTTCAGCCAGCAAGACAGCATGACAGGAGCAACCTCCCATGTTGCTCCCAGAATGCCTCCATTCTGGGGTTTTAATATTCTTCTACAGCTGTGGGGTCCTGACTCAGGAGCAAGGGGTTGGAGGGGAGGCTAGCCCGAGGGCATGAGGGTGGTTCTCCTGATTTGGAGAATGAATGAATGCAATGAAAGGAGGGTAATCTTCAAGGTCAGGTTCTTTGGGTTGAGAGCCATGAGGGTCTAAGGGAGCAGAGGAATTTCCCTGATTATAGTTTGCCTGAGTTTCTGGGGGTACAATGTCCATGCCATCCACACTAGCATTATTATTATACTCCTCCTTTTACAAATAAGTAAATAGACTGAGAGAAATGACTTGCCCAGGATGACATAAATAAGAAAGTATCTAAGTCTGGATTTGAATTCAGGATTTCCTGATTACAAATTCCTGCCACCTAGCTGCCTAGCTGTCACAGAAAACTGCCTCCAAAGAGTATTGGTGTGGGCATTCAGTTTCATGGCAATTGGCAATGAAGGAGGTTTCCTGGGAATATAACAAGATTTTGCTATTGTTTATAGCAGTTTCCTGAGAGAGAGAGAGTGATGGACCCATTTGGATGTCTAATAAAGTCTAATATTATTGTGATTTTGTTGCTTAGATTCACATATAAAGGAAATGCCAAATTTCAGTTAGAGATTAGTAAAATTAAAGACGTAATTCTTTCCTATACAAGTTCATAGACGCCTTGAAATCTAAAACCCCTGCCTTTAAGCCTGGCCTCTGGGAAGAACAGAAGGCAGGATTAGGCATGATACATAGTTTGGAAGTTTCCTGATGTGGACTGACCCCACTGCCATCCAAGAATGGAGAAAGAAGGCAAATAGTTAAGCCTGACCTGAAAGTTGGAATGTGCCAGGAGACTAAATCAATTGCAGACTCAATCCCAGAGATTCTCAACAAAATGGAAAAGGGATCTAGGAGAAGGGAAGGAGGTTCAGGTTTTCAGGCTTCCAGGTTTGGGGCTAAAAGATGAAATACTATGTTAAATAATATATGTGAAAACAATTTGTCAAAGTCTTTAGGCATAGGTATGTGCCAATTTCAGGCTTGACCAATGCCTCTCAACCCCAACTAATTTTGTCCTCCCAAGTTACCTGTCAGCTGGGTCAAGCTGTTGTTATTCCCTGTACCACATTGCCTGTTGTAAGAAAGCAGACAAAATAGGGCTAACGATTAGATAGCTTTAAGGTTTTACATATATTATCTTCTTTGGCATCCCCCCTTCCCCAATGAGGTAAGTGCTATTAGTATTTCCATTTTATAGATGGGAAACAGGCTGAGAGGTAAAGTTGCTTAGGGTCGCATAGATGTCAGAATAGATGTCTGAGGCAGGATACAAACATAGCTCTTGTACACTTCATGAAGGCAAGAATGTTTTTTCCTTCTGTCTTTGTGTCTCCAGTACCTGTCACAATGCCTTTCACATGGTAGTAAATATTTCTTGCGTTGGATTGGATTGGAATTTCTCCATGGAGCCCTGCTTGTATCCTCAGCTAGAAGGTATTGACAGGGTGATTGATACATAAGTTCTAGAATAAATTCCTGAATGTCTTTTAGGGAGATGAGGAAGGGGAATTGGACCCTTCTGATGGGCCAGCAATATTACTTAATGGTCACTGATAGGAAGATCTCGAGGGGGGTGGGAGGTTAAGAGCTAAAGATAAAGTGCTCTCCTTCCATTAGCTCTGATAACCAATTCAGCAGTTGTCATCAGCATTCTAACCTGCATTTAAACATGAATCAATCAATAAAACCTGAAGAGAAAAATGTGGAAGGCAGCTTTCCCAGGAGTCCTTTGGTTGAGACTCTAGTGCCATTCATTGAGTGAGCCAGGGAAACATAAACACAGCTGTTTAACATGTACAGTACAATTCTGTCTGTGTTCCTGATGTTATCTCTGCCAATTCTTCCAGTTGGCTAAGCAGAGAATGGTCTCCTCCCAGTTTTTGCTTGTAAAAATCTCTCTGAACTGGGAGATGGAGGGAGGAAGAGACAAGGCAGTAAGAAGAAAAGCCTTTTGTTAAGTCTAAAGCACTATATAAATATAAGCTGTTTCCATTATTAGTTTATTATTATTGGCATTGGCATTAATGATGATAAGAATTACAGAAGTGGGAGGTTGGTTAGGAGAATCTTTTAAGCTCAATTCTCTGTAACATCTTTGAATTTCAAAATGCCACATGGGTTCCCAGACAGGTTGTTGTGTTAGAGCTGAATAAAACCTTTAAATTGTGGGAGAAGAAAAACCCATCTGCCTTAGAAGTTATGAGTGCTTTGAATGGTGAGGATGGACTATGGACCCTGTTCTTTGCAGCTTCTCCTCCAGCTTTTACCTCAGATGCCAGACTGTATTATAACTCTGCATAAAGACATATAAAAGACCAACCATGCATTTTCTTTCCCATCTCAGAATTCATCTCTGAGTCTTGGGTAATGAAGAACTGAGGCACAGAGAAGTTAAAGTCCTCAGTCATCCTGTGTTACATGTTCTGTCAGCATATGTTTGTATATAAACATGCATACACATGTAATGTATGTATAATCAGGTTTATTACATTGTTATCTTATATTCATGTCACTGTAAATGTTTTCTAGGGACAGGAAGGTGGTGCTGGGAATCAGGAATATTCGTCTTCCAAGTTCAGATCTGGCCTCAGACTCTACTAACTGTGTGACCCTAGGCAAACCACTGTTTGTTTCATTTCCTCATCAGTAAAATGTAAAATGAGTTGGACAAGGAAATGGCAAACCACTCCAGTATATTTGCTAAGAAAGCCCCAAATGGATATGAAAAGTTGGAAATGATTGAAATTACTCAATAATAACAACAAAATGTTTTCTGGTTTGACATAGATATATTTTATCTCTCCAAATAGATTGTAAATTCTTTGAGGGCAAGAACCATTTTATAGTTGAGCAAAATGAGGCAGCTAGAGATTAAAGGACTTACCCAGGGTCAAACAACTACTAGGCATCTGAGGTCAGATTTGAATTCAGGTTTTCTTGACATCAGGCCCAACACTGTCCTCTGAGCTACCTATGTAAGCTCCCTAGTTGAAGGAAAAATTTCCTAACAGCTCCTATCCAAAGACAGAATGAGCTTCTCAAGAAGAAGCAAACACCCCTTCTTTGATTTTCTTTTAAGAACGGTCTGATGGGGAAAGGACCTCCTTGTTCAAAAATATTTAAAGCTGTTTCTTTGGTCACAAAGAATTGGAAATTGAGAGGATGTCCATCAATTGAGGGGATGGCTAAACAAATTGTGGTATATGATGGTGATGGAATACTATTGTGCTATAAGAAATAATGATCAAGATGATTTCAGAAAGAGCTGGGAAGATCTACACTAAGGGACACAGAATGAAATAAGCAAAACCAGGAACACATTTCACATAGTAATAGCAACATTGCGGAATGATCAAATGTGACAGATGTAGTTACTATCAGCAGTACAATGATCTAGAACGATTCTGAGGAACTTATGACAAAGAAGGCTATCCACCTCCAGAAAAAGAATTGTTGGAGTCAGAATGTAGATGAAAGATTTTTTACTTTTTATTTGGGTTTTTAGTTTTATCATTACTCATAAAAATGAACAATATGGAAATATATTTGACATGATAATGCATGTATAATCCAGATCAAATTGCTTGCCAGCTCTGGGAAGGGGGAAGGAAGAGAGAAGGAGGGAGGAAAATAATTTGGATCATACAACTTCAGAAAATTTATATGGAAATTTTTTATTATATGTAATTGGTAAAAATAAAGTAAATATAAAATATTTATTAAAAATATATAATAAATATATATATATTTATAAAATATATACATAATATATAAAAAATAAAAATATAAAATATAAAATAAAGGAATCACACAAAAAAGGACAATCTGTATGACCATTTGTAGGGTAATCAATGGAGAAGTTCCATCCTTATTCATTTATGGCTGATGGCCCCCAAAAGGTCCATTCCACCTCTGAAACTCTGCACTTTGGGGATTAATAAATATTTGTCCAAGGAATCATTAATTTGACTTTTTCCATTCCCTGACTAGACTTGGAGCACAATTGGCAGAAGGTCACTTGTATGGGAAAACCACTGCCCAAAACCATTCTGGACTCCTGTGGACCCAGGTTAAGTCTTGAAGGTTTATTAAGGATTAAATACTTTAATGCAACTTGTAAATATCTCTGCCTTTGTTGGTCTCCTAGGAAGGAAGAAGATGATGCTCCCAGAAATACCCCTGCACATGGAACAAGCACTCGTCTCCTGTTACAACCTCCCTGAGGTCCTCTTGGCAAGCCGCCTTAGGTCTGTCTGCACTATGGATAAATACTTTTTTTCTCAAACATTTCCATTCTCTGCCACAGAGTGGCGCACAGTTTTCACATGTGGCCCTAGGTTCCAGGGTGAGAGACCTCTAAACTCAAGGCCAGCAAGAGTCTAGGGTCATGGCTGAGCCCCTCATAGGTACCTGGTAACAAAAAAAGGGAGCTGTAGATCCTCAGGGTCAGCTGGGCCAGTCCTACCTACCTTGAGCACTGCCTATGAAGAAGCTTGAAGGCTGTATATTCTCAGAGAGGAATGATGGACAGTGTACTCAGTGATCCAGAGCAGAGGAATTATAATAAGAATAATAATCGTTAACTATTCTATAGAGCCTACTATGTGCCCAGCACTATACAAAGCACTTTATAAATATGATCTCTTTTGGTCCTTTCCACAACTACTATTATCACCCCCATTTTGTAGATGAGGAAGTTGAGGCAAACTAAGGGTAAATTACTTGCCCAGGATCACACAATTGGAAAGTATTCGAGGTTACCTTAGATCTCAAATCTTCCAGACTCTCCACGCCCAACATTCTCCCCATTGTACCACTTAGCTGCCTGAATGGGTTCTGTCTTCATAAGCAATGGGAGATTGCAGGGAGAAGTCTTCATACCCAGGTCTTGAGAAGAATTAGGACTTCAACCCCTCCCTCCCAAGCCCAGGCATGGCATTAAGGAGACAAAGGTGCTAGAGATGGAATAGAATCTAGAGTCTGAGAGTCTCGTGTTAAATCCCACCTCAAACACTTAATAGCTGTGGGACTCTAAACAATTCAATGAACCTCTCTGAGCCCCTGTTTCTCTTCTGTCCAGTAGGCATGATAATAGCCCCTCCTTCACAAATGATTTGTTGTATAGAAGGTGATTTGCCAACTTTAAAGTACTATGTACACGGGAGCTGCTCTAGCAGAACTAAGCAACCCCGGATGCCCAGGACTTATAACAAATAGAAGACTTGTTTCTTAGATGGTTCAGGATCCAGGACATATACAGCATCCAGTGTAGCAGTTGGTTCTAAGGCAATAGATGTGCAGAGAGACTGTTCTCTGTTGCTGCTTCCACCATCTTGTCCTGATAAAGCACAAACAAAACACACAGACACGCACACAGAGATACACAGATACACACAGCCAATCTGTGAGAGTGGTGGGGCATGGAGCATCCACCATCTATTTCCAGATACTTGAGGAAGAACTGTTTTGCTACATTTTCCATTCTTGTCTTTCAGTATGTAAGTATCATAGATTGGAGGCATATTTGCATGAAGGAACAAATATATTGTAGAGATTGCCCTAAATATCCTTTGTACATTAAGGAACAAAAAGCATATCTTTTCATAATGGAGACAAAGTGGCAGGTACTTTAGTAGACACAGGACTAAACTCAAGAAATGAACATTACAAACAATGTGAAACATGAAAACCTTGCAAAAAGGTAATTCATCAAATATGTCCTTGATTGCTTAGATTTTTAAAATTCATGTCCAAGACCCCCTAGCCTCTATATTTGCCTGTAGCAACAAAAATAGGGCCATTTAATTACATCCTTATGATCAAAGTTCAATTTCCAAAGAATTAAAACAAGGAAGCCAAAGTGCACGTAAACATGCACTCTAGTGTTTCTGGACACATCAATTAGTTCTCTAATAAATGGCAATAATGGGCAAGGATTGAAGACCTTAAGCAAGATAAAACCCCAAAACTAAGAAGCAAGGTCAGTCATTGTCACTTCTGGTGATAGAAACAAACATAAATCTCTCTCCATGTATGGAAGTACCTGGCTGTCAGAGCCTAAAACCTCTAAAGGGAACAGATTCTAAGGGAAAGAGGAGTGGGAAATGTAGGAAGGTTAAAGCCATCAGCAGTTTGCTGAGCCTTCAAGAACTTATCACTGAATTTGGTATTTGTTTTGCTTATATTTGATAGCTTTTAATAGGTGACAAAACTGGGAAGAATGGCTCACACACTGGATGAGAAAGTCAGAATCCAAAAAGATTTCTATAGATTAGAACAATGGTGAAGTTTAATAAGGACAAATGTGAAGATCTGTCCTTGGAGGTGGGAAGGGGCTCTGTGTGTGTGTGTGTGTGTGTGTGTCTGTCTGTCTTTCTTTCTTTGTGCTTTGTGTTTGTGCTTTACTAGGACAAGATGGTGGAGACAGCACTAGAGAACAGTTCATGTAAAAAAGATCTGGAGCTTTAATAAATGGACCACAAGCACAAAATTGGTCAATGATGCCACTTGACCAGTGAAAAAAGTTAATGCTGTCCTCAGCTGCATTTAAGTGATCCATCATGTTCACAACTGGGATATAATAACCTCATTCACTATACTCTGCTCTAGTCAGACCACTTCTAAAATCTTGTGTTCAGTCTTGGGCACCATATTGAGTGAAGATGACAAAATGAAGCTTAGAACATGCTTCCTCCTTCCTGTTCTACACTCCATCTCTTGGTTCTGGGCATTCTCTCTGGCTGCGTCCCCCATGGGTAGAATGCTTTCCCTTCCTTGCTCCAAACTACTATCCTTCTTGACTCCCTTTAAATGCCAAGTAAAATCCCATTGCCTAAAAAAGTTTTCCCTAATCCCTCTTAATTGTAGTGCTTTTCCTGTTAATTATTTCCTATTTATCCTGTATATAGTTTGCTTTATATATTATAGTTTTATATAAAGGAATATAAAGAATATATTATAAACTTTGCATATTGTTTCTCCTATTAGATTGCAAGCTCCTTGAAGTCAGGTTCTGTCTTTTGCCTCTTTTTATATATTTATCACTTAGCACAGTTCCTGGCACATAATAGGCACTTCATAAGTATTTATTGATTGATTGTGTTCCTTCAATATATAAGGATGATATTAGAAATTGGGTCTTGTTACATTAGTTTAGAGATAAGAAGTAGAGAAGCTGGCTTGAGAAAGAATTGTAGTTTCAAGCAGAGTTGAGAGTGTAAATTTCAAATGTTGATAGTTGTAACAGTTTTTCTCTGGCAGTTGGTCTCTGGCAGTTGGCAGAGTCACACACAGAGACTCTTGCTCTGAGGACTTTGAGGAGCTAATATCTTTGCCTCTCTCTCTCTCTCTCTCTGTCTCTCTCTCTCTCTCTCTCTCTCTCTCTCTCTCTCTCTCTCTCCCTCTCTCTCTCCCTCTCTCCCCCCCCCCCTCTCTCTCTCCCTTCCTCTCTCTCTCCCTTCCTCTCTCTCTCTCTCTCTCTCTCTCTCTCTCTCTCTCTCTCTCTCTCTCTCTCTCTCTCTCTCTCTCTCCTCTCTCTCTCCCTTCTCTCTCTCTCTCTCTCTCTCTCTCTCTCTCTCTCTCTCTCTCTCTCTCTCTCTCTCTCCCCCCCCCCTCTCTCCCCCCCCCCCCCCTCTCTCTCTCTCTCTCTCTCTCTCTCTCTCTCTCTCTCTCTCTCTCTCTCTGATGTAAAGACCTGAAGGAGCTAAGTGTTTTCTTCTTCCAACTTGGGAAACACTATTGACTATCTATTACTGTCTTTATAGAGTATTTAACTCTGAGAAGAACAAAGAAAAACCTGGTCTTTGGTTTGGACTCTGAGTCTGCTAAGGCTCAGAGTCCTAATTTGATTCTTGTTGAGAATCAACTAGCTAGCCTTTGTTATTTTTATAACTTGGAGGTGAATTAAAAATTATAAGGATAAGAGTGTTAGTTTAATGTAGATTAGGGGAAATCTGGGTTATTTAGATCAGGAAGGATTAGTGTAGCCTGTGAAAAACAGGAGAAGCAGTTCCTTGCAGAACCAAGGAGTTTTATTTGGGTGGCATTAGAAATCCTTTTATCCTTATATATTTCAATAAATATTTTATTTTTTGTAACCAGAGTCTCCTTAGCATCCTTCTTCCTGGCCCTGAAAAGAAGTTTGAACTTCACTTCACTGATATCACTGAGGATATTTTGTGAGTGCTGTTGCAGAGTATCAGAAATGAGTTAATAATTAATAATCAAATCCATTGCTATATTAATTTTTTCATTCTTCCCTTTTATTTTTACAAGTAGAAGTTAAGGTCCTTGACTTCAATGACTAGTTTGTCATTATATGTCTAGGCTCTAATACAGAGTCTTATGTACACTTAATAAATGCTCATTGAATTGGATTGAAAAATGACCAGGATGGTGAGGAGAGTAGAAGCTATGTCACACAAGGGTCAATTGAAGGAATTGGGCAGACTTAGTCACAGAAAGATTTAGGGAAAAGGTGAGTTCTTTATGTATTTGTAGAAGAACAACTGGGTTTTGGGGGGTAAGTTTTTGTAACACATAAGAGACAGAACAAGAAACAAAAGGCAGAAATTTCAAACATTGTGGTACAAGAGAACGTAATGGACTTCTCCAGTGATGGCTTTACAATGTCCCTGAACAACCTGCAGCAATCTACGAGGAAAAAAAACTATCCTCAAGCAAAGGACAAACTCTGAGTGTAAAAATACCGAGGAAAAGCAACTGCCTGACTACAGGGGTTCAGGGGATATGATAGAGGAGAGACGCTAAATGAGTGCCCTAATGCAAATACCAACAACAAGGAAATGGGTTCAGAGCAAGGACACATGTGATACCCAGAAGAAAATGATCTGTTTCCAATGAATAATGTATGAAAATGACCAAATAAAATAATGTTTTAAAAACTAAAAAAAAATTAAATTAAATTAAAAAAAAAAGAAATTTCAGAGTCAAAATTTAGATTTGATGTAGGGATAAACCTCTTAGTGATTAGCTTTGTCCAGGGGAATGGACTATCTCTGGATCCAGCAGTAAACTCCTCATCAGGGATTTTCAACTAGACACTGGATGATTACTTGTTGGGGACTTCCTCAAAAGGATTCTTGGTCACTTACAAATTGGACTAGAGATGCTATGAAGTCATTAGCAAACACTGAAATTCTGTGATTCTCTGTCACAGGTAGATCTCTTCCAATTTTTCTGCCAGGAAATTCTTTTTAATTCTTTTGTATATTTGTTCTGCTTTTCACCCCACATATACAAAGGGTTAGGACTACTTTCCAATTATGCCACCAGTTTATTATTGCTGTGCATTTCCTTAAATAAACCACAAAGTTAATTAACACCTCCCTAGGCCTAAGACTATGGGTAAAGCTGCTGATATTGACTGTTAAATCTTCCCAGAAATAATCCATCATATGTGTGATTTGAGGATGGTTTCCTGATGAAATTAAGACAGTCAAAAACATATTTACTAAGCCCTCCTTTGTGTGCAGGCTTGAGTTACAAGTTTGGGTTACAAGATGATTGTGTTCCTCCAGTAGGAGTTAAGCTCCTTGACTTCAAAGACTGGTTTGTCATCATATCCTCAGTCCTAATCTAGTCCCTAAGTAAGCCACCATACCATATGATTTAAAAGTAGTTTCCTGATGAAATTAAGATAGCTCCTGTGCCATCAGCAGAAGCCAACCTTGTAAAAGATGGTAATCTTGCCCTTTAGGAAGGTGTAGTTCAATGGAAAGGAAAGATAAACCCTCACACTCAAAAAAAGGTAACAATATATCAATAGTTCTTAATATTTTAAAAATATATATATACTTATAAGCAGCCCTTCTTCAGAAAAATGTAGGCCTTTTTCTTATTGGTTAACTTGTAGGAGAGGAAAGCACAGGATCAGAGATTAGAGGAGGGTAGTGTGGTCTTTGAGATGATGATGCTCAGAGCAACACTGGATATTTCAGTCACCATGATGAGCTTGCTTATTTGAATATATCACTCTGGGGACTGGAGTAATGTGTTTTTACTAAGTCAGTAAGTACATCCTTCACCTTTAGCATCTCCTAGAAAGCCTTGGGATGCACCATCACATTTGTGGGAAGTTCATTCCAGGTGAGGAACCTGAGGATGAAATTATAGTAGCTCCCCATAAAGTTTAGGCACCTCCTGGAACAGAGGTTGCCAATGACAATACAGTTTCCACCTTGTGTGGACCCATTTGGCCCTGCTTCTTATGTGCATTAAGAACTCCATCTACTTTTCAAACAATCATTTCTCCAATTTGATCAATAATTGGTTTCTGGCACAGAAGCTAAAATGTGGCTTGGATCAAATGAGTATATTAGGCAGGATCCCGAGAAGAGAGGCAGATGGGAGGAGGAGCATCTTCTCTTTAACCTAATTTAGCTTCTGCTTAGGTCCAGATACGTAGGCTGGACTAGCTTTTCCCAAAAGTCAGGGAAACTGACTCTGAGACTTAGTTAGTCCAAGGAGCTAAGGTTTGCACCACTGACATGGATCAGCTAGGACATAAAAAGTCATCCCTCAAGGAGTCAGTACCTTTCAAACAACTGCTATCCCACTGTCATGCAAAGCAATACTACCAAGTTTTGGGAAATGATGGAGCTAAATTTAATTGAACCAGTTCTGTATCTTTGCTCGGTACCATTTCCAAGCTATGACTTAATAAACTTCCTTTTGTTGGTTGATAGATGGTCTGCAGGGGTGTCCTAGAGCCAGCTTGAACTGGTGTGTGAGAGCAGATTGTTGAATTTTCACTGTGAGCATTTACACTATGAAAATGGGCAAACACTACAAATCAGAATATGATGATTTAATGTTGATTTTCTAGACTCAAGAAAGTTATGGAGAAAATGCTAGTCATTCAGATTAAAGTTAAAAGAGGGTTGCAAAACTTTTTTTTTTTAGAGCTGATGGTTAAACATTTACCAGCACCCAATATCTGAGGGTCTTGTTTCTTTGAAATCACTCAATCATCAGATCAGGCTTTGTTTTTCATGGCCTAAAATGAGGACTGTGTCACTGAGAAATATCATCACATTCTAGTACAGTAGGTGTTAAATAGCTAAAACAAATTGAGGCTATTTTATAACTCAAACAGGTTAACCAGTATTAATAATGGACATACAGGATCTGTAAGGTTGACAAACAATTATATGGGGATCAGGTTGTAGAACCTTAGGAAGTTCAATATGGAAAGTCTTATGACCCTTACCAACTGGACTGTCAGATCAAGTATCAAGGATACTAGTCCTAGATGGTGATCAGGTTCCATTATCATAGCAAAGTGTTTGGTCCCCACTTTTATTTTCAATATATAGCAACAAAGCTCAGGAGAGGGAGATGGAAGTCCAGGTGAATTCTACTTTTTGGTTCTTTTCCAAGAGGTCCCATAGGGATACTATGTCTTGCCTGATCAACAAACAGATGCAACTAGGCAGGATTAGTGCTCACAAGAGCAGATTAATTGTATAATCAACTGACATATAACAGTTTTTCTTCCATGATCAAGCTAAACACATCTGAATGGTCCTAGAACTGGAGAGGGAACTCTAGAACGAGATCTAGCTGGAGGGCTATGGCTAGATGCATCATCCAATTTTTCCAAGTCCTGTTTCCAACTGAACATAAGGAAATCTTTCCAAAGCCCTATCTGATGCTCAAGTGATGCTTTGTTAGCACAACTACAGGGACACAGGATTTATATCTAGGCTGAATACATCACAATGTTTCTCTACTCAGACTTACAGGGGCTTGGTTCCCTGAGTCACTTGACAAGACCAAGATGGGTACCCACCAATTGGTTCAACTAGCACTGAAGTGACATGAGAGTTCTGGAATACTTATTTTTGCTTGGCAAGAACTAGTCTGTAAAGTTTACAAAGGCCCCAAGTGAACCATAGCTGAGACCTATAATACCTGGAGTCAAGGGGTTCTTTTATGAGGATTAGAAAAAGATAGGTTGATAGTAGTATAAAGGAAAACAACATTTTAAAAAATTTGTAACTATGACCAATGTAGTGAACAATGATGATTTCAGAGGACTAAATATGAAACAAGCCTCCTGACTCTTGGCAGAGACATGAGGGACCATATGTGTGGAATAAGCTATATATTTTCAAACATGGCTAATGTATTGATTTCTTTTGGTTGACTGTACTTAGTTATTACTGGGTATGGTTCTATTGGTGGATAGAGGTAAGGTAAAGGGTTCTTGGAAAGTGACAATAATTTTTAAAATGAACATCAATAAAATGTTTAAAATTTAAAAATAGGTTGGCTAGGGGATAGAAGATGAAGAGTGACTGGTCCCATAATTGAGAGGTGGGATGCATTCTCAATGCCCTGTTACCTGTGGTAGGCTGTCCAGTTTGTGATATAAAAGATTGATGGAGGACAAGACTCGAATTTGGCCATAATTAAAGATGGAAATTCATTGTGCACACACTGCCAGACAATTATAGAAAGGTCAGTTACCAAGACTATTTCTTTTCTTTTCTTTCTTCTCCTTATCTATTCTTTATGCTAAACTTGAGAAATTCTAAGTAAAATTAGCATTTCCATAAACATGGCAGAAAAGGAAAAAAAAAGACTATACATGAAAGCATTTATCTGTTAGAGATAGTTGGCTTTCCTTCTTAAGCATATAATAAATTCAACATAAAACTTTCAAAGCTGTCCTATTTATCTGTGCTTTCTTTTTGCCTTTTTTCCCTTCAAAAAATGATTTGATGACTCATTTTTCCTTTCTTTTCCTTTTTTTTTTTGGACAATGTTATATTTAGCCCCATTCTCCTTCCCAACTTCTCCCACTAGTGTGTGTGTTTGGGGGGAAATCCTTGTAACTAATATACATGCTCAAACAAAATAAATTCCCATGTTCCCTGGGTCTAAAAACATATCTATCATTCTGCAATTTGAGTCGATCATCTCACTGTCAGGAAGTAGGTAATATGTTTTCTCATTGGTCCTCTAGAATTGTGGTTGGTTTTTACATTGATCAGAGTTCTCAAGTCTTTCCATATTTTCTTTCAATGTTGTTCTCATGGCTCTATTGATTTCATTCTATATTGACTTATACAAATCTTTCCAGTTTCTCTCAAATCATCCCTTTTGTCATTTTTTATGGCTCAATAATATTCCATTACATTTATATAGGATAATTTGTTCAGGTATTCCCCCACTGATAGGTACCCTCTCAGTTTCCAGTTCTTTGCCACAACAAAAAGGGCTACTATCAATATTTTTCCATATGTGGGCCCTTTTATAATATTATTCCTTTTCTTCTTTCTTTAATCTCTTTGGAGCAGTTGACCAAGTCTATTTTAGAGACTCATAGAATCTAAGAGCTGGTAGAAATATCAGAGACCATCTAGTTAACTGTAGAGTTAATTTATCTAGGTTGGCTGGATTCAAGTCCTCCACAAATTATTTCACTAGAGCAATTTTATCCCAACTCAGCCTCCCAAAGCAACCAGTCTATTCTCTCATGTTCATTTCCCCCTTTCAGTCATACTTTTTGACTCTAAAAGGATATTGAAAGTATCCCTAATTTGGAACTATGCCCAAAGGGCGATAAAAGACTGTCTGCCCTTTGATCCAGCCATAGCACTGCTGGGTTTGTACCCCAAAGAGATAATGGACAAAAAGAATTGTACAAAAATATTCATAGCTGCACTCTTTGTGGTGGCCAAAAATTGGAAAATGAGGGGATGCCCTTCAATTGGGGAATGGCTGAACAAATTGTGGTATATGTTGGTGATGGAATACTATTGTACTAAAAGGAATAATAAAGTGGAGGAATTCCATGGAGACTGGAATAACCTCCAGGAAGTGATGCAGAGTTAAAGGAGCAGAACCAGGAAAACATTGTGCACAGAAACTGATACACTGTGGTACAATCGAACGTAATGGATTTCTCCATTAGTCTCAGTGCAATGTCCCTGAACAACCTGCAGGGACCAAGGAGAAAAAACACTATCCACAAGCAGAGGACAAACTGTGGGAGTAAAAACACCGAGGAAAAGCAACTGCTTGACTACAGGGGTTGAGGGGACATGTCTGAGGAAAGACTCTAAATGAACACTCTAATGCAAATACCAACATCGAAATGAGTTCGAATCAAGAACACATGTGATAACCAGTGGAATCTCACGTGTCGGCTATGGGAGAGGTGGGGGGGGGGGAGGAAAAGAAAATTATTTTTGTCTCCAATGAATAATGTTTGGAAATGACCAAATAAAATAATGTTAAAAAAAAAAGAAAGTATCCCTAAGGTCATGAAGGAATATTTCCACATTGTTTAAAAAGAGACTGAACCAAGGATCCTAGAAGGTTCTCTACCCTCCTGGAAAAAGAATATTGCTAGAACCAGGGCCCCCTGATCCCAAGTACTACTTTGCTACCTTCATACCTTGGAGTTTTCAGGTCCTCAGAGATCTGTCCTCATAGGGGTGTCTTATGCACAGCAAGCATCTCTGTCATTAATAGTCAACATTTATTTTATCCAGAAATTCACAATCATTTAAGCCATAGGGAAATTAGTAGGATCCTAGGGACTAAAAATCTGCAAGAGTAGTCAAATCAAGAGCATGTGATAAGCCTTGTAAAGTTAAATTATGAAGACCCCAAGAGGAACAGTTCTGCTGGGGAAAAAGGAAGATTGTCTGAAGAGACCAGTATGGATGCAATGGAAACTCACAGACCAAGCACAGTAAAATATAGAAGCAAGGACAGGTGAAGGAAGACAAGTACAATAGCCTAGAAGTTTTATATAGAATAGCATCAAAATACTAAAGAATGAACTGAGACTATTGAAGAAAGGTAAGAATAACAAAAGCTTTGACATTTTTAGGTGGGGAAAATAAAAGCAAAGGAGGAACAGAACCAACCACTAGGGTTTGTAAAAGGAGATTTTGGGAAGGTAGCAGGATTACAAGGAGAGTGTCATAGAATGCTGTGAAGCAAGACTGGCAGGGGTTAACCCTATTAGAATCTTGAAAGAGAGGGGGATGCTGGGATTCCAACAGCCAGCCACTGGAGTTGTTCCTTGACTCTGGAGGGACAACCAGTTCCCACACCCTTGCTCCAACCTTTGGAAAGTGGAAACCATTCCTGAAAAATAATTTAACAAGAGACTGAAACCCGCTGAGACTTATAACTCTCCTGTGACACTGTGAAGGGAAAGATCTGAGAGGGAGCGGATTGGACTCCTCAGTTTGTCTTTGGGGGTCATCCCACAGGATAGACTTGATCTCTCCTGAAGCCTGACTTCATTTCTATTAAATCTACAATTTAGAGACTTGTTCCTAAATGGATTTAGCCTAGGTTTAGCTAAGAATAGAAGGGAATTACCAGACAGAGAGTATATTCAGCTTAGCCTCAACTATGTTCAATGACAGAAGAGACTTTCCATCAAAGTCAGATGGTGGGGAAATGAGTATCGTTTTTATTAGAGATAGGGAATAATCCACAACCAACTTCCCTCATCCCATACCCAGTTATCAACGTTATTAAACCTTTTCATCTCAGAGAAGCAGTCAGATTGATTACTCACTGGCCTGAGGCAGAGAGGGCAGTCATTTTTGCTCTCTCACCTTGAAGAGACTACCCTGTCTGACCAGGTTCTGTAAAATCTGGCTCCCCATTTATACCATATTTACAGGGACTCTCTTCACTCTGACAGGTTGGAAGGGACTAGGATAAATGATGGCAGAGAAACAAGATTTTTATTCTGCTTGTTTTCTTTGTGAAGGAGAATGAATGACCTTTGAATTAAAAAGAATAAGAATAAAAATTCCCAATAATAAGTTCCCAATGATCTGTAAGTTGATGGGAATATCTATTTGCCCTTGATAAGTTCAAGTCACCTGGCCCAGATGACCTTCATCCTGAGGTACTTTTAACACATTGTTAGATGTGATTGCTAAACCATTATCAGTGATTTTTAAAAGGTCTTTGAGAACAGGAGAGGTACCATTAGATTGGTGAACACACATTATCCTGAAGAGAGTGGAGTCTGTAGGTTATGGACCACTTAGCTTGACTTTGATTCCTGGCAAAGTTTTAAAAGAAATTATTAAAAAGAGGATTAGCAAATACCTGGAAAAGGAAAATTTTCACAAAAAGCCAGAGTGACTTCATTAAGAAGAGGGCATCCTAAATAACCAAAATTATTTTTTTGACAGGTTAGTAAACTAGGAGATGAAGACACTCTAGCTATAGTTAACTGAGATACCCTAGATTTGATTATTGCACTGGACAAAGTTTCTCATGCTTTTCTTGTGGACAAGATGGAAAGATCTTTGTCTAGAAGGTAAAAAGTTTGGGTAGATTTGAAACTGACCAAAAACATTGTATTTGTTAATCATTCAATGTCAGCCTGGTGCTCCAGGGATCTGAATTTTTTTTCTTAATTTAATATTTTTTATCAGTGACTTGGTTAAGGATATGCAGACTTTCAGATGATACAAAGCTAGGAAAGATAGCTAACACACTAACTTACAGAGTATGAATTTTTTAAAAAATCATAGACTGGAAATTTGGACTAAATCTAATAAGAAAAGATTTAATACTGAAAAATGTAAAAAAGTCAAACTTGGGCTCAAAAAGTCAACTTCAAAAGTATAAATGGAAGAAGCCTTTCTAGATAACTATTCATCTAAAAAATGTGTTGGGGGATTACATGTTCAATATGAGTCAATAACATGAAATGATTAAGGATAAACTTTCTAATAATTAGACCTACCCAACAGTAGAGCGGGGTGGCCTCAGGAAGGAGTGCATTCTCTTTCTCTGGAGATGTTTAAGCAAAGCCTTGGTGACCATTTCTCAGGAATGTTATGGAGAATATTCTCATACTGGCAGAGGTTCAGCTGGATGGCCTCTTCAGTTTCTTCCAGTCTTGAGATTTTGTGAATCTCAAGGGCAGGAAGTGAATCTTTGTGGGCAGGAAGCATTGTGCCATTGTGCCAAGGAATTTTGTATTATTTTCTACTGTTCGAAATTTCTAGAATAACAATGGACTCTTCTGAATCTTTTACTACTGAGTCGATTCTTTTCTTGGGTTTATTTAAGTGGTAGGGAAGATATCCCTCAATATTCCATTGTCCTCTGACACTGGCTGATAGAGCTCTCAATCAGTATCAGGCTCCATAGCTATGTTCTGATGACCAATTTAAAAAATTATTGCTCAGTCAACCAGCAAATCAACTTTAATGGGAAAAAAGAAGGGAAAACAATTATCTTTCTTTTATACTTTTAGGTCCTAAAAGTATTTCTTGGGCCTCTTTAGTACTGGAACAGAGTAATCATGTGACGAAAATTGATTTCTTCTCTCTCTCCGCTCCCATTACCATTCTTTACAGAATGGGCCTAGCTAGAAGAGAAGAGACTTTGGAGGTAATCCATGACTATTCATGTTTTCCTTACTTCAAACCATGGATGTGCTGGAAGCAGTTCAGGAAAGCTGATAGTTAAATCTTCACTATGATCATTTACAACTCGGAAATTGGCAAATGTTGCAAATCACAGTTTGATTTATTATTTTGTTGATTCTCTAGATTTAAGAAATTATGAAGAAAATGTCAATAATGTAGATTAAATTGTATTTGAAATAGCATACTTTTTTTTTCCCCCACAAAGATTGTTTAACATTTAGCAGTATGCTCCTGCTTCAAACCCTGCTGTTTCTTATGGTTTGGAGATGACTATTACCATAGGAAGCTAGAAGGCATAGTTGATAGAGTGCCAGGCCTGCCTAGAGTCAGAAAGATTCATCTACCAAAACAAGCCCAGCAACTATACAAGCAGTTACCAAAAAATAAACTAGGACCTAAACAACTGGAAGAATATTAATTGCTCATGGAGAAGCCAAGTCAATATAGTGAAAATGACAATCCTAACTAAAGTAATTTACCCATTCAGTGCCAAACCAATCAAACCACCCAAAAATTATTTCATAGAACTATAAAGAATAACAATAAAGTTCACTTGAAAGAACAAAAGGTGAAGAATTTCATGGGAATTCATGGGGAAAAAAAGGAAGCAGGGCTGGTTGTACCAGATATCAAAACTGTACTAGAAAGTGGTAATCATCAAAATAATCTGGTACTAGCTAAGAACTAGAGTGCAGAGATTAGGCATGGACCAACATCTCACACCAGGATAAAGTCAAAATGGATACTTGGTCTAGCAATAAAGGGTGGCACCATAAACAAATTAGAGGAACATAAAAAAATTTATCTGTCAGACTAATGGATAAGGGAAGAATTTATGACTAATAGAAAACATTATGATAAATCAAATAGGTAATTTTGATTACATTAAATTTAAAGGTTTTGCACAAATAAAACTAATGCAAAAAAGATTAGAAGGGAAATAATAAATTTGGGGAAAATATTATAGCAAGTATCTGACAAAGGTCTAATTTCTCAAATATATAAACAACTGAGTAAAATTTATAAGAATACAAAGCATTTCCTAACTGAAAAATGGTCAAAGGATATGAACAGGCAGTTCTCAGAGGAGGAATCCAAAACTATCCATGGTCATATGAAAAAATACTCCAAATCACTACCAATTAGAGAAATGCAAATTAAAACAACTCTGAGATATCACCTCATACCTACCAGATTAACTAACATGACCAAAAAGAAAAAGATAAATGTTGAAGAGGATGTGGGAAAACTGGGGACACTAATACACTGTTGGTGGAACTGTGAACTGATACTACCATTCTGGAGAGCAATATGGAAGCAGGCTCAAAGGGCCACAGACCTATGAATACCCTTTTACCCAACAATATCACTATTATTTCTGTATCCCATAGAGATCAGAGATAAGGGAAAAGAACCCACTTGTACCAAAATATTTTCGCAGCTCTTTTTGACATGGCAAAGAATTGGAAACTGAGGGGTGATCTATCTCTTGGGGATTGGATTAATAAGTTGGGGTATATGATTGCAGTGGAATATTATTGTGCCACAAGGGATGATGAGTTCAGAAAAACTTAGAAAGGCTTATATGAATTATTGCAAAATTCAGCGAGCAGAACCAGGACAATGTACATAGTAACAGAAATATTATACGATGATCAGCTGTGAAGAACTAAACCATTATCAGCAAAGCCTGTCTCCATGCTAGCCACAAGGGACTCATGATGAAAATGTACTCCATAGTCAAAGAAGGAACTGTTGGAATCTGAGTATAGATCAAAGCATGCCCTCTTCCACTAAATTTCCTTCAGGAGATTTCTATTGTGTGTGACATGTCTTCTATCATGACATGAGCAATATGGAAATGTATATTACATGAAAGTATGGGTATAAGTCATATATATCTATTATATATATATATATATCAGAATATTCACTGCTTGGGGTAGAGGAGGGTAAGGACAGAGGAAATCTGAATTTTATAATGTCAAAAACAATTGTCAAAAAAAAGTTTCTATATGTTACAGAAAAAAGAAAAAAAAGAAAGATTCATCTCCCTGAATTCAAATCTGGTCTCAGACACTTGTGTAACTCTGCAAGTCATTTACCCCTATTTATCTCATTTTCCTCATCTGTAAAATGAGTGCTGGAGAAAGAAAAGGCAAACTACTCCAGTATCTTTGCCAAGAAAACCCCAGATGGGGTCCCAAAGAATGGGATATGATTGATACAACTGAACAACTACAACAAAATATCAATTCTTATCTCAAAATCTTAGTAGCTGGCAATAAGTGGTCAGCTTCAGTCTTCACCACTTGGCAAAGCAGAAGATTGTACACATTCTATGTATCATTCAACAATCATAGGAGTCAGAACTGGAAGGGAACTTAGATATCATCTGGTCTAATTCCCTTGTTTCACAGATGAGGTCATGAGCAATGAAATATCTTGTCCAAGAGCCCACAAAAAGTCAATAGCAGAACTAGAATTCAAACCACAGGCTCTTGACGCTAAATCCAGTAACCTTCGCATTCATTTCCCTATGCTGTCAACATATTTCAGGTGCAAATAGTTTGTTTATTAATTTTTTGTGACTGGAAAGAATTGAATAAAAACTAGATAAAGCTCTAGTTTCTCCTGTACATGAATAGAAGTCTCTATGATTTCATGCCTGAACAGTAGAAAAAGCCAACTAGTGGGTCTCCTAGTCTTAAATCTCATCCCACTCTTATGTTTATTCCACTCAGTTGTCAAAGTAACTTTCCTAAAGTATATATCATTTCCCTTTTCACTAAACCTCCATGGTTCCCTATTGGCTCCAGGGTAAAATACAAAATTCTCTGTTTAGCTTTGAAAACCTGTTATAACCTAGCCCTTTCCTACCTTTTCAGTCTTCTTGCACCTTATAATCTTCCCTCACCATGTTCTCTGTGATGTAGGCATGGTGGCCTCCTTGCTGTTCCTTGAACACTTCATCTCTTAACTCCATAAATTTTCTTTTTCTTTTTTTTCAAATCCTTATCTGCCATCTTAGAATCAATACTGTGTATTGGTTCCAAGGCAGAATAGTAAGACCTAAGGCAATGTGGGTTAAGTAACTTGACCAGGAGCGACTTCCGGGTAAGCATGGCTGCAGAGTAGATGCAGCTGGCTTCCTCTCCTCAGACCCAATGACACAGATGACCTCAAAAGACCCCCCAAAAAACAAAAACAACCATCCTCATTAGAATGGAGAGACCCCACACTAAGGTGCAGCACTGAAGGTAGGAGGGACTCTGGCATTTTCACAATATAAGGGAACGAAAAACTGACCCACCCTCCCCCCACCTACCACACTGACAGAGCCAGAGTTTAAGTCAGCACTGGCCAGAATCAACAAGTGAGGGAGGGGCACCCCAGGACTGAACAATGGGCAGCCCCAGGTCTGGGGACCTGAGTAAGACCACCAAGGACCCCCTCCTGTGAGTAGTAATACCCAAAACCCCAGCAGGCAGGCAAGGGGAACTTAGATTGTGGGTGCCCAGAACTAGCGCGCTATAAACAATGAGTGTGCAAAGGGATCCCCTGCAGTGAGCAAGGAGCACCCACAGGTCTTGGGAGTTAACTAAAAACACCAAAGACCCACACCTGAGAGAAGTAACACCCGAAACACCAGCAGGCAGGGGAGGGCAGACCCTGGGCTTCCCCTGAAGATAGCACAGCTGCGGAGAATGGAGAATTTGCCTGAGGCTAAAGCCTTGAGCATTAAACCCTTACACTGAGAGCCAGCCTTCCTCACTCAGATTTCTGACTGGAAAGGGGAGAAAAAAACCCCATAGAGATAGCAAATAGTGCACAGGAGCAACAGCCTCCAAACACCAAGAAAAGCAAGAAGAAGGGGGTGACTTTGGACACATTTTATGGAGCAAAAATACAAAATACAGAGGAAATAGAAGAGGAAACACAAACAAATGCTCCACAACCTTCCAAAAGAAATGGAAATTCTCCACAAGCTCTTGAAGAATTTCATCTAAATTGGAAATTATCAAAAAGATGGAAGCTTTCTGGCAGAAAAAATGAGAAATAATGCAAAAAGAACTCAGCAATCTGAGGGACCAAAATATGCAAATGCAGAAACAGCTCAAAGCCTTAAACAACAGGTCAGAACAAACTGAAAAGGAAAACCAGTCTTTAAAGGTCAGAATCAGGCAACTGGAAGATAATGATCTTGCAAAAGAGCAAGAATTAATAATGCAAAGTCAAAAGACTAAGGAATTAGAAGATAACATAAAATATCTCACTGACAAGGTGACAGACCTGGAAAACAGAGGAAGGAGAGACAATCTGAGAATCATTGGCCTACCAGAAAAGCCAGAAATAAACAGTAATTTTGACATTATAATACAAGATATCATCAAAGAAAACTGCCTGGAGATTCTAGAACAAGGGGACAAAATATGCATTGAAAGAGTTCACAGAACACCCTCTACACTAAATCCCCAAAAGACAACTCCCAGGAATGTAATTGCCAGATTCCAAAGCTTCCAAGCAAAAGAAAAAAATCTTACAAGAAGCCAGAAAAAGACAATTTAGATATAAAGGAATACCAATCAGGGTCACATGGGACCTAGCAATTTCCTCTCTGAACGACCTTAAGGTCTGGAACATGATATTTAGAAAGGCAAGAGAGCTGGGTCTTCAACTAAGAATCAGCTATCCATCAAAACTGACTATATATTTCCAGGGGAAAGTATGGGCATTCAACAAAATACAAGATTTCCAAGTATTCATAAAGAAAAGACCAGAGCTCTGTGGAAAGTTTGATATCCAAACACAAAGAGCAAGAGAAACATGAAAAGGTAAATATGAAAGAAAGGGAAAAGGAGAAAAATGTTATCTTTTTCTTTATTCAAACTCTCTTCTATAAGGACTACATTTATGTCAAATTATATATATTAATATGTGGGGGAAATGTAATGTGTAACTCTTAAAAATTGTATACATCATTAAAGTAACTTGACCAGGGTCACATAGCTAGGAAGTGTCTGGGACCAGATTAGAACCCAGGAACCCCTCTCTCTAGTCTTGGCTCTCATTTCCATGGGCCATCTAGCTGCCCTTAACTCCATGCATTTTCAAAATTTAAAAAAAAAGTTTCATTTTAGTTTTTTCCCCATGGCTACATGATTCATGTTATCCCCTTCCCCCCTCCCAGAGCTGACAAGCAATTCCACTGGGTTATACATGTATCATTGTTCAAAACCTATTTCTATATTATTCATTTTTGTAATAGAGTGAACTTTTTAAAATATTTTTTAATTTTTTTCTAACTCCATATATTTTCACTGGTGACTGGATTTCACTCATGACTGGAATTGTCTCCTTCCTCCAGACTTTCCTGGCTTTCTTTAAGTCCCAGGTAAAATTCCATATAATCATCTCCAATTGATCCTGCATATATCTTGTTTGTACATAGTTGTTTGCTTCTGATCTCCCCATTAGACAGGGAGCTCCCTGAGAGCAGGGACTTGTGAATTAGTTGTTCAGGGGGTTTTAAGCCTTTTTTTCACATCTTAAGACTTAGCACAGTACTTGCCACATAGTAATCACTTAAAAAACACACACTTGCTGACTGATGAGTATAGTATGACTATTTCAAATGGCAATTTTTTCCCCCAGTAAAATCACAGAATCTAAAATCATCCCCGGACCTATTCAGCTCACTTCCTTGCAAATTTAGGGGTCATCTTCCATATATTGGATATGGGAGTGTGCCTGAGATCAGTTAGCTCAGATTCCATCCCAGAGCCCAGGTCACCCACCATTGCCACTTCCTCAGAGACTATTCCTTGAATTTCTTTTCATTGTATGCTTTGACTTCTTCCCCCTCAATGCACACACCCCAAAGGAGTTTATGAGGGGATCACATGTCTCTCCCACAGTGGTTAAGAATAAAGAAATCTTAGCTCTGAACAATCATAGTGCTATGGGAAATGTGCAGTTAGTCATTTTGCTATAGAGACATTCATGAACATATAACTATGACTCTATAGCCATACAAATATATACACTTGGGTTGGGGGAAGGCTGAAGGGGGAGAGGAATTGAGAAAAAGATGTTTCTAATTACAGTTGTTTCGAGCAGTAACTCAAAGGCTCTGGAGAAAATAAACCACACATAAATAGTAGAAAACAGACCGCATCTTGTTTCCATGGCAACGCCCTACTTATATCACATTAAGCTGATTCATGTCTTTTCTCACCTCACTGTTAATAAATTATAGTGGCTGATGAGAATTAAGCCAGCTGGAAGAATTGGCGAGGATAAGTAGCACATTAATTTGTCATCCATTCCTGGGATGTCCCTTCAAAAAAAAAAAAGAAGAAGAAAAATTTGGCCGGTGTCCTTCCTAAGAAAATCATATCTTTGCTTCAAATCCAAATGAAAAGGTTAAAACATAGGTGGCTTTTCAGGCTTTGGTAATTGAGTTTCTCAGTACTTCATCTAGTTTATGACTATCCTGGAGAGAGAGTGACGATGGCGGAACACAAGGCAGACAGCTTGGGAGGCTTCTTGCTTTTTCCTGCCTCACTTTCCTAACCCCTATTTGCTCCTCTAAGTTGGGAGGATCTTAAGCCTCCCTCATGCTCAGTGCAGCTGTCTTCATTAATTCTGAAGGGAAATGGGGTGAACCCTGGTCAATGCCAACAGATGGAGCAGGAATGCCAGAGTATGGGGAAGTTACAGTACTCTTATTAGCCATTCAGGCTAGTGAGACATTATCTCCCCTCCCCCAGCCAGCCTAATGAGTCCCACTTGCCCTCAAACCGAGCAGGAATGGAGATGGCTCATTCTTTGTTCTGGCAAAGCTGGGGATGCAACCACGAAGGCAGGAAAGGAGCAGATGCGGCTCTTTTTGCAGCATTTCCACCCAAGAGGGAGTTGTGTTTAGGCAGGATATTTAAACAGAAGAGCTGTAGCCCATAGCTGGTGTGTGTCGTGTCGGATACAATTCCAAAGCTTACCTTTTTGTTGATGAAGTTACAACAGTATCTATGAAAGGGTTTGGATGAAGAGGAAAAAAAGAGTGGCTCTCTTTCAGCCACTCCCCACAGTCCTGGACATTAAATCCACCCCATAGAGGACTAGGACGCTTGCACCATGCAAACACTAAGCAGAACAATAGAGGGAAAATTTTGCCTGGGGGCCATCGCCTCCAAGGGAGCTTTCGCTCTTTTCCCTCCCAGCCTCTTTCACTTTTTCAAATTGCTAATTCATGGGCTTTTCCTAGAGTTAGAGGTCCAACTTCACTTCATCTTCTGCTCTGGGGAAGTTATGGAATACAAATTAATACGATTTTCTTTCATTCTTGTTCCAGCTCCTCGCCAGGAAAAATCCCAGCAATTCCAAGTCTATTTTCTTTGTTTCATTCTCTCTTCAAACCACCATTATCTCTCATTCATTCCCAACGATGAAACACCAACAAACGAGAAATTGCTATTGTTAACCCTACTTTTATGTACTATATATATTTATATTCTAATAGTAATTGAACAACAACAACAACAAAAGAAAAAACTTAACAGACTAGCACGGTGCCTAATAGGTGCCAAATAAGCACTTAGTCAATGTGTTATTTATTTCTATTAGTCAAGCTTTGGATTTAACATCAGGTTTCCCACATAGTGTGAGGATAGGATGAGCAGGCAAAATCACTATCTAGAATCAGTTGGCTCCAACGGAAATTCAACAATATTTGCTCTGCCCTGAGAAACCTCCTGTTTGGTTCCAGGCTATTTCTTAGCATGGGTTGGCAGAAGAGATAGTGGCAGCTGTAGTAGTGGCAGAGCCCCAGTGGCTTCTCAGATGCTCGCCTCTTTCCTGTTCTCAGACCTTGCTCTCCAAATGTCCAAAATCTGAACCTCACGCCCCTGTACCCATTCTTTGTCCCTGCTCCGCTCAGCCCTGCACACACACACACACACACACACACACACACACACACACACACACACACACACATGCACACACCCCAAGTCTAGGAAGAAATTCTTCAGAGCAAGAGAAAACTAACCCTGCTTCCTTAAGATATAAGTTGCTATTTGGAATGTGATATTTACATTCCAATCAGTGGACTTCATCTCTAGTCTGAATATCTCCTCATCTAAGTGAGTAAAGGGGTGGGAAGGGAGAAGGAGGGTGGGGAGATAACATATAAAAAGGAAGAAGAGGCAGAAAGAATATATCCAATGGTAGTCTTGGATTCCCTGAGAATCTCTGTTCCAGTCGGTTATCTGGTGTGCTGACTTGGAGGAAGGCTGCCAGGACTCTGAGGGAGTGTGTACGTGCTCCCCTAAAGGTTCCTCATGTGTCTGTGTGCCATGGACACTCTGGAACCTAAACATAATTCGCATCACTTGACTGCAGTCTAGGATGACTTTGTACAGGCAGGTGTGGAGATGGCTGCCTGGTAGCATCACAGGAGACTCTAATCTGCTACTAGTAGGTGCCTGATGGGAGCTAGTAGTCTGTGAGTTTTGTTTATATGGCCAAACTCCTTTCCTGCTTCCTGGTCTCCCTTTCTGTACACACCGTATTCGTTGTGCTCAGTGTATATTTGTGGGAGACTTCCATTGAGATGTCTGAGTTTCTTTGTGTGAACTCAGCTCTGAATGCCTTCAGGCTTCTGACATTTAGCCCTGGGTTATTTCTGGGTCCATCAGAACTGTCTTTAGTGCTGGGCATTACGTTTAATGAAAGGCATTGACAGCTGGAGCATATATGGAGCAGGGTTAGACACAAAGAGGTGACTATAGGGACAAGCCTATAAGAGGATTAGTTAAAGGAACTAGAGATATTTAGACTAGAAAGAGAAAGTGAGAGGAGCTATAATAGCTGACTTCAAGGATTCAAAGAATTTTTATAAGAAAGAAAGATTAAGTTATTTTGCTTGGCTTCAAAGGAGCAATTGGTAGAAGATAAATAGTAGAGAAAGCTTCATAATATATACATTTTTTTTCCTGTTTGGAAACCTTGGAAAGAAGGCTGGGACGACTACTTTTTGAGGATGTCATAGAGGGAATTACAGAACAGATTGAACCAGATGACCCTGAGATCATTCTCAAAACTAAGATTCTTTGATGCTTTGATATGGATCCATCCATGGAAATCTATTACAAATTGTTCTCAAGTTGGTCTAAAGATCCCTAGGGGTTCCTGAAACTTTTCAGTGAGATTCAGGAGGTTGCAACTATTCTCATCATCCCAATTCAGGCCCTTGTCACCACTCACTTGGTTTATTACAGCAGCCTCCTAATTGGTCTCAAGCCTTAGGAAATTCATCCTCCACACTACTGCCAAAATGTTATTCCTTAAACATGGATCTGACCATGTCACTCCTATGTTTAAAAAGCGCTAGTGACTTCCTCTTACCTTTAGGGTAAGTCCATTTTTGATCTACCCTTTGAAGTCGATTACACATTACCTCCCTCCATGCTCTCCATCCTCCAGCCAAACGACTCTGCTTGCTATTCCTACCACACATTTCATCACCTTTGCCCTGACTGTCTACCATGCCTGGAATGTAACCCCTCCTCATTCTATATTTTAAAAATCTTAGTTTACTTCAAGACACAGCTCTAGCACCACCTCCTACATTAAGGCATTGCCTGAACCTCTCAACTCCTATCACCAACCCCTAAATTACTTGGTATTCACTTTGAATCCATTTTGTATTAATTGTATGTGAACATGCTATTTCCTCTGATGCTTGTGTAGGCTCCTTGAGGGCAGGGACTCTATTTTTATCTTTCTATAACATTTGCACCTATCTGGGTGTGAGGTTAAAAGTGAAACCAAAATGAAAAAAAAGGTACCCTCCTCATCTAACTCCCACTCAAATGTGGGGTACCAAGCAGAACCAGCAATATATTTCTTGCTCACACCTGGCACTTCCTGCTTCCTAGTCACTGCCCTCTACTTTATGCTAGAAGACACCAGTGAATTTTAAAACTATTCCATCCTAATCAGACCATTCTTTAGAAGATCTGATTTAGCTGTTTCCTGATCAGTAACAGTGGAGATACTTGGAATAACAGAGTCAGGTCTTGTAAACTACATTTCTCCTCCCTTCTTAGTTTAACAAGATCTGGAAGGTCTGCATCAAACTCAAGATTTAATTATCTAAGGAAATGGTCTTCAACAGACATGTGCAAAAAAAAGGACAGACCTCTGGGCTGTCCTAAGTCAAGCTAAGTCCTCACTGGTACAGATGAGATGCAGAAAAGTGATGTAAAAATGTCCATCTAAGACACGTCACTTCCTCTCTCCTCCTCTTTCCCTGGAGAGGCGACTCTGGCTGGCAGCGTGCTAGGCATTCCAACATCTTGGGAGTGATGGCAGTTATTTGTCTGGGTTTTGGCGGTGAGTTTTATCCTTGACCTGATTCAGGTTCAGGAATCTCAGCTGAGCCTCTTTTGGAGTTCAGGTTGATTCCTTCTTCCTTCACACTCCAAACCATTACTTTCTAGATCTTCTAATCTTCCTATCCAGTATCAGCTGGGGATGGGGGAGTGGGGGGGAAGGGGAGAGAAATCCTTCACCTTTTCCTTCTCCCTTCTTCTTAATCTTCTCCACTATATCAATTAAATCACCATAAAATTTGGCAGCTGACTTAGGTATTTTATTATTTGGGATTTTCATTAGGATTTTTATAAATAAAATTCTTGGTGACCTAAATTAATTATACATTCAGTCTCAGCCATAATTTCACCCTTTACACACCTTATGCTAGAGAGGAAGATGAAAAGAAAGACCACCATTATAGTATGGCCACCAATAGCCAGCCTTGTCCCAGACAGCAAAATGGTACTCTGGCTTTGGAGGGATTGGGTGTGTTTGTTTAATCTTTATCTTCTGCCCTAATATCAATTCTAAGACAGAATAGCAAGGGTTAGGCAATTGCAATTAAGTGATTTGTCCAGGGTTACATATCTAAGAAGTGTCTGAAATCACATTTGAACCCAAGTCCTCCCAATCTGACATTTTTTAGCCTGAGGAGAAGGAAAATCTTAGATCCAATTCAATTCTGCTTTTAAGGCAATTTATCCAAAATCGATAAATCAAAACCATAAGCTTTTTTTCTTAATGTAACTTTGCTGCCAGCCAAGAGAAAGCCTGACACTTTTGAAAAGAGTGGAGAATTTTGGTCCTTTCTGTATTCTTATATTACAAAACCAAATACTGATCTTCCCAACACCAACCCTTGCTTGCAATTAAATACAGACACATAAATCATATACAGTTAAAGTAGGCCAGATTTTTATCTATACTGAACTTACTTTAGACAGTACTGAATAAGATAGTAAATAACCTTAAAAAAAAAAAACAACTCTATACATCTGTCCTCTTGGACACAAAGTAAGAATAGAAATTTCATTGACGATAGCTGGTAGGTAGGTAGATAGATGATAGATAGAGAGATAGATAGATAGACAGACAGACAAATAGATAGATAGATAACTACATTTTGCAAAGTTCTTTGCAAATAATAATAGCTAGCATTTATGTAGCTCTTAATATATATAGGGCACTATACTAAGTGTTTGACATTTATTTTCTCATTTGATCCTCACATCAAAAAAAAGGTAGGTTCTGTTATCAACCCCATTTTACAGTTGAAGAAATGGAGACAAACAGAGGTTAAGTAACTTACCCAGGACCACATTAGATATCTGAGGCTGGATTTGACCTCAGGCTTTCATGATTACAAGTCCAGTAATCTATTCAGTGAGCCACTTACCTGCCTCAGATCTTCTTCAAGTGCTTAAAGAGAAAAACTATAGGAGGATGGAGAGGAACTTGAAATCTCTTATCTGCTCATCTCTCCAGTTTCCTACACAAGAGACTTTGGGGAATTTTTCCTTGGGTGAGATCTGAGCCCCTCTTTCTTAGTTGAAATGAGTTGTCTCACTCCCAATGAGAGAGTAGATTTAATCTTTGAGTTGTCTTGTATACATTCTTCTATGTATACTTCCTCTAATTTCTGTTTACTCTCTGTTTGGATAAATGAGTTTGTGTACTGTTTGCCGCATGTGTTCATTGTGAAACTGGCATCTGATGGGAAGGGAGTCAAGCCTTGGATATAATGCTTGAGACACTCCTTCCCCATTAAAAGTTAGAGATCAGGAGTACAGCTTGAATATATAAATAACTTCCCCTAGACAAACAAGATTTAAGGGAGTCGATAGATATTATTCTAGCCTGGTACCCCATCTCTTTGAGATCAGTGCCTGGCTTCTGATGCCAATCTCCTGCTTCTCCCGAGAGGAATAAAAGTCTCCTTTGGAGAAGACTGGGGGGAAGAAACCTCTATAGATATCTCTTCTTGCCTCCCTCCAAGTCACATAAACTATATGGACAAAACAAAACAGCACACATCCCCCCACACACTTAAATGTTAAATTCCCCTATCAGGCAAATATGAAAACCTCTTACAAGTCAACAAGTCAGCAAGCATTTATTTATTAAAAGCTTACTATGGGAATAGTCAGGTGGCACAGTGAAAAGAGAACCACACATAGAGATGGGAGGTTCTGAGTTTAAATCCAGCCTCAGACATTTCTTAGCTGTATGATCTTGGGTAAATCACTTACCACCACCCATTGCCTAGCCCTTGCCACTCTTCTGCCTTGTGTGAAAGGAAATTCTTGGTTCTCTTTGTCTGTTCTGAGTTTGCTCTTGTGAAAAGGGAATCCTAGGAGGAAAGTTAACACCTTTAAAGGTAAGAAGCCAGTAAGATACTTGGAAGAGCTCCACCCTTTAACAGCCAGAAACTTTTGAATTCTCAGAAACGTGTGAATCCAAAGGTATGAATCCTAGGAGGAGAGTTGCTACCTTCAGAGCATGAGAAGTGTGACAATTTTGGAAACTGTGATTGGCCCCTGTGAAGAGGGGTGGGGATAGGAAACTGCCATGAAAGCCACAAAATCCTTTGACTGGCAGTCTGGTGAAGTTGAGTCTGGTGGACAAGGTCTCCTGGAGATAGTCTTCCAGGGAATCTCATTGGAGACTGCAGCATGGAGTCTGACTTCCACTTGGACTTTGACTCCTGGACTACTTGGTTGGGTGAGTGAAAAGGCTGACTCCCTTCCTAATTTCCTAAGAGACTAGCTTCCATCTTGGAGGAGGCCATGTAATTACTCACTACCGGCTCTAGTATAGGTATTTTCTCTAACCTCTTTCACATTTCTCTACTTTATTGTTTCTCCTTTCTTTTGGTAAATAAACTGCATCCAACCATTAAGTTTAACTTTTACACTTGGAACCAATACACAGTATTGATTCTAAGATGGAAAGATCTAAAAAAAAAAAAAAGAGCTTACTCTGTCCTAGGCACTGAGGAGAAAAATACAAACCAAAAGAAGATTGTTCCCACCCTCAATAAACTTAAGACAGTACGTAAAAGTGTTGTTAAAAACAATAAAAAAGGAAAAACAGTGCTCCCTCCCTGGCTCCACTTTGGGAAAGTGGGCATGCTGGGAAGGACAGCCACACTTTTCCAGTTTCCATGTGACTCTTCCCATTTCCTGGTTATTGCTTTCCACATCACATCGAAAGATACCTTTCTCTGCACATGCTGGAGAGGAAGATACAGAAGTATGACCACTATCTTCTCATAGCTTCAGCCAGCTGAAAAGCAGGGGAAAGGAGAGGAGAAGGTACCCTCGAGAAAGTATGGTGATAAAGTCCAGAGGAGGATGAAGGATGACTGGTTTGGACCTTCCCTAAAATGGAGATTCTGGGAAGAATTTACTAATAAGAAAAGGGGGCAATAGAAGTAGAGGGAGAAAGTAGCTAAATTATGATGGTGAAATGTGTATTTGCCAGGTGCTTTCCTCATAGATGCAAAAAGAAAACCCTAGATGGGAAGTGAAAAAATTTTTAAATAACATTAATTGGCTATAATTTTGCCAGCACCATATCAAGTCTGCTGCCCTGACTCTGAATAGGAGTTCAGTGGAGAACCAGGAAGTGGAAGAATTTAGATAAGTAAATGAGGAAGTGGGAGAAAGAACCTCCTGATCAGGGGTAACAAATTGTGGAAGCTTATTCAGATAGAAGGAGATAGAACATTTTAAAAAGAAATAATTTCTGTTCTTCCAAATCCTCACTTAGGAAAAAACTTCTTGACTTTCACAGTTTGACTTTCACAGTTAATTTCTCTCCAAGTGCACATTTTTTCCAGTTCCAGATAATCAAAACCAGAAGACTTAAGGACATCATCATGTCAGCCCACCATGCTCCTCCAAGAAGTTTATCTTTCTATTTCTTGACTGCACAGGGTACTCTACCCTTTAATTATTCACTTAGGAATTGATTGAAGGACATTTTTTCCCCCTGCTTTCTATACAAAATTTTTTTTCCTTGAAAAACAGAGGGAAAAAACCACTATGGTACCAAAAGTGAACTTTCTTCAGTTTAAAAAAAACAACTTCCTCACAAACCTTAGGAATTGTCAAAGTGGTGGTGCTGGGGGAGGAGACAAAGAGGCCTCTCCCCTTTCTCATGACATTTTTGTTAAACCCTTACCTTCTGACTTAGAACTAATTGGTTCCAAGGCAGAAGAGTGGTAAGGGTTAGGCTTTGGGGGGTGACTTGTCCAGGGTCACACAGCTAGGGCATGTCTGAGATCAAATTTGAACCTGGATCTCAATCCAATACACCACCCAGCTGTCCCTCTCTTTACTTTTAAACTGAAAGAGACCTTAGAAATCATGTAAATAAGTCTGATCCATTTATTATAGTCCCTGTTCTCAAGGAGTTTACCAAGCTTGGAATAGTAAACAGAAAACCACCTTAGAATTGGGAACACATTGACCCAACCTCCTCCTTCCCTTATGCTTTCCAAATGAAGAAACTGAGGCCCAAAGAAATTAAGGCCAACTTTCCCAAGGTCAGAAATATAGTAAATGGACAAGCCAGATTTTTGAACACAGTCAAATCTAATCTTCCATCTAAGATATCACACTTTTCTTTCCAGCTATTTTCCTTTTCTTTTCTCTTTATCGCCTAGTCATCTACTGGTCTAGTCAACTGTAAAGTCAGCTATTCTTTATGATGGTCCTAGTCCAGTGCTGAAAGCTATAGGCAGTACAAGAGAAGAACTTCCATTATCTATTCCTCTTACTATCTCATTCTATTTCTGCCCCTTTAATGTGTGCTTCCTTCAAGGTTGTCTCTTTAATCCCCTTCTAGCAATAAGAGCTGTAAGTTAACTTTTTTTGCCACCTGATTTCTATAAGCTTTAAACTCTCTTGCTTCTGTTCTTTGTACATCCTTGTAGGAAAGGGTGTCAGAGACTCTGGGGGGATGTTTTGTACCAATTCTTCTTACTATACCACCTTAGCTCTTTCTAAAGGCTAATTAATTCTGGCTAACTATTTGATATTGATTGATAATCATGGAGGGAAGCACCCTAGTGGGGACTCCTGGGTATCATGTTATAAAAATCACCAAACCTCTCAAGAACACCCCTGAAATCCTGAGGGGAGCTGTAGTAGTTGACGTCTGAGAACCCAATCTGTTAGAGTGAGTGAAGATTGGA
This sequence comes from Monodelphis domestica, assembly GCF_027887165.1. Classification (NCBI taxonomy): domain Eukaryota; kingdom Metazoa; phylum Chordata; class Mammalia; order Didelphimorphia; family Didelphidae; genus Monodelphis; species Monodelphis domestica. The sequence continues at coordinate 658,758,659 of NC_077227.1, read as the reverse complement.
AGAATAGTTCTAGGGATTACATATGCTACACTTTTCTATTTAAGTCCTTGCTTCTAAAAAACCAGTGTCTCCTAGATTGCTGGAAGTCCTTCCCATGAAGCTCTCCTTAAGCTTTAGGTGGCTTTTCTTTTGGGCTTTGATTAGTCTTGAAGCTGCCTTTCTTCAATGTGTCTTGCTTGTCAGCTCCTGAGGTAAATCTCATGCCAGCTATTCTGGGGATGCTACTAGGACCATAATACTGATGGAAAGTCCAAGACCCCATTGATATAAGGCAAACATGTTCCACTTCTCCTCCATCCTCCAGCCTTGTTGCTCCACCTTATATAAATCCTATAAATATATTTCAATGGAGATATATACTCAGTTTAGGGGTAGATTTATTAACATCCATATATGACCAGGAAGATGTCCTTAAAGTCATTTTTTACTTTTTTTTGGACATTTTTGAGACTAGCAAATGTGATATACATTAATTTTCTTTAATAATTAGAGGTCATGTTCTACTAATTAGTAAAACTTGTCTAAAGCAAAGAGACAAAGTGGACTGTCTCTTCTCATGGTTCAACATCAGAAAGAGATGTGGTTTTATCAATAGAAATTACATTTAAGAAAACACTTTGCCATTAAAATGGATGATGTTCAATTTGATAAAGGCAGTCATGAATTTTAAAAAAATAAAGAAAACACTTTACCATCTGCTTTGCCACTGTGCCCTAAGATCCACTGTATTACAGATGGCTTGCAGCTGAAGCTTCCTGTGTGTGTTGTTTCCCATAAGTTCCTCAAGAGTAGGGACTGCATTGCTTTTCTGATTGTTTGCCCAACTCCCAGCCCAGTGCTTTGTACCAAGCCAAGCACTTGGTAAATGTTTTTTTGTTTTTTTATTCATTCTTTCATTGACCTAGAAATTACTATTTGTACCTAAGGTGAAGCCAGTGCAAGACAGGGGCTTATTAGAGGATGAACAACTGCCATTGCAACTATTGATCTGAACTAGACAATAATGCCTTTGGGAGATTTCTTCTTCAATTGAGATAATAGGAGGACTGAGCAATAAAGAGAAGAAAATTGACTCAGAACTGGGGCAGTGCCGCATATGTTGCTATATATATATTTTACGTCAGTGAAACCTGTAGCACACCTCAGACTACAGGAAGTTGAGGTCCAGGGCTGACTAGGGACTGCCATTAAAGGACTGTTGTTTTTTTCCATCAGATCATCCTGTATATCTTTCAGTAGATATCTCTCTAGCCTTGTAACCAAAAGACTTTTTCCTAGAGTTGGTGTTAATGCTTTATCATTTTAATTTGAGCACTGACTACGTTAACAAAAGAGGTATATTCAAGGTTTTCAGTGGCCACTATCATATCTGAAAAAACTTGGTTTCCATGATGAGCCAATGATTTTGAGGGCCTGCTTGAGTTTATTTAGTGGGGTTGGGATTTTCACTTCTCCCTGAAAGCTATGATTTTACTTAAGTATGTAACAAAATAAGGAGGTTAAGGAATAAAGAGATCTATAATAAGATAAAGTGATGCCTACATGTTATCTGAAGTAAATAGAAGAATTATAGCAATACCACAAGCCCTCATGTATAACAAGAGAAAGGAGTTCCCAAGTAATAATAAGGTGACTATGAGTGATATGGTGAATGGAGCACTGGATTTGGAATCAGGAATATTCATCTTTATGAGTTCAAATTCAGCTTCAGACATTTAACTAGCTATGTATTGCTGGGAAAGTCACTTAACCCTCTTTGTCTTAGTTCTTCATCTGTAAAATAAGGAAGGAGAAGGAAACGGAGAACTACTTCAGTATCTTTAACAAAAAAACTCAAAAAGCCCAAATGGGGTCACAAAGAGTCACATACAACTGAATTGACTGAAAAACAACAAAATAACCTCACTAGAAAGGTCTGATAAGAAACTGGGTTTAGTGGTAGATATCCTTCTTGCAGCTGTTGTTCATCTTTTATTTTGTTTTTCAAAGAAGACCATTGACATCATGGAGGGATGTCTTGACTTGCTCATGAATTAGATTTAGATGAGGAAGAATTGCACAGTCATTAAACCTCACTCTCTTCTAGAGTCATAAAAATCCAGTGGCACAACAAACGTCAGGATAGCCTGTGATTGCCCAGGATGCAACAGATGACCTTGGAGTCTTCAATGTCCCACCTCTAAGACAAACTCTTAGCCACCTGCTTCCAACACTTTGATGGCCATTGGAACACATTGTTTTCATCCTCCCATTTTGCTGGGAGAAGTCTTCACATGCTTGGGGAAGACATTGTCCTAACTCACCAATATTGTTTGATACCTGTTAGTTACCCTAAACCTGGGTTACCCTGCCTGCCAAGATGGTCTTACCAGGATGTGACTGCTTGTGTGTGCCACAGCTTCTTGGAGCCACAGGTGAGAGGCAGATAAGAGGTGAACACCAGAGGTGGATGAACAGCCCTGAAAAGGGCTCAGCAAACCCTCACATCAGAGGTGCCAGTCCTCTCTGAATACCCCAAACTGTTAGGTAACTCAGTGGTTAGAGCACTACACCTAGAGTCAGAAGATCCAAATTCAATTCCAGCCTCAAACACTTACTAGCTCTATGACCTTAGGCAAGTCACTTAGCCTTATTTGCTTTATTACTGGAGAAGGAAATGGCAAACCATTCCAGTGTCTTTGCCAAGAAAACCTCATGGACTATATGGTCCACAAGGTGACAAAGAGTGGGCATAACAGAATAACAACAATTGGTCTCTAGGGACCTTTACAAACGTAAAAAAATTATCATTCTTACAGTAAGGTTAAACTGACAGGAGTATTCAGCCTTGGCAGCTGCACTGCCCTCAAATTCCCCTGCCTTCATCTTAAATGAGACTTTACTTCTATAGGCGTATTTGCCTCAAGAGTTCCTCTATTTGGTTTAGAGGATACGATTATCTAGGAGATTGTTATGTTATATTCTCTTGTTTATGGGCATCCAGATAGAATTGTTTAAGACTTGTCCTTCATGTTTCAGGTGAAAAAAAAGAATAATTACTTCCATCCCTTTGAAGGGGCATCACTTCTGTCCTCCATTCAGAATTAATTACATAAGCCAGGATTGTAGAGTCAGAGAACTTAAAAAAAAAATCAAATACATGGACAGACATACTAGCAGGTACAGTCAGCAAAATTTTTTTTAAATGTTAGCATTTGGCCATTTTTTCATTAGCAGCCTCAGAGGGACAGACCTACTGGCTGTCTCTTCTTTGACAGTCAGAGGCAAAAGCTCCCATCAGAGGAACAACAGTCTTACACAGCACACCTTCATTTTTAGCAAGAGAATCGCTTCTCAACAGATGATTATTATCACCTCACAATACTGGCTCGTAGGAGCACCAAAAGGAGATGGGAGAATCAGACCTGGTGGGCAGATGGCCTGTTGAATCGACCTGCTGCATCTTTTCCACATGGGCTTCTACTTCTTAGATTTCTCAATGCCAAGTTCAAGATTTCTCCATTCCTTTGACCTATGGGTAATAAGTACTTCTGATAATCCAGAATTTCCTGGTCAAACTACTAGAGCAGTGGTATGGGAATTAAAGTATTCAAAGGTTATACAATAAGCAAATTGGATTCCATGATTTCTCAGCTTGCAACACTAATGTTCTATGAAATAATTAGAGTCCATGTTTGTAGAGAAAATATATGAAATGATTAGAAACAAGTGCTACGGTTGTGCAACAAATGTAAGTACCATAGAAATTCAGAGGGGAAAGATTAGTATGACCAGCAGGACTTGGGGAAGGCTAAATGAAAGAGATGGGTCTTGAAGAATGAGTATGTTTTGACTTGATGGAGATAAGCTAAGACATCCTTATAAGTGATGGAAATATGACATTTGGAGGGAACACAGGGCTCATGGGAGAAATGTGTAGCCCATAGTGAATTCAAGGTTTAGAAATAAGAATAACGTGCAGAATGTACATCAAGGGTGTATATTGAGAAGCAACCAGTATGGTCTGACCATTCTTGGACTACTTAATGATGTACTACTGAGTAAGGATAGCGAAGTTATGATGAAGTATAGATGCTAGTGAGTAGGGGACCAATGACAATTGGATACCTCCTTTATACCTTTTACCCTATAAACTCAATAAAGTTTTTCTGATTTTCTGAATAGAATTGAGTAGGAACAGAAAAACAAAAATCCTACAATTTCCTTCCTGGGAAATGAGGAAAAAGAAAGAAATCTCTACATGGTATTTCAATAAAATCCCGCTAGTTTGTTGCAATTTATATGCTCAAAAAACTGGTCTTAATTCACAGTGAATTTTTATGAATCATCGAAATTCTGAATTCATTTTCTCAACGGCTGGGCCAATCCATTGACCTAATTGGAAAACTCCCACAGTTTGAATTGGGCTTTTGTGTACCCTACAGGAAAGAGTCTTCTGTTTTGGCAATCCTATGAACAGTGGACTTACTTGAAAAAGAAAATTACTAATTCATCAGAAATTACTGGGTCTGCTGGATTTGCCAGGAAGTCACCAACATGTCTGTAGAGGAATTCCTAGATCCTCTTCTGTTAATATCTGGAGCATTTGAGTTTTCCTGTGGTATCTTAATAAGTCTTTCAGCTACCTAAGCATTTTAAGTTGCATAAGGAAGAAGTTATAAACTTTCAAAATATATTTTTAAAGGAATGAAGAATTTCATTGTAACATATAATTGCTAATTTTTCCAAACATATGCCATTGATTTAGAGTTGAGTAAACCTTTAAATGACTAGTTTTCACTATGAATATTATCCATAATACATCATGTTTCCTTTCCATCTATTGTGGTTCATTTAGAATATTTTAGTATTACTCTAAGAAGGAATTGAGAGACTTAATTTCCTTAAAAGTTTCAAATTTTAAAACTAAGGATTTATTTGTTTTCAGTTTAGATCTTTGCAATCATTGGTTTCTTTCTCTTTTCAGAGCCTCAATTCTGTGGACAAGAAGATCTTTCAAATCTCTATGATAGCAAATATTGTGGATTAATTTTAATTTTTTTGCCTTTTTTCCCCCTCTTCAAAATACATATGAGGACAACCTTCTTAGCTTTTGTTGTTCATTTGCTCCTATAGGCCAGAAGGAAGAATGAAGACAAATTAACAAATAACCACTTGTATTTATGTAGTGCTTTGAGGTCTGTAAAGCACTTTACAAATATTAATTTATCTGATCCTTATCCATACTCTTGAAGGTAAGTGTGATTATTCCCATTTCATAGATAAGATAATTGAGGTGTATAGAAATGAAGTGGCTTGCCCAGAGTTCTCTACAGCTAGAAAGAGTCTGAGGTCATATTCGAACCCAGGGCTTCTTAATGCCAGGCCTTTGACACCTCACTGCCTCAATTACAAAAGCATCTTTCTTAGTACTAATCTCAAAGATTCTAGATAATGACACTGGGCATAGTGGATTGAGGACTGATTCTAAACCAAAAAATTTGGTTTTAAATCCCAGTTCTGCTAATGCAGAGTGTAATAAGCAGAACCAAGAGAACATTATACACAGTAAATGAAACATTGTGGGATGATCAAATGTGATAGACTTTGCTACCAAAAGCAACGCAATGATCCAGGACAATTCTAAGTGACTTAGGAAAAAGAACTCTATCCACCTCAAGAGGAAGAACTGTGGGAGCAGAAATCCAGAATAAAAACATATGATTTGTCACTTGTTTATATGAGTATATGATTTGGGATTTTGGTTTCAAAAGACTACTCTATTATAAAAATGAATAGTATGGAAATAGGTTCTGAGTGATAATACATGTATAACCCAGTGGAATTGCTTGTCAATTATGGGAGAGGGGAGGGAAAAGGGGAGAAAGACAACAGTGAATCATGTAACCATGGGGAAAAAAATAAAATAAAAACCAATAAATAAATCCCTGTTCTGCTCCTTAGCACATGGGTAACATTGGGAAAGTCTCTTAGTCTCTTTAAGTCCATTTCCTTTTATGCAAAATAAGGACATTGAATTAACTGACCTCTAAAGTTTCTTTTTACATGGTCCTAAATGACCATACTGGGTTATTGTTTTTCTTCCTATTATCTTTAGGGCAGTTCCCTACCCCTTCCACTCCCAAAAGGTGGGCAAGGGAAGAGATGCATGGGAAACTTTCCATTTGTCAATCTGATTCTTGGTTCTAGCTTGCTTGCAGGGGAGGAGGTGGAAGGAGAAAGAAAAAATAAGAAATTAAAAGTTCATCCTTTTTTATTACAAGAGATGACCAAGAATTATCATTCTCTGGACCTACTCCAAGGTACTAAGGAGAGTCTAGAGTACAGAGATGTCTGTATTTGCTTTCAGAATTTTTCTCTTTCCAAAATAATATGAATTTTATTCCACCTCAAAAACCTTTTGAATGATGGGTTCAATAAAAAGATTGAATATTTTTGAACATCCTTTATTAACTCCTGCTCTCACTTCTGAAATTTCTTTGTACAGCTTTACATATAATTTATATTTGCTTATCTGTATATGATGTTATGTTATTTTCCTCTAAGAGAACATAAGCTTCTTGAGAACAGGAATTGCTTTCTTTTGTTTTTTGTTTTTTATTGCAAACCTTTTCTACAAAGTCTTTCATATAGCAAAGAACTTAATAAATGTTTGTTGAATTGGATGATGAGGGACATTAAGGGCTTTAAGTAAAGTAAGGCATATACTTAAGCTCCTTCTAATGCTTCAAGCCAAATAAGACTCTAACCTTGCCTTTTTCAATGTTGTATATCTGGTTTCTTTTTTTTTTGTCTTTCAAATATAGCTTTTATTGATTCAAAGAGAGATAATATTTTAATATTGATTGTTACAAAGGCTTTTATGAAAAAGCCCAGAGGAAGACGTCCAACATGTTAGGTAGATTTTCTGCAGAATATTTATGAAAATATATGAAAAAGATAAAAATTTTACGGGATGGGGGTGGGGTGTAGATGAGTGGTGATCAGTACCTGTATAAAATCACAAGATCCATCGAAGTATTTGTAAAGTCACAGAGTTCTTTTTTTAAATAATTTTTTATTTTTTCCAATTATATTTAAAATTTATTTTTAACATTTTTTTTATTCTGTGTCCCATATTCTTTTCATCCCTCATTGTCTCTGAGAGGGTAAGCAATTTGATATAGGTTATACATGTACAATCATGCAAAATATATTTCCATATTAGTCATTTTGTAAAAGAAAACACAGACAAAGCAAATACACAAACACACAAAATAAAGTGAAAAAAAGTGTCTATCTGTATTCAAACTCCATCAGTTCTTTCTCTGAAGGTAGATAGCATCTTTCATTATGAGTTCTTTGGAACTGTCTTGGGTCATTGTATTGTTGAGCCATTCACAGTTGAATATGCAATATTGTTGCTATTGTGTACAGTGTTCTCTTGGTTCTGCTTACTATATTCTGCATCAGTTTACATAGTCTTCCCAAGTTTTTCAGAAAGCATCCTGATTGTCATTTCTTATGCCACAATAACATTCAATTACAATCATATACCACAACTTGTTCTGCTGTTCCCCAACTGATGAGCATTCTCTCAATCTCCAATTCTTTGCTACTACAAAAAGAGCTGCTATCAATATTTTTGCACCTATAAGCCCTTTTCATTTTGCTTTGATCTCTTTGGGATATAAACCTAGTAGTAGACTTGTTGGGTCAAAGGATATGCATGATTTTATAGATCTTTGGGCATAGTTCCAAATTGTTCTCCAGAATGGTTGGATCATTTTACAATTCCACCAACAATGTATTAGTATCCTGATTTTCCCACATCCTCTCAACATTCCATTTCTATCATATTGGCCAGTCTGATAAGTGTAGTTACCTCAGAGTTGTTTTAATTTAATTTAATTTGAATTCTCTAATCTAATCAATTTTCTTCAGATGACTATAGATAGCTCTGATTTTTTCATCTCAAAACTTCCTATTCATATATTTTGACCATTTATCAACTGGGGAATGACTTGTATTCTTAAAAATTTGTTGCAATTTTCTATATTTTTGAGAAATTAGGTCTTTATCAGAGCTACTTGCTATAAAAATTTCCTCCAGCTTTCTGCTTTCCTTTTTATTTGACTACATTGGTTTCATTTGTCCAAAAATGTTTTAATTTAATATAACCAAAATTATTCATTTTGTATCTTATAAAGCTCTCTATTGCTTTTTGTTCATAAGTTCTTCCCTTATCCATAAGTCTAGCAGATAAACTATTTCATGTCCCCCTAATTTGCTTATGGTATCATTCTTTATGTCTAAATCATATACCCATTTTGACCATATCTTGGTGTATGGTATGAGACTTGATTTATACCTCATTTCTACCACATTGTTTTCTAGTTTTTGTCAAATAGTGAGTTCTTATTCCAAAAGCTTGGATCATTGGATTTATCAAACATTAGATTATTATGGTCATTTATTACTTTTAATCTATTCTACTGATCCACTATTTCTTAGCCAGTTGTTAAGTCATTTCACTCATGTCCAACTCTTTGTGACCACATTTGGGTTTTTCTGAGCAAAGATACTACAGTGGTGTGCCATTTCCTTTTCCTTTTCTTTTTCCAAATCAACTGAGGCAAACAGATTTTTGTGTCGTACCCAAGGACACATACAAAGTAAGTGTCTGAGACCATATTTAAACTCAGGTTCTCCTGACTCCAAGCTATGTGCTCTACCCACAATATCACCTAGCTGTCCCCTCTTAGCCAGTGCCAGATTGTTTTGATGATTACCTCTTTATAATGCAGTTTGAGATCTGGTACATCTAAATCATCTTCCTTCAATTTTTTTCTATTAATTCCCTTGATATTCTTAACCTTTTGTTTTTCCAGATGAATTTTGATATTTTCCCCTAGTGCTATAAAATAATTTTTGACAGTTTGATTAGTAGGGTACTAAATAAGTAAATTAATTCAGATAGGATTGTAATTTTTATTATATTGGCTTGACCTACCCATGAGCAATTAATATATTTCCAATACTTTAGATATGACTTTATATTAAAAAACCACATAGATTTATTATCAATAGTTTCTGCTCATCAAGCCCATTGGCCATAATAAATCAAATTTCAGTTATTTAAGTGAAGTCTTTCTCTAGAACACTGAGAGTATATTGTATAATTATTAAATTCTACTGATGGCTCATGAAAGCCTGTTCTTATCTCTATCTTTAAATGATGATTCAGTGCTATCTCTGGTATTCCAGACTGCCAGAGTGCTATGGGTAGGCAAAAGGACCATGACAGTTCTGATGGGCAATCAAGAGTTGAAAACATCAGGAACCCAGTATTCCTCTACTACATGGTATACCTCAAATATTATTCTGGAATTATAAAGAGATCAATGACTCCAGAACATTTATTTGCTTGTGTTGTCATATAACTTAATTTTTTTTATTTTCTTGGTAATTAAAGAGAAACAAGAACTACCTTCCTAAAGAATATTTTGAAGCACTGTTTCCCAGTCCCCTTCCCATCACACACACATACATATCCCTAAATACACACTATATATGTTATATATAGTGGGAGGTGTGTGTGTGTGTGTATGTGTGTGTGTATAGTTTAAATGATATCTTTGGCACTTTCTAACAGCATGACTTTATCAAATAACTTTTTTGAACCTCTATTTCCTTATCTGTAAAAGAAGAGAAGTTGAAGTTGGACTAGAGATTTATGCTTCTTTTTAGCTCTAAATTCAATGCTGTTGTGATAGAATTTCATTAGATAAATGCAAAGTCCATCCCTTGGGTTAAAAAAATAAATTATACAAGTATAAGATGAGAAAACGTTGCACAATTCAATAACAATTCATGTATAAAAGCCCCTTGAGGTTTAAATCAACTGCAACCTCAATATGAATCAGGAGTTTGATGTAGCATCCAAAAGCACTAACTCAGTTTTAGTCAATGAGGTTAGTTGAGACATCATGCTCAGAACAAGAGATGGTCCATAATATATACTAAAAGATTTAGAATTGGCTTGACTAAATATAAATACTAAAAAATATAAGATTGTGGTTGCCTTTTATAAAATTAACTCTTAAGTCACAAGTCTGTTAACCTCTCTTAACAATTTAGTTTAATAGAGATATAGTAAAAGAGAGAAATGTAGGAAGAAAGTAGAAAGTATTGCCTAGTGAGATACTCTAGAATTGCTATTGGAAAAAGTCCAGCTCACCACCCAGCAAGGGCTCCCTCAAGTCTCAATCTCCACATGAATTGTGGTCATCTCTTAAACCAGAAGTCCCGATGGTGTCTTCAGCAAGGGTTCCACCAACTACTTCAGCTTCAGTCATTCACCCAGCAAGTCTCACCAGTGCAGTAATCTCCATCTCAGAATGAACCCACAAGAAAGGTCTTTCTCAAAAGACCAAGAATGAATCCTCTTCCAGACAAGTCTCCTTGAGGAAGAGCCAAGGAATGAAAGAGTGTGTCTTGTCTTTGGTCTCCCTTCTTATAGTCCTTCGCCCAGCACTGCCCAAGGAAGGGCAGTGCTTGTGGCCTTTCTAGTAAATGACTTGTGAACTATCTTACCTGGTGACCTACCAAGTGCTAAGTAGGGGCATTTCAAATTCTTGATTGATTAAATTAAAGGTTGCTGATTGCTTACATTAAAAATAAACAAAGAGAATTCAATTCTTTCTTCACAATATTTTGACCTAGACAAGCTATATCTAAATGTTATCAGTTCCAGTCACAACATTTTAATAAAGAGATCAATTAATTGGTCAAGACGTTCCAGAGGAGGGTGACTAGGATGTTGAGTAGACTGGGGCTTTATCATGTGAAGAGTCATTGGAGGGTCAAAGGATTTCCCTTAAAGAAAGAATAGAGGACAGAATTATAGAACCTGTTGTTATAGGACTAATGACCATCTAGAAAATGAAGCAGTGGTCACAAATAGCTGACTGGGAGTCATTAAAAATGCATTATATTAAATTACTTTCATTTACTTATTAAAGAAGGTTACTAGATTGGTAGATCAAGGAAATGTTACTGACTTTGTGTTGATTTTAGCAAAATGTTTTATGAAGTCATACCATTCTTATAGTCAAGATAGAGTAATTTAAAAAAATTAAATCCTATCACTTTTAGATAGATTTTAAACTGGTTGAATAGCCAAACTCCAAAAGCAATCATTCATATTTTGATGTAAATTTGGAATGTAACCTGTAGTTTAGTGTTCCAAGGACCTTTGATTGGACCAGTGTCATTTAGCATTTTAATCAGTGGTTTGGATAAAGGCATAGCTATCCTGCCATTAAATTTGTAACTGATACAATTCTGGAAGAGAGATAACGTGACAAATTCAGACCTAAAAAGATCTTAATAGGCTAGATCATTAAATTAAATCTAACTAGATATAATTTAAAGATAATAATCCTTCACATTTATATAACACTTTAAGTTTTACAAAGGACTTTACAAATTATTTCTCATTTGAACCTGCAGACAACCCTGATGAAACATTCAGGCGGTTCTGTCAGTCATTTTGTTCTCTCCCTCCCCTAATTTTTTGGGGGGCAGATTACTCGTCTTTAGGACTTGACTTCATCTCCAACTACTCCCTCTGCTTTCCTGGCTTTGAAGTAATGGTTCCATTTTAAACCAGAACACTGGTAATGTTGGACATCTGAATCATTGCCAGCTAGCTTCCCACATTTTCACTGATTCTTTTTAATGCCCAGAGAAATACTAGTGAATATTTTCTCTCTGTTCTGGGAAATTGTTTGAATAAATCAATAACTTTCTTCCTTTGATTATGAGCCTTTGGACAGAAGTCTTCCTCTGGCAGATCCAGTGCCTTTAAATCTCTCTTTCTTCCTAGGTCATTCTTGATTACCCCCTTCAATGGTTCATTCAAGCAATAGTACATACAGTGGAGCAATTCTCTTATTCAAGAGCTTTATCATAATTGCTGTGGGGTAGGTTAAGTAAATTTTTTAACACAAAGATAAATATTCATTTTTAAATTCAGCAAACATTTATTAAAAGCCTATTATGTAGGGGGTAGTTAGGTAACACAGTGGATAGAGCTCCAGGCCTAGAGTCAGGAAGACCTGGGTTCAAATCTGACCTCAGATATTTCCTATGGGAGTCTTGGTAAGTCACTTACTTAATTGCCTAGCCCTTGCTGCTCTTCCATCTTAAAATTGATACTAAGAGAGAAGGTAATGGTTGAGATGTTTGTCTTTTTAAGAGCTTACTGTAAGGGGAACTTTATTCCCAATACAAACCTTAGCTAAGACATGACTCAACATTTATTGCCTCTACTTAGCCCCTTGCAATCTGGCTTCTGAACTGGTTACTCAATTGAAACGATTCTCTCCAAAGTTACCAATGATGACTTGGGGGGAAAAAAGGTTTTACTGATGCATTTTGTCTTTATATCACTGTCATGTTTGAAGTGAGAGGAGAACCTACCCCTTAGATTGAACTCTCCCTTATAGCAAAGAGTAACATCTAAGCAAAAGCACCCCATCAAGGGACCCCATCTGACAGAGTATTCTTTCCTGTACTCTCCTCTTTACTTCCTTTACTCATTGGCACACAACTCTGACATGAGGGCGAAGGCAGGCTTGATTATCTGTTCTCCAGGATCTTTAATGGTTTTTAAATTATCTTCAGAAATATAGAATGAGTATTTAAATTGAAAAGGTAAACCCTTAAAGAGTATCATCCAGTCTTCCTAGTTAGAGTGGGATAGTGGATCTGGTGACAGGTATCATTATTCTAGCAATCTGGAGAATGTATGAAGTGTCTCCCTCTCCCTAATTTCCTTGTTAACATCATAACTGATACCTTATAGGTGCTGTCTTTTCCCATTTAGTTATGTGGTATTCTTGCCTCCCCTTCCTTTGCCCATAAATCCAGTATATTGACAAATCTTTTCCTTTCTACTATCATAACATCTTTTTGTATACAGCTGCTTTTTCTCCTCTGACACTGCCACCAACCCAGTTCAAGCCCTTATTCCCTCTCTCCTGAAATGAAGACTACTAATTGGACTCCCTGACTTGTCTCTCCCCACTGTAATCCATCTTCCACTCTATAAGCCAAAGTGATTTTCCTAAAGTAATAGTCTAATCATGCTACTCCCCACCCTCCTTGATAAACTCCATATGGCTCCCTACTACCTTTAGTAGCTAGAAAGCAATTCAAAATCTAAAGGAGAGGGGACAGAGAACCAGGCTTAGAGATGTGAAGTCCTGAGTTCAAACCTGTCCTCAGACACATTCCATCTTAAATTAGTTCCTAAAGTATAGGTGGATCTGGGTCATAGTCTTGCTCAATAAATGCCCATGGAATTAGTATAAAACACCAATTCTTCTCTTCTGCATTCAAGGCCCTTCATAATATGTCGACTATAAGAGGAAATTTTAGGGTTGAGACTGAATATACTATATTAGTGGTCGTCAGGAATTTAAATTCTAAATCCCAATGAAAGACTCAAGTCAGAATAGAATTTTATTGTGTGGTTTATTTACAATAGAAGGAAGAAAATTAAGAAAAATGGAGAAAGAGGGATAGGGTAGAAGATCTGCTCCAGACTGGCCTGAGCCAGGGGGAGTTCAGAGACCTCAGCCAAGGGACCTTCCCAGAAGATTAAATCTAGCTTGACTTCCAGACAGGAGGCCTCCTCCAAAATGAGGGGCCTCTTTGGATGCTAGGGCCTTCAGAAAGGTCAAAGGAAAGGGAAGTCAGCCTTATCATTCGCCATGTGACTGTTCAAGGAAGTTGTCTCACCTATACCATGCTTCAGAGCTCCTCCAAGTCAAATTCCACCACCAAAGTCCACCAAAGCTGCAAAGGACACCAAAAGTCACCAAAGCCCCTCTCACAGGAAGGGGCGTGAAATATAAAGGCAGTTCTTTAAATCACTTCCTGTGTCTCACATGTGCCAATGGTGGCTTAAGCTTGGCTTAGGGCAGCCCAGGGGGTCAGTCAGTTGTTTCTGAATTGTCACTTGCTCTCACATGCCGGTCATAGGCCATTCTCCCCTACAGTTAATCCTTAAGTGGGGATGTATACATTCCTGGTTGCTAGAATTTTAAAGACTAAGAAGGGTGGAATAAATCTAAAATTCACACTCTCACCTATCTTACCAGGTTTATTATGCATTTATTATAATACACATTATTTATTATAGTCCACATTATTTTCAGGTTTGTTATTTATTATTTCCAGGTGTTTTCTATGTTATTAATTATTGTTGTTATTTTATTATTCATGCATACTATTTTTAAGACAAACTGGCCAGCCTCCTGCTCCTCCTACAGATCATTCCCTCTCTCACCCTCTCTGCCTTCACATAGGTTATCTACATATCTAGAAAGAGTTCCCTGTTCACTCAGTCTCTTTGTTTTTCTAGCCTTCTTCAAAGCTCACTTACGTGCCACCTCTGACGGGAGCCCTTTCCCAATCCTCTCAGTTATTAGTTCTTCCCCACATACACACCCCCATGAAATTACTTTGTATTTACGTGCATGTTTTTCATATTTACTCCTGTGTTTACATATGGGTTACTTTGTCTGTCAATTGTAAGCTTCATAAAAGCAGAAACAGTTCTGTTTCACTTTTATCTCTATATCCCCAGAGCTTTTCACAGTACCTGGCATATGGAAAGCACTTAATAACCGCTTAAAGGCTGGAGTAAAATCCTGTCCCTGACACCGATTAGCTGTTTGACTATGAGCCAAATATTCAACCTATCTGGCTTTTGGTTTCTTTTCATTTAAAATGGGAAAACATGTTCTTTTCCTAAAAGGATTGTTGTGAGTACTATGTAAATCTTAAAGGACTCAAAATATATTGTAAAAATATTGTAAGAGTCAGGTTGTTGTTGGTTTTTGTTTTTGCTTTTGTTTTTTGCTTTTTTTTTTAAACAGTGTCAGAACAGATGGTAGGGTTTGGTGATCCTCTGTCTTGCTGGAAAGATTACAGTTGATGATTTCCTTCTCATCTAAGAGATGTAGGTGGCCATGTTGGTCCAGCAACCAGGGTCCAGACCCATGAATGTTGGCAAGATTTTGGTGAGCTCTGGGTGAGGGTCAGTGAGGGAAGGAATAGTGGGAAAGAAGGCTTCAAGAGTGCCTTGGAAGCAGATTGTGAGCCTTGAATGCTGGTGTAAGGAGTATATTCTTTATCCAATAATGAGGGAGAAGAGGCAGTTTTCTATAGGAGAAAAAGTGTTGGACTTTGAGTCAGGAGATGGCGGTACTCATCCTGATTCCCGGGCTTACTAACTATGTGGCCCACAGGCAAATAAATCATTTCAATCTCTCTCAGATTCAGTTTCTTCATCTTTAAAATGAGGCAACAACATGTGCCTATCATATTTCACCTAGTTGTTGTGAAAAAGTAAAAGCTTATGAAATATTTTTAAATTTTAAAGGATTATAAATTATGAAAGGCTAGGTTGGGAGGTCATCTTTTCCTCAACTCCCAAAGAGTTGTCTCCTTGTTGGGCTGAGTCAAGCAGGTTTTTCTTTAGGGATGAGGTGATGAAGAACTTTAAAATCCATCTTAAAGGTATTAAGGAACCACAAGAATTTATTGAATGGGAGTGGGGTACCTAGAGAACTTTTTGAAGAAAGGTGAGTGAAAGATAGATTGGAATAGAAAGAAACAGAGAGAATAGAGAAATAAAGAGAAAAGGTAAGAGACCAACCTTGCAGGACATTACAATAATCTAGGCATGAGGTAATGAGGATCTGCACCAAGGTGGGATAGTAAAAGAAGAGAAAGGTGAGGGGTGGGAAGGGATGTTAACAAAGGGAAGAACTGAAAATGATTGGATTTGACAACTGATTGGATATGGAGAATGAGAGTGAGGAGCCAAGAAAGACAACTAGGTTGTGAGCCTGACCATTTGGGAATCTAATGGTATCCTAGACAATAATAGGGAAATTAAGAAGGGAGGAGTGTTTGGAGAAGATAAAAGGTCCAGTTTTGGACTTGTTGAGTTTTAGATGTCTATGGTACGTCCTTCAAAATATCTAATAAGAAAGGAAAGAAGGAAACAAACCATTTTTAAGCACCTGTCTCATGCCAGGCATATACTAAGGGCTCTACAAATATTATCTCATTTGGTCCTCACAACAATCTTGGGAGGTAGGTGCTATAATTTCCTCATTTTACAATTGAAGAAACTGAGACTGTTGTATGATAAGTGACATGCCCAAGGTCACATAGCTAATGTTTGTGGCCAAATTTGAACTCAAAATTTCCTCTCTCCAAGCCCATTTCTCTATCTAAAGCACCCCCTAACTATATTTGTAGGTAATTAGAGAGGGAGGTTGAGAGGGAGAAATTCAGCAGTCAAACCTTTTATATGCATGTTCAGTTATGGCTCAGGAAGCAATTAAAAAGGCACCAAACAGGAAACAGTAGAAGGGTTCCCCTAATCTGCTTACCCAGAAGCAAGTTCACAAAACCTTCACTGGTTGGGAACTAGGATGGACATACCACATTTGCCTTAAGAATTGGGCCCTTTCTGAGGGACCTATGAGAAAGAATGCTATCCACATCCAGAGAAAGAACTGTGGGAGGAGAAACAGAGAAGAAAAACAACTGTCTGATCATGAGTCGATGGAGATATGATTGGGGATGATGTGGATATGGTTGGAGATATAGACTCTAAATTATCAATAGTATGGAAATAGGTCTTGATCAATGACACATGTAAAACCCAGTGGAATTGAGAGTTGGATATAGAAGGGGAGTTAGGAGGAGGGGAGGGAAAAAATATGAATCACATAACCATGGAAAATTTTTCTCAATTATCAAATAAAATTTAAAAATAAAAAAGAATTGGGCCCTTAGGGGAGCTAGGTGTGGGTGGACAGAAAGCCAGTCCTGGAGAATGGAGGTCCTGGGTTCAAATCTAGTCTTAGACATTTCCTAGCTGTGTGACCTTGAGAAAGTCACGACCCCAGTTGCCTAGCCACTATTCTTCTACCTTGGAACCGATACTTAGTATTCCAAGATAGAATGTAAGGATTTAAAAAAGAAAAGAAAAGAATTGGGCCCTCACTGGCTAGTCCTCTATAATACATGCATATTTATATTTGCAGGCATGTGTTTGTGTATATAAACATCTGCAAAGTCTTCCTCCTCATCCATTGATGAAGGCTTCCCTTGGACCACTAGTTCAGGAAGTGCCCATGCCACTCCTAACTCTTCAGCATTCTTTTTCTTCTTGCACCCCCTACCCTACTTGTTTGCCCCTTCTTTTCCCCTCACCCCACCCCAGTTTTGGAGCCACAAATCATGATCAACTCAGTTCTGCCACTGATCCTAGATGGAACATGTTAATCTACTCACCTACAGCTCTATTCATCAACTCTAAGTTTCCAAGTCAAAGTGCCCATCCCTGGCTACCACTGCCCTCTATCTCCTCCCACCTAGCCCCCAACTTCATTCAATAGAATCCCTTCGAAGACAGAGACTATTTTTGCTTTTTAATGTCTATCCCTAGCATTTAGAATAATAAGCACTTAATAAACATATAAAAGTCATCTAATGTTTTTGTTGATGCTCTTCATTCGTGGACCATCATACCTGTCCATTAGGTTTTCTTGGCAAAGATACCAGAGTGGTTTATCATTTCCTTCTCTAGCAGATTAATTTAAACAGAAATTAAGTGACTTGCCCAGTGTTACACTCAGCTAATAAATGTCTAAGGTTGGATTTGAACCCAAGTCTCCCTGACTCCAAGCCTAGCACTTTATCCACTGCTTCGTCTTGCTGTCTCATCTAATTTTGTAGCTGAGGAAATTAAAACTAAATTACTCAGGGACACTCAGGTAACAAAGAGATGAATGAGAATTCAACTGGAGGCCCTCTGACTCAACATCCAGCATTCTTTCTACTAGGACACTTTGCTTAACTCCTAGCAGAATAAGTCATCTCTCCGGAGATCAATATTCAACTGTCTCCAAAGACTGAAGCCGTCCTGTGGAATAACTGCTGGGAGGGCTCCTCTGGCTGTTGTCTAGAATTTCCTAGAGTGGTTTGCGTGGGGCTTCACGGGTCCTTGGGGGCTTCCTCTCAGCCCAGTTCTGGTATTGTCACACTGAATCTAAGCTTAGCTTGGCTTACCTTCCCCACAGCCTTTTTCTGAAGAGCTACAGACAGATGGCTAATTATCATAGGGAGCCAAGCTGGCGAGGGGAGCTGGGTGCAGACCCAGGGGTACCCAAGCCAAGCTGCAGTCTCTCAGCATGCACAGACAGCTTTAGGCTTTACCCAAACACTCACTGTGACTGACCTTTCCAAAAGGAAGCTGCTTGGTGTCATTGCTTGGAACAGATGGTCACGAGAAAGTGGAAGAGGGAAACTCCAGCACAGCTGCGGTGCCCCTTCTCCAACCTCCAGGCCAACAGCCTTCTGGCTTAGCACTGAGATCATTATCTTCCTTTCCCATCTTTTGTTTGCTTCTCCTTCTTAGGGCAAACACTAGAACCTGCTATGGATTTTACTAACCCTTGGTATGGGGAAATCTTGCATCTAATCTGGTTTCTTCCTAGGGCGGGCATTTTGCAAAACTCTTTATTCTAAATCCAGGCATTGCATTGAAACAAAAATCAGTGCTGGTAAAACGGCTGGGTCCAGGCAGATAGATGAACGAGGAATTTCATGAAAAAAGTCCTGGTGGAATTTTGGGGTGTGAGTTCTAGAGTGAAGCAATAAGGCAGCATAGGACTATGGAAAAACCATTAGACTGGGCAGTAGGACATGAATTTGAAGGTTAGCTTTGTGATTCCCTGGGTGAGTGGCCTTGGATTATTCTGCCTCTCTGGGCTTCTATGTCCTCATCTATGAAATAATCATGGAACAACCTTCTAGCTCCAATAGTCTGGATCAATAAGTTGTTTCTTCATGGAATGGTTCCAAAGAAAGGCATGGCACAAATAGCATGAAAAATATGGAGATAAAAAGGAAGGAACGGTGCTTGGGGTAAGTGAGGGCAAAATGATGCCTTAAATGTTCTTGGTGGGGGATAGGGAAACAAGAAGGCAGGCAGACCAATGAAGAACTCAACTGAGGAGTGGCCATGAGCTACAAGCTGATCATTTCCTATTTAAATTAGTCATTCTTAAAAAGCTCAGTATCTATACTGCTGAAGGGCTGCAAATACTTGTAGTATCCTCTAAATGTCAGCACCCTGGGACCAAGCCCATCTTACCCCAGTTAGAGCTCTGTGGAGAAGAATCCTTTGGGATAATATAATCGGGTGTCCTTGCAGACCAAAACAAAGAAGTCTCCCAGCTCTTTCTCTAATCAAATTAAATAGTCCAGGCTCTTTTAGTCTATGCCTAATGGTAGCACTTTTTTCACACATTAATACATTCATTCTAGGGTTATTTGGATGTCTGTGAGCTATTGCTGTTCCCAACAAATTATTGGTATTTATAGACTGCTTGCATTTTTCTTTCAGGTAGAAAAAAATCCATGTGAGTTGATTACTCTGTTCTCAGGAAATCACTTTCATCTGGCACTCTATTTCAGGACCATGCTGCTTTTTTTAAGAGCTCTATGGAGATTCAGCTATTTGATCACAAGTGATTAGGACTGAACCAGACATTGATCCAATTCACTTAAGTTTGGCTGACAATGCAATGAAACCACCAGGGGTGCCCATTGCAAGGGGTAAAAAGGTTTTTTGTTTGTTTTTTTTCCTTATAGTAGTTACTTCGTAAATGTTTATTGTATGTAAACACAGTCCTCTAGGGAAAACATTCAGTCAGATATTTGGAGAAGGGGTCTCCAAAGTGAAGTTCATGGCTTCCTGGGAGATAGTGTCATGACCCTAAAGCAGGGTCTTAACCTTTTTTGTGTCCTGTATTCCTTTATCAATCTGATGAGGCCTTTTTCAGAATAATGTTTTTAAATGCATAAAATAGGGTAAGGTTATATATCTCTATTTCTCTTTCCATATCCTTCTGTAACTCTCATTTCTTCTCCCATTTTCCCTCCAAGATCTTATTTTAATTTTAAAATAATTTTTTGCAAAAAAAAAAATTACTTCATTTCTTCCAAAAACACTGGAAGCATTTATGCCCAAGCTGGGTTTTTCTTTAAGGGTTATTTATTAGTGGATGTTTTATAGTCATTCTCTTCTGGGTTTGTGCCTTGAGCATCCCTTCCAATAGCTCTTTATGATAAGATTCTTTTGTTTGCTGATTCTGCCAGCCTACTTCCTGACTTCTGATTTTGTTTTAGAGCCAGGTTTTATCCACTTTTAGGGGGGAATGTCTGAAATGAACTAGCTTAGTCCTCTTCTGTCTTTTGGCTATTTGGGGGGAGGGTTTTGAGTATCATGTTATTCCAAGATCTTGGGGACAATTTGGGATGAGGACCTGTAAGCATTAAGTGCTCACAAAATGGTGGACAAAGTCTACTCACTGCCCTCATTTTCTGAGTTCCACAAGTTCCTGAATCAGTTTTGAGTTTGAGCAACACACCTGTGGATATGTCCCTGGTTGGAAGTTTCAGTAGACTGCTATTGGCATTAGCCCCTATCAGTCAGCTGAAAAGCTCTGTAGATTTGGAGTGACAGAACTGCAGGCTTCACTTTGTTCTAGGATTCTTGCCTTGGTTATACCAATCCTCCAGACTGAGCTTAAAGTAGAACTGAGTCCCTCATCTACTGCTGAGATTATACAGACACTGAACCACACAGCCTCTGAACTTCTTGCTTCAAAATGTGTTCCTTGCTCTGTAGAGAGTTTAAGGTCCACGATCACTCCTTAATCTGGAATAATACTTCTAGGCATTGGTCCTCTTCTCATTCTACTATGAATTTGGTAACTGGAACTGGGTAGTGAATGGCAAAACTGCCAGTTGGCACTTGGTTTTGCTCTCTTTTTACTCTGATATTGGAATGTTCTGACAGGAAGCTCCCTGCTAGACCCCATCCCCAATGTTTACAGTCCTCTTTGATTTCTGTCAAAATTTTGCCTAGAAAAATCCCATGATTTTTTAAAAAATTCTTAATCAGTACTAGATCTAGCACATTTTTTAGATAATCATTGTGGGGTTGCTTAGTGGAAGCTAGGCCATCCTTCTTCCTACTATTCCACCATCTTGACCTCCAGTACAAAAATTACAAAAAAAAAATTATATTGAAATACAGTTGCAATATTTTTAAGTTCATAGTCCCAGATTTTTAAAAAAAAACCCGATACTATGAGAGATATACAATTGAACAATCCTCCAGTAGAGTTTTTCCTCTTTGTGTTTTTGTGACTCAGCTTTCTTTTGGCTCTCGTCTTACCTGTCTGACCACTCTCCAGTCTCTTTTTTTGGCTTTTCATCTGTGTCAAGATCACTAACTATACACATTCCCCTAGGGCTTTGTCCTGGGCCCTCTTCTCTTTTCTCTGCATATTTTCTTACTTATTTATCTTAACAGATCAATTATCATCCTTATACAAATGATTCTTATATGTTGATAATTATGTCTAAATATAATATATCCTATTTATAACACATATAATATCCTACATCCCTATATATTACATATCCTATAATATATCACAATGTATTTTGTAAACACATATGCTTTCTTTTATATTACGTATATTCTTTTATATTACATATGTATTTTATGTATGTATTTTGTAGTAGGTATTATGGTTCTTTTACATGTATAGGATTGCTATATGTTAGTTATGCATTTTGTTTCATATGTGCTAAAAGATACATATTCATTGTCATGAAACCTCAGAGGCTTATTTATTGTTTCCTTTACTTGGGACTTAAGAAACCTAAATGATTTTGCACATCTCAACCTTAAAGAAATTGCTTTTTTAGTTTTTTATTTTTTTAATTTTTATTGTCATGCAAAACACATTTTCATATTGGTCATTGTTGTAAGAGCAAACTCATACATAATCAAAACCCTGAAATAAAACCAAAAAAATACTGATGTGAAGAGGTGGATAGCATCTTGTCACAAGTCTTTTAGGACCAATTGCTTAAAAAAAAAAACCCTTACCTTCTATTTTAGAAATAAAGTATCTTTTACAGATATGTTATTAACTATTTTAGAACTAAAATATCAGTTCCAAGGCAAAGAAGCAAAAAGGGCTAGGCAATTAGTGTTAAGTAACTTGCTCAGGATCACCTAGCTAGGAAGTCTCTAGGGTCAAACTTGAACCCAGGACCTCCAGTCTTCCAGGCCTAGCTCTCTATCCACTCTGCCACCTACCTTCCCCAAAGCAATTGCTTTTCATGGAAAGAATTGTATATGGACTGCCTTAGGATCCAGATAAGGGGACAGATAAGGAAAATTCCCAGATGCCAGGTTGACTTTGCTATTTATTAGAAGAAGGTAAAAGCTGCTTTAGTAGTTTTAGAATTAGAGAGAATTGGCTCATCCAACAAGA
Source organism: Monodelphis domestica (assembly GCF_027887165.1). Classification (NCBI taxonomy): domain Eukaryota; kingdom Metazoa; phylum Chordata; class Mammalia; order Didelphimorphia; family Didelphidae; genus Monodelphis; species Monodelphis domestica. The sequence goes on along the minus strand of NC_077227.1, from coordinate 658,736,223 downwards.
GAGTGGAGAAGAGCTGAAGAGAAGCAGTCCTACTCTGAAAGCAATATGTGGTACAAACTATTTCTGAAAAGACAAAGGAGATTTAAAACCTGAAGTCCGGGGTCATGAGCTGCCCTGGGCACATTGGTCTGCCTAAGCTGGTAAATCTTTAATAAACAGCTCTGTAGAGGGAAAATGAACACTAGACACGCTTTTAAGGTTAATCAGGGTTACTCTTAACATTTTCTCCATCACTCTCTTAAGTATAAACAATCAACAAGACAATAAGTCAATCCCTGTTTGCCAGTTGCCAAGATATCAATGTTCACAAAGAAAGCTTAACAATCTACTCTTGTGGCCAATTTTAGATAGCTCCAGCACATCCTCACATATCAGTCAGTCATGATAAATTATTAATATAATATATTATAATATATAATAAAAACAAATCTAATTTAAAAAATAAATAATAAAAACTATTAAGGGTCTACTACATGCCACACCATCTTAAGTTGAGAGAACACAAAGAAAAGAAAAAGATAATCCCTGCCTTCAAGGAGTTCCTAGCCTAATGGGTGAGACAAAAAGAAACTGAAAAGATGGGGGGTGGCAGGGGAGATGAGGGATGAAATGATGAGATGGTTACCCCAGGCACTCTCCATCAATGGAGGATCTGGGAGGGCATGGTCAGTTTCCCTTCTGCCCCTTCCAATCAAGGAAGGGCAGAGGATACTGAGGATGTATGTTTCAGGGTTGATGTAACCTTATGGGCTGATGAGATTCCACAGAACATGATGAAATTCAGAGGAGTAGTTTCATTGTTAGGTTTTAATTAGGTTATGGCTGCTGTTCTCTACAGACACCACCTCATTGGTGAGAGGCTATGACCTGGACTTATGAGAGGATATCCTATTATGACTACTGCCATTTTGTCTTCTATTAGGAAATATTTCATATCTAAGAATTAATGGGGGGGGGGGACGGAGGGGAGGCTGGGTTTAACCACGACCTCCCTGAGAAACACTACCTATTCAGCATGGAGGCAGTAGGTGTTAAACTACAAGTGTTCCTCCAGAAAGCAGAATCTGATCTAAATTACATTCAATACAAGCAGGAGTTTGAAGTCAAGAAACATTTTCCTGATATTTCAATCAAGAAGGAAGTAAACAAACATTTATTTTATATATATTTTTTAAACCCTTATCTTCTTTTAGAATCAATACAGTATTAGTTCTAAGTCAGAAGAGATATAAGAGCTAGGTAAATGGAGTTAAGTGACTTGTCCAGGGTCATATGGTTAGAAAGTACCTGGGGTTAAATTTGAATGCACCTTCTCCTGATTTTAAGGCTGGCGCTCTATCCAATGAGCCAACCAGCTATCCTTAAGCAAGCACTTATTAAGTACCTACTCTGTTCCAGACACTTTACAAATACTATCTCATTTGATCCTCACAACAACCCTGGGAGGTAGATGCTATTATTATCTCCATTTTACAGTTGAGAAAACGGAGGCAGACAGAGTATTTCTTTGGGAAGGCAGCATGATCTATATTATTGAGTCAAAAGACTTTGATATTATGGTAATGAGAACAGTGTCCATATTCTACACTCTGAGAAGTACACTAATCTCCCCAAATATCAATTTCCTAAAGGGAAAAAAGGAAAGTGAGGCTGGGCATATATATATATATATATATATATATATATATATATATATATTAGGTTAAAGTCAGGAGGATAGGCACTGTCTACATTAACATGTTCATACTCATATACTCATATCGTTGTTTATTATTGCAATGAACTGGAAAATAGAAATCCATTTGAATGGGGGAATAGCTAAATAAATTGTGGCAAGCTCATGTAATGGAATATTATACACATCACACATAGAACACTGAACATATAAAATTTAGAGAAGTATGGGAAAACTTACATGACTCGATGCAGAGTTAACTAAGCAGAAACAGGAAAACAATATAAATAATAACTACAACAGTGTAAATATTTTAAAAAGAATGAAGAAAAGAAAATTAATTCTCTGAAAATTATACTTATCAAATATGACCCCAAAGATGAGAAAAGAAAATTCACCTCTTTCTCTTCTTTGCAGAAGTAGAGGAGTGGGGAAGCTATGTGGCTCAGTGAATAGTCAAACCTGAAGACCACAGATTCTAGTTTCAAATCTGACCTCGGGCACTTCCTAGCTATGTGACTCTGAGCAAGTCATTTAACCTCATTTACCTAGCCTTACTACTCTTCTGCCTTGGAAATAATATTTAGCATTAATTCTAGGTCTAAGGTAAGAACTTTAAAAAGAAGTGAGGGACTATGGTGGTAGAACATTGAATATACTATCAAACTGAGTTGATATGTTGATTGCTTTTGCCAGATTGTTTGTTATTCTTTATTTTATGTCTTTACATGGTTAGTTTTGTAGCTAAGAGGGCACAGATACTTTAGAAATTAAGATGATAGTGATATAGAAACAAAAGATATAAATAAAATAAGATCAAAAATAAGAAAAATCAACAGAGTAGGAATGTAATTTAAATAATATCAAATGGCAGATATTTAATTTTAAAAAATGTTTAACTCCGGGTAACCAAATAAATAACTGAGGTTAAGCATTGCCCTCTTGAGGTTCTTATGTTTCAAATACACATATTTGCCAAAGCAGGAGACCTTTGCATGTGTAATACTGTTACATATGCTTTCAGGCACTATTGATGTGGTGTTCAGCTTTGCTGAACTATTTTTTTCCTTTCCTTTAAAGATAAGTATAAAAGCCCTTTTAGCAAGGTTATGTTGCAAGAGGTACTAAGTTGCTAAAGACCCTGGAAGTTAAATCTCTGCTTGGGAAGACTGCAGGATTGGGACTAAAAGGCAGAATTTTCCACTAGAGTAGAAGGGTTTTTTTTAAAGCTCTCAAGAACACCCATGTGCAGAAGGTGGGGTAGCAGACCTTCCCCAACTCCATCTCCCAAATGGCAGAACAGTGGCAACATTAGCAGTTCCTCACCTAAAACTTGTGCCTCCTGGGAGGCTGGAGAAGGGAAAGTTACAAAGGTATGAGACTTATTTATTTTTTATACTTTTTTTTCTAGATCAAGGGTGCTAGCTCCAGGGGCTGGATCATTGAGGAAAAAGCCAAATATATTATGAAGTACATGGAGGATCTAATCAGTAGTCCTAAACCCTTCCTCTGCCTTATTTCACTTGAGAACAACTAGAACCATTTCTGAGTGTGCTCTTTCGGTTAAAGAGCAAAGCTCTCTGATCTAATCTTATTTCTCATAAATACCTATGGTTGACCTGATCTTTTGCATCTCCTTGTATGCCTTTGTTTGTGCCCAAGGCAGCTCTGGGAATTACACAAGAGTTACCTTTCCTAGAGAATTTTCTCCAACATGTTTCATGATTACCCTTCAGTGATATGGCTTTGATGCATGCCCAGATCACTAAAATGGAGGCATCTATGTGCAGATGGCAGGAACCTACTTATGGGAAAAGATATTCCATGTTCTACTACCATGCTGGTGGGGAACAACCTCTTTTCATTGGTTACTTCTTTAAAGCCACCATATTGGAATAGTCTCACCTTCTCTTTCTGGTGGCATCCAGGGGTAAAGGTCTTGATCAGATGGGTGCCATGTACTAAGTTGGGGGGGGGGAATCTTCTTCCTTTCTTCAATCCTTAAGGGTCTGAGAAATGGGCTTGCAATTTGGGACTGTTTTGGTTGTTCATTTCAGTTCTAGATACAGGGGGTAAAGTTCCAGACCTAAAATTTAGCCATGTGACCTTGGAGTCAGCATTCTGGGTCTGGTACTGTTGTTAGGAAGCCCTAAGAAGCCAGAGTATTAGAAAGGAAATGCAAGGGGGCTTTGAACGTGGAACTTGAAAGGACTGATGCTATCTATAAAGGAATTGAGTTAAACTCTAAATCTAAGCCTCTTTCCCTCCCTAAAGACTGTCCTATTATAGGTGCAGTTTTTACCCTTCTACCTATCCCTACCCTCTCACATGAGGGTTAGGGGTTAGGCAGCTAGGAGGCACAGTGTATCCACTGGGTTAGGTCTAGTCAGGGAAACTAATTTTTCCCCAAATTCAAATCTGGCCTTAGATAATTACTAGCTGGGTGAGTCTGGGCAAGTCACTTAACCCCTGTCTGTCTCTGTTTCCTCATCTCTAAAATGAGCTGGAGAAGGAAATGGCAAATGATTCCAGAATCTTTGCCAAAAAACCCTCAAATGGGGGCATGGAAAATCTGACACGACTAAAATGACTGAACAACATCAACAAAGGAATTAGGGAAATGCTTGTATTTTTGTTCTTGCTATATCTTTGAAGTAAATTTTTCTTTATAAAAGTGAAGCCAACTATTAAGGTACTAGGCTACTTGAACCCCTAAAATTGGAGTAATGCAATCATTTGGAGTTTGAGCTAATGGCAGAGATGAGAAAATCTCTCTTTCACCACCCCTTTAATGGTGTCTTCCTGGAATGGAATATAACATAGTCAGCCTTCAGAGTGGGGGAGGGGGGGTCCAAGGTTGTCAGTATTATCTTTCTAACGGCATAATTACCACAAACCTAGGCATTTCATTCTATCCCCATCAGACCATGGGTCTAATCTATTGTGACACCTAGTGTTACATGAGGACTGTCTCAGTGGATAGAGACAGAGCAGGAAGAATATATTTAGAAATGAAAATGATGCAAAAGCAAAAGGTATCAAAAATAAGATTTTAAAAATGACAACATAAAAAATGAGTAGCATACATTTTTGGACATAGATGATGGGAATTTTTTTTGCTTGACTATGCATGTTTTCTATGAAAACTTTCTTATTTTTATTCTAAACTGTTCAGTGGGGGGGGGGGAAGAATAGGAAGGAGAGAGAAAAACTTAAATTCCATTTTTAAAAAGCAGTTTTAAAAAATCTCTTCTGCCTCATTGTGATAGGGTAAATGAGTCTGATCATTTACACAGTGAAGTGAGGGAGAGCTCAGAACAATGGGAGGCTAAGGGCACCTCAGTCAAATTTTTGTCAACACAGCAATTGTATGATGGCTAGTTCTGTTTGCAGTGACTTAATATGTTTCCAGTGTGTCATCATTCAAAGCCAGACTCCGTGCTGGCCAAACTGGGCACCAGGTGGTAGACCTGGAGTCAGCACTGGGTGTGCTGTGCCATGTATAATGTCATAGAATCACTAGTTGAGGTTAATCAAATATAGCATCTAGCACAGGCCTATTAAATCTCACCCCAATTGTGGCATTAATCAGCCTTTTATCAGGTTGGTGCTCTGACCTAAGAACAGTCCTTTTGTCTGCTGTACATAAGAAACAATGGGAGGGCTAGGAGGCAGGGCACAACTAGCTAACTGTCTTCTTACAACATGTCATTCAAGGCCAGGGGAGAAGAAAGGCTGTAGAAAGCGCATGAATCTACAAAAGTGCCTACTGTTCTCAGTCATGGCCTCCAGTGTTTAAATTCAGGCCACATTCCCACTGAAGCTCCCAAGATATGGGGAGGATGAAAACAAAAGGGCTCCAGTGTGGTCTGTGTAAATCCCATCTGACTTCAGCCCTCAGCAGGATATTCACAAAGACCCACTGCTGAAACTGAATAAGGAACAAAAAGGAAGACCAACACTGTAATGGGCTTATCCTCCTTAGTGGAAGCTCAGCTCTCCTATGGAAAAGTCCTCTACTGGATCTGAGGTGGGAAAACAAAGGGTTCTGGGATGATAGCTCTCCCACCCTCACGTTGATTTTCTTTGTCAGTCTTCCTCTAACCTCACATGGAATTTGGAATTTCATGTCTCATGTCATTCCTGGGCCAGACATCCCTTCCTACAAGAGACTTCTAGTTCTTTATTCACACAGACCCAGATCCTTTTATTGTAGAGTCTGACCACAAAGAGAAGGAAGTGAGTCTTTCTCAAACTTGCTGGCTCATTATGCTTTGAGCCCAGTTTCAGAGAAAATGGCTTCTACAAAGCTCAAGTTTAGTTGATGTCTTGTTCCATCATTTTTCAGTTGTCCGACTCTTTGTGTCCCCCATTTTGGATTTTCTTGACAAAGATCCTGCAGTGGCTTGCCATTTCCTTCTCCAGCTCATTTTACAGAAGGGGAAACTGAGGAAAACAGGGTTAAGTGACACAGCTGATAAGTATATGAGGCTGGATTTCAAGCCTAGAAGATGAGTCTTCTTGACTCCAGACTCAATGCTGTATCCACTGGATCACCTACCTGCCTTGGGTCTCCCCAAAAAGGATTAACAAGATTCCTTATAGAAAAGTTACCAAATATATAAAATAGTAGACATGAAGTACTGGAAAACTATTTATTTTCTTCTTTACAAAAGACTTATAAACACATTAACAAATTTAAAACATAAACCATAATACAGCCTGTCTATATTCTCCTAGGATGTAAAGACTCCTCAGAGACTTTGTGACTGCTAAACAAATATTTCACATTCATAGTATTATGGGATCATAAGTCTAGAGCTGGAAGGAACTTATAAGTACTAGAGTTATAATACATGAACAGCAGCAATTCAAGATCTCTCTTCTGCTCAGTTAGTCATGCACAATTAATTTACAGTTGTGGTCAACTCCTTTGAAAAAAATGTAGTTTCTTTTCTTAATCATTTTTTTTATTCAGCAAAAATCTACCTTTTCTTCCTTTAACTCCTTCCGCAGTTGAGAAAGAAAGAAAAACCAAAATCCCTGTTACAACCACATAAAGTCAATGAAAAGAAATTTCCATATTGGCCATGTCCAAAAAAAAGTGATATATCTCATTTTATGCTTTTACCTTCTTTTATCAAATAGGTAGCACACTCTTTCATTAGTTCTCTATAATAATTATTGATCATTACATTGATCAGTGTTCATAAATCTTTCAAAGTTGTTTGACTTTAAAATATTATTGCCTATATAGAAATTTTTCTCTAGAGAAAGAACTGATACATAGAAACACGAAAGACAAAGTTTATGTATATATACATATAAATATATTTGTAATTTTTTTTAGTTGTTGCCATCAAGTAATACTTTCTCTGGTGGTTGTTGGGGCAGGGAGGAGATATCTGGGAATTTTGATGTAGCTAGCACAAATGAATTAATTTAAAAAATAAAAGAAAAATTTCTCCTTGTTTTATTCACTTCACTCTGAATCAGTTCATACAAGTTTTCCCAGGTTTGTCTGAAACCATCCCCTTATATTTTCTAATGACAAAAGAGTGTTCTATAACATTTACATACCATAAGTTGGTCAACCATTCCTAGATTGATGGATGTCACCTGGTTTCCAGTTCTTTGCCATCACACACACAAAAAAATGGTTTTAAACATTTTTGTACAGCTTTAGCTAGTTTTTTTGGATTAAGTCTAGCCCTGCCTTTAATCTACTCTCCCTCTAATAAGAGCTTCACTTTTCTCCTCTTTTTCTCTCTTATTTCCCTTAGTAAAACATTTCTGTACCTAACTGGATGTATATATTCTTCTTTCCTTCCTCATTTCCCAGAAGATAGTGAGGTTCAAATGTCAGCCACTCCCACCTTTCTTACTTGTATAGATTTCTATTTGTGCACCCTAATTATGCAAGATAATTTTCCTAACTTTCCTCTTCCTCTAACCTCCCACCTCAGGGTATTTCTCTTCCTCTCCCTTTCTATTCTTCTTTTGAGATCAACAAAATACCACAAAAAAATTCCCAGAACTTCTGTCTAATTAGATTCACTATATGACCTTTGATAATTATAACATTTTAAGGGAGACATGTATCATCTTCTCATGTTAGAATGAAAGCAGTTTACCTTTGTTAAAAGTCCCTTATGATTCTTCATTCGTATTTACTTTTTTATGTTTCTTGACTCTTGTATTTATTTATACTGCAACATTTCTATGTAGCTTTGATCTTTTCATTAGAAATGCTTATAAATCCTCTATTTCTCTAAAGATTCATTTTTCACCCCTGCAGGATTATATTTAGTTTTTCTGGGCAAATAATTCTTGGTTTTAAGTCTCCATCCTTTGCCTTTTGGAAAATTGTAATCCAAGCTCTTCAATCCTTCAAAGTAGTAGCTGCTAAATCATGTGTGATCCTTACTGTAGCTCCTTGATATTTTAATTCTTTCTTTCTGGTTACATACAGTATTTTTGTTTAACCTAGTAGCTCGAGATTTTGGCTATAATGTTACTGGGAGTTTTCTTTCTTTTTCTAGGAAATGACTGGTAGATTGTTTCTATTTCTTTGCCCTCTAGAGGGTTCTAAAGAGCTCATGCAGTTTTCTTTTGTGAAATTTTTAAAATATACTTTTTATATTCTTTTTTTTTAGTCATTGCCTTCAGATAGTCCAATTATCCTTAAATATTCTCCTCAATATGTTGTCTAGGTCAATTGTTTTTATTATGAGATTATTTACATTTTCTTCTATGTTTTCAGACTTTTAATTTTGTTTTAGCATTTTTGTCTAATGAAATCATTAGTTTATATTTGATCCATTAAACTTTTCAAAGAGTTTGTTGTTGGGCAAAGTTTTATACCTCTTCTGTCAAAGTATTCATTCCCTTTACAATTTTTTCCCCATAGCTCTCATTTCTATTCAATATTTTTTTCTTTAGGAGGATAATTGTATTGATAAAAACTTTTAAGATTATTTTTGAAAACCTTTACTTTATCTCTCCCAGGAATTCTAGTTGCATATGCATATACAACCTACATTTTTCTTTGAAATTTTCTTATTGATTTTTTCAGTCATTCTTTTCTTGGTTTCTTTCTTGTGCATACCTGGAATGATAAGAGGTGTGTGTGTGTGTGTGTGTTTTTTTTTAAGTGCAATTTTGTTTGCTTGCTAATTCTTCCAGTATATTTCTTTTTTCCCCAGACTTTATATTAGGGTCGGACTCTGCATGCTTCATTAAGAAATATCTAAAATTGTTCTACTATTGATTTCTTGGAGTATTATGATGGAAGATTCCTATTGCTCTGGGATTCTTGCCCTGGTTATTCCTCTGCCTGTTTCAGACTAGGATAGAAGTTAGAATTAAGGCCTTGTTCTGCTCCTGAAAGCCAAGCCACATAATTGCTACTTGCTTCTGAACTTGTTCCTAGCTCAATATACAGCCTATGGCCTATACAACCACTTCTCACCCTGGAATGCCATCCATGAATGCCAGTCCCTTCCTCTGTCAGCCTTAGATCTGTGACCTGTAACTGGACAAAGTTGTCAGTTGCACTATTCTTGCATCCTGCACTCCTGTCCAGTATGGGTCTCTACTTACCTTAAAGCATAGTCATGTCTTCTTTTAGTCATTGGGCACTGGAATGAACCACATGATACTCCTACCCCAACTTGTCTCCATTGAACTCAAATGTCTTTGTATTATGCAAAATTGGGCTGGAAAAATGACTCACTGTAACCTTTTCTTGGATTTTCCCAATGTTACAAGGGAATCACTTTAAAAGACTGATATATATTAATTTAAGGTCGCCAAGGAATCAGCTATGTAATTCCTAAATGAAAAACTCAAGTCAGCCGTCAGCCTTTTTTGGAGTTTAATTACAATAGGAGCAAGAAAGGAATTAGAGATATATATAGAGAGAGAAAGGGGAGAGAAGGGAATAGGGCTTAAATACCCCTTCTGTTTAGGCTGGGCCAAAAGGCCCAAGCCCTTTGATAGCTGGGGCAAAGAAAAGAGATCAGTCCCTATTACTCACGTGTCCAAAATGGAGAAACAGTCTCAGAGGCCCCCACCTTCAGCTTCCTTCAGAGCAAGCTTCCTCAGACCCAGGAACCACACCAACCCAAAAACTCAACCCTCTCCTCGAGTCTCCAGACCCTCCTATCTTTCAGGACACCATCCAAGTTGCCTCCCCTCAGTCCTCACATCTACCAATCACTCTTCATCAATTTCCCTGTCAATGGAGGCTCTCGCTTAACCCAGGACCGCCCAGAGGTTTCTGGCTTTTGCACATGTCTGTTGAAGGTCATATTTTCAAATGATTAAATCTATACTCCTTTGTTCCAGCCCTTTCTAAATCCTGTTAACTTGAGTATGGTAGAGATTGGAATAATTAAATTTTGATCTAGGCTGCAGCCCTTACTCAATCCTATTAGGACTGAATAGGGTGGAGTATCTCCATTGTATCAATTCTAAAATCAATCAAGACTCAAAGAAATTCCTGTTCTATGCTTAAGCATAGGTCAAAGTCCTTTCCATTGTTCAGCAAAGGGTTTCTGTCCTAAAGTAATCTTAAGAAGGGAAGAGAAGGAACCTCCCATGCCAATGGGGTTCCCATTCCAATAGACTATCAGTAAGAAATTTTCCAAGTATGAAATATCCCAATGGTGAAATTTCCAACATTTATAAGTCTAAGGAATTTTGAGGTTTACAATATCAGGATTTGATCTGATGCATTTTCTAAATCTGTTTGGAGAATTTTTAAGGGAAGGACCATTCTATACTTCTATTGCTCCACCATCTTGTCTCCCATTTCTGAAAGGTTTAATTTTAAGAAGTACCTGCCAGTAAACAACTAGAATGTGATTCAATGAAGCTAGACTTTGTAAGTTCTTTCAGGAACCAAGTTTGGAAATGGCTGTCTCTCAGGATCAGAGTTCTGTCCCCTATGCTCAAGGAAAGAAACACAAGGAAGAATATGTAGCCAGGTATTTGAGGTCTAGGCTTAGCCTCAGTTTACCCAGTTTGCCTCAGTTTTCTTATCTGTAAAGTGATCTGGAGAAGTACACTGCAAATGCAAGTTCTTAGCCAAGAAAACCCCAAATGGAGTCACAAGAGTCAAATGTTTTTGAAAAACAATTTAACAACTCAGCATTGACTAAGTAAGCATGTGTTTTTACTGTTATGTGGTCATATTTTTTTTCTGGAGAGGAGAAGGGGATAGAAATATTCTCCCCACCATTGCTGGAAGTCCAAGGGAGGGCTGGCATTGGCTATGTATTGGTAATCAGGTTTTTTTAAGAGACTAGAAATTTATTTTCTTTATTCCACATAAGCCCACAAAGTGAGAATTTTTCATGGCTCCATTAATAGCCTTCTTTGAATCAGCCTTCCTTCTCCTCACCCCACCTGATGAGTACCAAGAGACAAACCAAGAGTCACTGGTAATGCACATCCTTTAGCAAGGGGCCAGAGCCCTCATGGTGTATTGGAAGGTGCCAGGGTACAAACCCATTGCTATGCATGGCCCATGGAATGATCCCCAATACATTCAAACACACTTATGCAATATCTATACTATAGCACTTTGCCTACTAAAGCATAAATGTAGTTTCAATCTATATCAGTAGCAAAAGTACCCTCATATATAAAATCACAGATCTTTGTAGGATTGAATTTATTGGCATTTTCACCCTATCCCACCTACTATGCCAGGGGTAGCTAGATGGTACAGTAGATGAGTGCTGGGCCTGGAGTCAGAAAGACTACTATATTCAAATCTAGCCTTAGAAATTAAGTCACTCAACCCTGTTTGTCTCAGTTTCCTCCTCTGTAAAATGAACTGGAGAAGGAAATGGCATACTCCTTCATTATCTTTGCCAAGAAAACTCCAGAAAGGGGTCACAAAGAGTCAGACATAACTGAAAAAAGAAAAAAATCTATACTTCCATAAGGGCAAAAATTGTATAAACTTCTCTTCTGCCAGAGTTTGGTGCTCTTGCTCTCAATAGATACTTAGACTAAATATTTGTCTAGTGTAAAAATTAAAATTAATATCCAATAATTTCAAATATATTTTATTAGATTTATTAATGATCACTAGAAGTAACAAAATAAAGAGGTAACAAAATAAAACCACGTGCCCATGGCTAATCTACCTGTTCAAACAGCTTGTGCCACCAGTGTCCTGACCCAGGAAGGAAAGAGGGCTAGTCACAGAAGATCAGCCTATTTATCCCCTGTCTATGTCAGCATATAATGACAGGAAGTCAGTGGGCTCCTGGGAAATGTAGTTCAAAGGCACAAGACTTCCAATTACATACTTGTGAATAAAAGAATAAATGTCTTCATCATTAAATGTCAATGTCATCACAGATAAATCACTCCATTTTTCTGATTATTGACTTCCTCATTTGTAAAATAGCACTAATACTGCTGGACACATACCCCAAGATGAATGCAGGAACAAGGTCCCCTATATACCAGAAGATCATGGCAATTTTTGTTATAACCAAAAGCAAAAAAACCAAAACAAAAAAAAACCCAAATACAAAAAAATTAGAAACATGTCAGGCAAGTCACCCTCTCTAGGCTTTAGTTTCTTCATTTGCAAAATGATGGCACAAGACTGGTTTCTCACAGATGCCTCTAGTCCTAGATCTTGTGAAACTGTGGTCTATGAATGCAATGGAAATCAATGACCATAAGAAATTATCAAAGAGGAAGTATATTGTAGCCTACTGTGTGCTAGACCTGAGGTTCAGGAAAACATGTTTTCATAGCTTGGTTCTGAGACTTACTTCCTATGTAACTATGGGCAAATCATTTCGTCTTTCTGAATTCAGGAAAATTCTCTAAAATTTCTCTACTCTCAGAGAAACCATACAGCTAAATCTTAGAAAGCTATTTCTAAGATTCATCGATTAAGTAGTAGTCAGTTGTCGTCTTTACCTGTGGTGCCTAATGAAACCATAAATCTTTGCTATATTGACAAAAGGAAGATGAGAAATGCATTGAAACTTGGGAAAATATACATTGATGCAACTGGTAAGTAGAACAAAGGAAATAATACATACAATAACAACAATATAGTAAACAAAAATAGTAACAAAAGGAAGTTGTGTTAAAATTAATTGTAATAATTGATCTTGGTCTTATGAAAGCAAAAGGAATATGTGGCAGAATCTTGTACACAGCATCAATGCCACAGGGGCAGCTAAGCAGCACAGTACATAACCAGAAGTCAGGAAGATCTAAGTTCAAATTCAGCTATGCTACTTACTAGCTGTATGACCCTGGGAAAGTCAATTAATTTCCATCTGTTTCAAATGTCCTCTTCTATAAAGTGTAGGGCAAATAGTATCTTGCATGGTTGTGAAAATTAAATATAATATTTATAAGAAGGTTCTTAGCACAGTATCTAGCACATAGTAGCTATTATAGAAATTCATGTCCCTTTTTTCCTTCAAATGCTGCCATGGTTTTTATTTTTCATAAATTTTTATATTTTATATCATATCATCTATACTTGTTATACTGTTTTTTATTATAAGGGAAAGTACAAAGGATGGAGACAGAGTAGGTGAGGAAGAGAAAAATATCAGAAGTGACTGGTATTTCTAAAAAGTTTAGTAAGATAACAAAAAATAAAGTGAGCCATCTCCTTGCCCTATCTACTCCAACAATCTCATTGACAAGCTAAAAGGAGAAATTCAATGATGACCCATGATCCCAGAGGATCAGGGAGGAGGAATGCTACTTAAACCTCCTAAAAGAGAGATGATTGGCTCAATATACAGAATTGTATGTGGCATTTTTTAACATAGTCGCTATGGAAATTTGTTTTGCTAGACTATGCACACTTGTTACAATGATCTTATTTTTTCAACCAGGTGAAGGCTGAAAAGGAAAAAGAATAAAAAAGAATAAATGCTTGATATCTAGAAAAAATAGAATGGGGATCTTATATCCAATGTGTTAGTTGTAGAGATAAGAGATGTGAATGCATTTAATAAATGACGTATGAATTTGCTACCATAGTGGGCTTTGTGAGGATGGGGATAGAGAGTAGATAAGAAGGATAGGTGAGGCAGAGGGAAATGAACAGGAGTTAAGGGAAGAAGGAAGGTGTGGGTGGGAGATATTCTATATCAAATATAAGCCATTAAAAGAAGAACCCTAGCCACCTCTTCCATTTGCTTTCCTCTGCTTGGCAATGCCATACCTGAAATCCAAGTGCTCTATCTATGAAACTTTGTTAGGTTCCCAACTAAACTGGCCTTAAGGGCCCTAATCAAAGTCACATACCAAATCACTATCTCTCCAGAGCCTTGCTTGGATCATGGTGAAGGGGGCAGGGATGTTGTTGGAATAGATGATTTCAAAGATTCCTCCCAGCTTTATGATTCTATGATTTCTATGACCCAGGATTCTCCATCTGTTGTTGCTGGACCTTTGCCTGAGACTGAAGGCTTCTAAGAGAGTGGGAGGAGGAAGAGGAGGAGGAGGAGGAGGAGGAGAAGGAGGAGGAGGAGGAAGATGAAGGGGCTAAGCCAGGCAGGAGAAGAAAACCAAAAGAAAAGCTGTGTCATTGTGTATGGAAAATACCGCTTCCTTAAATGTCTTTGTGGTAGCTAGCTCTGAAATATCTCTTCTTGGGGAAATATTATGTCCAGGCCCCATGAGTTGATGTTGAATGGCATCCAGGACTGATTCTAAGGCAAAAGAAGCATCTGTATAATTTGGCTGAGTTCAAGGCTACATTCAGTTAGATAAAAAAAAAAAGCTTTGGGATTGATAACCAGAGGAGAAAAATGAGGGTAAGTCATCTAAAGTAAGGGGGGGGGGCACTAAAGGGGGAAGAGAAAGAACTGAATTTCTGCCCTTGGAGGAATTCTTAGACAGCTATATCTGCATGAAAATAAGAAGTAATTCCCAGTATGGTTGGACTTTACTCCAGCAGGGCCCAAGGGAGATAAGAAAGAAACAGGAAGAAAATGAAAAGCTTTCCTATCTACAAGAAAGGTGATCCCATACCAAGAAGTTATTCCCTAAATTCATTTTTCATTCAGTCTCACTAACCCTTTGGTCTAACTAGTTCTATTTCCCTAAAGATATTCCTGGCAGTAGCCACAGATTTCCATTTTGTGTACCCATCCTTTCTTCTCCTCCAGGCAATCCATTCAAAATCCTTCCCTGGGCTATGCTATGGCAATTCCATTGGAGGAGATGAAAGATACAGAGCCAAGGGTATAACGGTATCCATTTTTCAGCCTCTAAACAAGGGAGATGGTGGTAAAGCTGATTTAAGCCGCAGAAGGTCAATTGTTTGCATGGAAGAGCCTTAGTTATACAATCTCCTTTGAAAATAACCACTTTGTGGATTGCATTAATTATGGCTTTGTCTAGTATCACTGTGAGGAGACTAAAAACATTTTTTTCCTCCTTCTTCTTCTTTCCCCCACTTTCCCTTTCAGGGAAATCTTGCTCCTGCCTCTGCCTTGGCTTCTTTACTTCTGATCATGACAATTAAGTGTCATCCAAAAACATAAACACAGTTTTCTTTTTTCTCCCCCCCCCCCAATTATACAAGGAGGGCCTTTGTCAAAGCAGCTGTTGTTTAAAATATGATCTTATAAAGGAAAAAAAAAAGGAGGAGGAGAGCTCAGATTCCTCAGATAAGTGAGAAGCTATTAATAAAGAACATTTCTAGAGAAAGCTGTGTTCATAATTCCCGGGGGTTGTTGGTTTGGTGTTTTTGTTTGGTGGTGTTTTTTTTTTTCTTTTTCTCTCTAAAAACTGAATCCTTCCCAGTGGGATATTTATATCCTCAAGAAAAACTAGTATTTTGGTTATTCTGATTATGACTATAAGGATGAAAAAAAAGGAATATCATATTCAATTCTGCCTGTAAATTGGGCAATATTCTGAGCAAGGTTTGCTAATAAGAGCTTGTGAATGCCCTTCTATTCACAGATTACCTGCCCTTGACAGGTGTATTTCCCATCATCACTGCCACCACCCCCTTCTTGCAGGTTTTAACCCAGCTAAATTTGGATTGGTTCTACCTACACAGGAAATGGGGTGGGGGGGGGGGGTGGAGAAAACCAGCAAAATTGAGTATAATCACACAGGGAAGGGGAAATAGATTTTTAATTTTTAATGAAATAGAGAACTTCTAAGAATTTCTCATGAAAAGACCAGAGCTGAGTAGAAAATTCAGTAGACAACACTGAAGTCAAGTGAAGTTTAAAAAGATAAAAATGAATGAGAAATCATAAAGGACAATATAATATGATATAATATAATATAATGTAATATAATATATAAAGTAATATGATATTATATGCTGTAATATAATATGATATGATATAGGATATGATATGATGTAATATAATATGTAATATAATATATGATATAATGTAATATAATACAATGTAACATATAATATAATGTAACATGATATGATATTATATGGTATGATATAATGTAATGTAATATAATATAACATAACATAACATAATATAATATAGCCTATGTTATTTTATGGGGAGATCGTTATTAGAACTTTATCATCACCAGCCATCATAGAGGAAGTCTAATTAGGCAAATTGGTATGATTCTTTTATGATTAAATATTTTGAAGAGTAGAATAGGTGAGAAAGAGGAAGGAACTAGGAGAGGTGGAAAAGAGAAGATAGGGAGAAATTATTTTCCATAAAAGGGGTGCTAAAAAAGGAGTTTATACAAAAAGGAAAAGGCCATAAGGGGGGAGAAATGACACTTGAATCAACTCTCATCTGAACTGGTTAAAGGAGGAGAAAATACACAGATACACACAGTAAGGCATAGAAATATACCATACTCATCAGGGAAATTAGAAAGAAACAGATTAGTGAGAAGAGGGAAATAAAGGAGAGAATAAATTAAGACAGGTATTAGTCAAAATCAAAACAGACTTTTAAAAAGAGGGCAAGGAAAAAACAGAGTATAAAAGAATAGGAGAGAGAAAAATAGACCAGTTAGCAGTCACAACTATCAATATGAATGAAACAGAAAAAGATAGTAGAATGGATTAGAAACCAGAATCCAAAAATATGTTGTTTACAAGAAACATGCAGAGTAAAAATAAGGGGCTGGAATAGAGTCTATTATGTTTCAGATGAAGTAAAAAAAGGCAAGGATAGTAATCTTGATCTCAGGTAAAGCAAAAGTAAAAATAGACCTAATTAAAAGAGAATCAGGAAAACTACATTTGGTTAAAAGGTTCCAGAGACAATGAATTAATATCAATACAAGCACATATGCACCAAATAGCATGGCAATTAAATTCTTAAAGGTAGAGTTAAGTGAGTTATAGAAAGAAATAGTCAGTAAAACTCTAATGTTTAAGGAAAACTAAAGCAAGTTCTGGACTTTCTGCCACTGAGTTGAAACCAACAGCAGTTGGAATGTTAGAGAGAAAATATTGACAAGACTAACAGTTGGTGAGGGAAGGGGCAACTGAGAGTGGCAGTTGTTCTTGGGAGGAGCCCTTCCTTCCTGGCCCTGGAACAGGAAGAGCCTTTCTCCCTGTTTCTGGATCGAAGTGGCTCTATTCCTGTTTCCCAACTGTGTGCTCTACCTGGATCCCTGTGATTGTGTTCATCAGACAAAAGAACTTAAGGGAAGCAGTTTGGACTGTAAGGCTGGTCTTTAGGGACATCAGCCTGAAGAGACAGGCCGAACCAGCTCAGAAGGTCAGAACTTTATTCCTCTTGCTGTCTACTGCTAAGACTTTGAACTTAAGAAAACTAGCACACATTAGCATAGATAGGAATAACAGAAACTCTCCACCAGCTTGTGAGGCCTGGCCTCAGCTCAAAAGCTGAGAGAGACTCAAACCTCATCTAGGGAAATCTCTCTTCCCTCTTCCCTGATACCTCCCCAATCCAAACTTGTTATTAAAATTTTCTTTATTTGAATATTGCAGTCAAATAAGAGGACTAATATTTCAGGGGACATAGAGGGAGTTGAACCTCAGGACAGCCATTCAACTATAAACTGTCCTTATTGGACCCCTGCTGGGTAACTAAGTCTGGGGAGGAGGCTTGTCCCTTAGGAAGGTCTGTGCTTACCTGCTCTGGGACATCTGCAACATCATTCTATAGAGAAGGCATCCCCTCAGGCTATCATAAGTGGCCCATTTCTAAGGAACCCCATTTTTCAAAAATAGCCTCTCAGCAGGGGTCATCTCTCTCCTTTTACCTCACTGGCAGCTATATTCCCTCTCCCTTCAACTCCTCCATTCCCTGCTATAAAACCATCTGTATCCCCTGTTCTTTAATCCCACCCATTTCCCCAATAAACATTATAGACCTCAATTTATGCCTTATACCAAAATAAATTGAATTTTAAAATAAACAAGGATGAAGTTTAGGATTTGAGTAAAATTTTTAAAAAGTTAGCTATGCAGACCTCAAAGTATTGAATGAAAATAGGAAGGAGTATACCTATTTCTAAGCTCTGCATGATACTTGTACAAGAATTAACAAAAATCGAACATCAAAGTCTAACAAAGTAATTCAGAAAAGGAGAAACATTAAATTAAATGTCATCATTTTATACTGACCACAATGCAATAAAAATTACCTTCAACAAAGGATCTTTGAAGCAAAGATTTAAATTGACTGGAAACCAAATGATTTAGTTTTAAAGAATAGGTAGGTCAAAGAACAAATTATAGAATTAATAATTTCATTAAGGATATTGATAAAAATGAGGCTACATACAATATTTGTGGGAAGCAGCCAAAGCAATACTTTGGAGAAAGGAATGATTTTAAACAAAAATATAAATTGCCCTCATTAACAGAACAGGAAATAGAATCTTTAGCTACTCTTACCTTAGAAAAAAATGTAAATAAGTCATAAATGAACTTTCAAGGAAAAAAATCCCAGCACCACAAGGATTTATGAGTGAATTTTCCAACAAATTTAAAGAACAATTAATTCCAATAACATATGAACTATTTGAAAAAAAAATAGACAAAGAAGAGATCTTTCCATACTCCTTCTGTGACACAAATATGGTCATACTACCTAAAACAGAGAAAATCAAAAGGAAGAAAAAAAACTACAGACCAGTTTCCCTAATGAATAATGATTCAAATTTTTTAAATAAAATTCTAACCAGACAAAGATCCTATACTATAACTAGGTTAGATTTATACTAGTAATGGGGAGTTGGTTCAATATTTTTTAAACTGTAAACATAATTGACTATATTAATAACAAAAGCAACAAAATTATATGATTATTTCAATAGATGCAGAAAAAATATCTGACAAACTATAAAACCCATTCCTGTTTTTAAAAAAAAAATACAAAACCTAGAAAGCATAGGAATAATAGAGTTTTCCTTAAAGTGATAAGTAATATTTATCTAAAACCTGGAGAAGCCAATATAAATGATCACAAAGTCTTTCCAATAAGATAAGTGAAACGAGGGTGTCTATTATCACTATTACTATTCAATATTGTACTAGAAATGCTACCTGTAACGATAAGCCAAGAAAAACATATTGAAGGAATAAGCATAGGCAAAACAACAACAACAAAATTATCACTTTTTCCCAATGATATGATGGTTTAGAGAACCCTAGAGAGAAAACTAATTGAAATGATTAACCATTTCAGCTAAGTTGGAGGACATAAAATAAACGCACATCAGCAATTTTTTACCAATGAAAGCCAGCAAGAAGAGATGTTCCAATGCAAATAACTACAGATAATATGAAATATTTGGGAGTCTACCTGCTGACACATATAGGAATTATAACACTCATTATAAACTAAAGTCATCTAAATAACTGGAAAAATATTGTTCTTGTGTAAGCTGAATCAATATAATAAAATGACAATACTATCTAAATTAACTTACTTATTCAGTGTCATACCAGTCAAACAACCAAAAACTTATTTTGTAAAGCTAGAACAAAAAATAAAATTCATCCAAAAGAACAAAAGGTCAAGAATATCAAAGGTATCACTGAAAGAAAATGGGAAGGAAGGAGATCTAGCAGTACCAGATCTCAAACTATGCTGCAAAGTGGTAATCATCAAAACAATTTGGTGTTGTACACAGACTAGAGAGGCTGATTCATATAACAGATAGGATACACAATACATAGGAACAAGCATAGTAACATGTTGCTTGACACCCAAAGATCCCAACTGCTGGGGCAAGAACTTGTTATTCAACAAAAATTATTGAGAAAACTAGAAAACAGTCTGGCAGAACTAAGTATAGATGAAAATCTTATACTATTTACCAAGATAATATCACTTGGGTACATGATTTAGAAATAATGGTTAATAGCATAAGCAAATTATTGGGGCATGGAAGGAATTGTTTCACAAACCTATGGATAGGGGAAGAATTCATGACCAATAAGAGAAAGAAAGTTCATTGGAGGTAAAAACAGATAATTTTGATTAGATAAAAAAGTTTTTGCACAAATAAAACCGGTGCATGGAAAATTAGGACAAAAGCATAAAACTGGGGTGGGGGAGAGATCTTTGCAGTAATTTGTCTAATAAAGGTCTCATTTCTAAGATATTAAAGAAATTGAGACAAAATTTCAAACATAAGAGCCATCCCCCAGTTGACAAATGGTCCAGGAATATGAATAGACAGTTTTCTGAAGCACCTAAATCTTACAATGCAGAGTACTGGGTCTGGAGTCAAGAGGATCTGAGTTTAAATGGGGCCTCAGGCATTTGCTAGATGTGTGACCCTAAATAAGTTATTAAACTCCCATTTGTCTCCATTTCCTCAAATGTAAAATGGTGGTAATTATAGCATCCCCTTTCTAGGGTTTTTGTGAAGATCAAATGAGATTATATCTCTAAAGCTCTTAGCATAGTGCCTGGCACACATTAGGTGATATAAAAATGTTTATTCCCTTCTCATTGCCCTTCAGAAGAAGAAATCCAAACTATCCATAGCTATATGGGAAAATGCTCTAAATCATCAATAGGGAAATGCACATTAAGACAACTCTGAGATACCACCTCACATCCATAAGAATGGCAAAGTTGACAAAAAAAGAAAAATGACAAATGCTGGAAAACAGGTAAATGGTTTGAACTATGGTCCACTCTAACCATTCTGGAAACTAATTCTGAACCCTGTCCAAAAAGCTACTAACTTGTGCTTACTTTTTCATCCGTCAATTCCATTACTATGCCTATATCCCCAAAAGATACTTTCTAAATAAGGGGAAGGACCCATAATTGCAAAAACATGTATAGCAGCCCTTTTTCATGATGACAAAGAATTGAAAACGGAGGGATGTTCATCAATTGACCAATGGCTGAACAAGTTATGTCATATAAATATGATGGAATTCTATTATATTTTAAGAAATGATGATGGGAAAGGTTTCAGAGGAACCTAGGAAGACTTATATGAGATGATGTGAGCAGATCCAGAACAATTTATGTAATAATAGCAAGAATGCAAAGATAATCAACTTTGAAAGGCAAACTGATCAATACAATGTTCAACCACAATTCCCAAGAAATCATGATGAAACATGTTAACCTCTTCATTTCAAGCTGATACAGTCAGAGTGAAGAATGAAGCATATTTTCTTCTTTCTTTCATTCTTTCATTCTTACCTTTAATTCATTCATTCTTTGTATTCCCCTCTTTTTTTTTTGGACACTGCTAATGCGGAAATTTGTTTTTCATGACTATACATAATTATAATAGGTTTTATTACTCTTGCTTCATCAGTGGGTGCAGTCCAGAGAGAAGGGAGGGAGAGAATTTGGAAATGAAAAGAAAATCAAACTGAATTTTTAAAAAATAAATAGTATGGTCCTAAGATTCTTTTTTAATGTAGGGTCCTGGTTTTCTGATGTCCTGTCTAACTTGATTTCCCTTTTATGTATTTACTCTTCTAAGTGATAGCTACTTACCCAGGTTCACAGGGACTGAGGCTAGATGTGAAGCAGGCTATACTTCCTGTATAGGTTGTGAACTAAGAACAGTTTTTACATTTTAAAATATGTGGTAGGCTGTATCTGAACTATTGGCCACATATTGCTGAGCCCTACTCTAAATGAACCTTTTAATTTTATAGATGAAGAAATTGAGTTCCTGGGATTTTCAGTGATTTGCCCAAGATCACAAAACGAATATTGGCAGAACTAAAATCTAGAACTCAGGTCTCCTTACTCCCAGTCTAAGACTATTTTTACTTCATCACAGCTAACTCCCAATTAAACCTTTTCAGGCATTTCTACTTAAAGCCAGAAGATTTTAATGGAAGAAACACAAGAGGACTTTGGCACAAAGAGTCTATAGAATAAGGGCAGGTAGATAGCACAGTAGTAGATAGAGTGCTGGGTCTGGAATCAGGAAAAGATTCATCTTCTGAGTTCACATTCAGTCTCAGATACTTAGTTGCTGAGCAAGTCACTTAACTCTATTTGCCTCTGTTTCTCATCTATAAAATGATCTAGAGAAAGAAATGACAAACCATTCTAGGACTTTGCCAAGAAAACACAAATTGGGGTCACAAAGAGTCTGAAATACTCAACAACAAGAATTTATGAAAGGAGGACAGGAAGGGAAAAGGAGGGAAGGGAAAAGTAAAGGCAGAGCAGTTGGGGCAGCCAAAGGAAAAATATTCCAATAGCAATCTTGTCAAGAACTGGCTAGCCTTGCCATTGCTAAATGAAAACATTTCTAGTAGTGAGAAGTGAAAACAAATTTCCAGCAGATTGAGCTCATATTCCTGTCTAATTAGGACCAATCAAAGATCTTGTTAAAACCTAATATCTATAACATTCTGAAAGGTGTAAATTGCTACATAAAAAGCCTTCATGTTTTATTATTAAATTTGATAGGATGAAAACTACAGTCATCTCAATAATCTACAGAAATTTTGGCTTTGGAAGCTGGACAAGTTAGGAAACAACCATGTCATAAAAATATTTGTTGACGTAACATCAAATGAAAGGCTGGAGAGTCATATTTCTGGCCAAAAAAAAAAAAATCTTACATTAAGAAAAGTTAACTGGGGTGAAGATTCCCTAAGCCTGGGAAATAAGAGAAACTGAGATGCTTTTATTTTTCTCCACTCATGGGGGAAAGATATCACAAGGGAAGAAGATGTATTCATTCCTCTCTCTTCTTGTCCCCAGGGAGTGAGGTAGCCTTGTCTGTTTCCATATCTTTTTCTCCATCCTCTTAGGAATCAGACTTCTCTAGCTCCATAGATAAGAGGTATGAAGACTACTGGAGTACTTAAAGCTTGGTTAGACATCAAAGAAGCCAAGGTCATCTACTACATCCTGGGACATTGCCAGTCCCTGACTTTTGTCCTGCCACTGGACTTTTGTGACTCTGTAAGAGAGTGAGCTTGACAATTTTGTGCAACTCTGCCTCACAAATTCAATTCATGAACAAGAACATTACCCCATGATATCATTGATCCTCTTCAAAAAAATAAGACTATTGAGGCAGCTAGGTAGCTCAGTAGAGAGCCAGGCCTGGAGATGGGAGGTTCTGGGTTCAAATCTGGCCTCAGACACTTCTTAGCAGTGTGACCCTGGAAAAACTCATTTAATCTCCATTGCCTAGCCCTTACCACTCTCCTGCCTTGGAACCAATACACAATTTTGATTCTAAGACAAAAGGTAAGGGTTATTAAAAAAAAAAGAAAAGAAAAGAAAAACAAAGACATTGAAGCAGACTATTCTTCACTTCACTCCATGAATTCTTCTCTACTGTAAGCAATGTGTCTTCTTTCCCCAAATAATAAACATGGAAATACATATTGCATAATACATGTACAACCTACATTGCCTGTTGTCTTGGGGAGGGAGAAGGGTGAAGCGAGGGAAAGGACATGATTGCAAAATGTCAGAAAATTATATCAATATATTAAAAAGAAAAACAAAGGACAAACAACATATCAACAGATGTGCGAGTATCAGCACGATAGTAAAGAAGTTTCCTTTCACCCCAACCCACTTCCCTTCTTAGTTTTTCCCTTCTAAGTCATACCTTTTATCTCCAAGGACCCAATGTTCTCATGTATGTTAGAGCATGGCCACCTGTATGCCAGTGGCTAGCAATTATAGTGCAGATAGCCCATCTGGATCCACTTTGGAGATTCAATGATCTACATTATTGGCTGGGTTAGCCAATACTGTTGATAAATGTTCTAAGGAGCAAGAAGGTAATAGCCACTAAGAATAGCCCTAATGAGAGCCACAAGTCTCCCTTCAATCTTTTTAAAAACTGCTTTTTAAAAAAATTCTTAATTCTGTCTTAGAATTGATACTAAGTACCAGTTTCAAGGCAGAGGAGCTGTAAGGGCTAGATAATTGAGATTAAATGACTTGCCCAGGGTCACACAGCTAGGAAGTATCTGAAATCAGATTTGTACCCAGGTCCTCCTGGTTCCACACCTAGTTCTCTGTCCACTGAGCCACTTAGCTACCCACCCCACCCTCCTTAAAGTTTTTTTTCTTAAATTTTATTTAGTCAATTTAGAACATTATTCCTTGGTTACAAGAATCATATTCTTTCCCTACCTTCCCTCCCCCCACCCCTCCCATAGCTGATACACAATTCCACTGGGTATTACATGTGTCCTTGATTAGAACCTATTTCCATGTTGTTGATGTTTGCACTAGGATGATCATTTAGAGTCTATATCCCCAATCATATCCCCTCGACCCATGTAATCAAGCAGTTGTTTTCTTCTGTGTTTCTACTCCCACAGTGTTTCCTCTCAATGTGGATAGTGTTTTTTCTCGTAGATTCCTGAGAGTTGTTCAGGAAAACTGCATTGCCACTAATGGAGAAGTCCATTACCTTCGATTGTACCACAGTGTATCAGTCTCTCTGTACAATGTTTTCCTGGTTCTGCTCCTTTCACTCTGCATTAATTTCTGGAGGTTGTTCCAGTCCCCATGGAATTCCTCCACTTTATTGTTCCTTTTAGCACAATAGTATTCCATCACCAACATATACCACAATTTGTTCAGCCATTCCCCAACTGAAGGGCATCCCCTCATTTTCCAATTTTTGGCCACCACAAAGAGTGCAGCTATGAATATTCTTGTACAAGTCTTTTTCCTTATTATCTCTTTGGGGTATAAACCCAGCTGTGTTATCCTCCTTAGAGTCTTAAACCATTTATGGGCAGAACATAGAAGCAGGAATATTGACAGTTAGATGGCATAGTGGATAGGGTACAGGGCCTAGAACTAGGAAGACCAAGTTCAAATCCTGCCTCAACAGTTCCTAGCCAAGTGGCCCTAAGCAAGTTTTATATAGAGAGATTATATATGTATATACATATATGTTGGAGTTTATATATATACACAGAGAGTTTATATATGTAAACTCCACCCAAGTTAACTCAACTGTAAACTAGTGATACTAATTTATTTCCTTCCTGGAAATAAGAAATGCTTATATTTCCTTCCTAGAACACTCTGGATTTCTGAGCCAACTCATTTTATGCTTTGTTGGTAAATCTAATATGATTTGAAGATAAAGGAGCAAGACAGTCAGTTGAAATGTGCTTGTGGAATGGCAATGAAGCTCTATGAAGTCTGGTAACCTGATGATTTTTATTGTGAGTTTATCAAGTTAAGTTAGCATGAATTTCTTCTTTTGATTTATTATTTATTTTTAATATTCTTTCTTTTTTTTAATTTTGTGTCTCAAATTCTCTCCCTCTCATCTCCTTCCCCATTTCTTTCTCACTGAGAAGACAAGCAATAAAATATTAATTATACATGTGAAATCATTCAAAACATATTTCTAGTCAGTCATTAGCCATATTTTTTTTAAAACCAAGAAAATTATATGACCACTTGCACTCAGAGTTCATTGGTTCTCTCTTTCTAGAGGTAGATGGCATTATTTCATAAGTCCTTTGGAACTGTCTTGGATCATTGTATTGATCAGAGTAGCTAAGTTTCACAGTTGATCATCATTACAACATTGCTGTTATGTTCAATGCTCTGGTCCCTCGTTTCACTTTGCATCAGTTCATATACGTCTCCCCATATTTTTCTGAAACCACTTACCTTCATCCTTTCTTATAGCACAATAGAACTTTGTCACAATCCTGTGCCACAACTTGTTCAGCCATTTCCCAATTGATGAGCTTCTTCAGTTTCCACTTCTTGACCACCACAAAAAGAGCTGCTATACATATTTTTGTACATATAAAAAGCCCTCTTCCTTTTTCTTTGATCTCTTTGGGATACAATCCTAGTAGTGGTATATGCACAGTTTTATAGTACTTTAAACTTAGTTCCAAATTTAAATAAGAATTTCTTAAGCATTTACTATGTGCCAAGCATTATGCTAAAGCTAGGAATATCAGGAAAGGGGAAAAGTATTTATAAATGTGCAAAGGATTATACTAAGCACTTTTTACAGATTATGTATTATTTCATTTGACACAATGACCTGAGTCAGCTGCTATTATTATCATCCTCATTTTATAGTTGAGGAAACTGAGGCACACAGAGGTTAAGTGACCAGAGTAATCTAGCTAGTAAATGTCTGAGACTGGATTTGAACTAAGGTCTTCCTGACTCCAGACCTTGAGCCCTATCTATTGTATCATCTGCTGCCTCTAATATATACATAGAAGCAAAAAGACAGTCCCTGCCCTCCAGGAGTTTACCTTCTAATGAGGGAAGATAATATAGAAAAGGAAGCTAAAAATCCAAGTGAGGAAAAAGAAGGTTCCCACAGAGTGAAGAAAGAAATCCAGAGATTCAGGAGCAGAGCCCTGAGAAGAATGAAGGCATGAACATGGACAACAGAAATTTTTTCCTTAAAAAGAAGTTTCTGGAAGAACTGAGAAATCAAGGGAAAGGACCTTAGGAGTGGAAGTATGTTCCAGAATGAAAAGGCTTCAGGTGAGAAAAATTAATTTTAATGCTGTATCATTATTTGATTTCTAATATTAATCCATAATATTGCTTTTTGTGTTTTCCCCAATTTCTTTCTTGTGTGTACTTTCCCCACTCTCTAACCAGCCTCAGAAAGAACTTTCCCTGACAGTCCTAGAAATGCCGTTGCATCCCTTGACCTAACCCATCTTCTAAATTGAGATGGGCCCTACCCAAACTGGGAATTTGGGTTCTGCTTTCTCTAAACCAGATTCTCCCCAGGTCAATAAACTTCTGTCCTTGGTCCCCACCACTGAGATGAGGAGCATTTGGTCCATGGAGGTGAAAGCTTAACCAGACTAAGCTCAATCTTCCTGCTGAGATTATCAAGGGCTATTAAAATCTCATGACTACACATCATTTCTCATACAATTCCCTCCATTATCCTGAAGAAATTCTGGCTGGGAACTGTTGGCCCATCTCCTCATCAGGTATCTTCCAATTAGAGTATCTTTTGCTGTCCAACAGAGAGCTAAATAATGAGCTGTCAAAGAGAGCAGCTGTATTTTTAAATGAGCCAAACCCTACATCAGGATCTTTGGTTACTGAGAAAATTATTGGCCATTAATTTATTGACTAATTTGACTATCGCTAGCCTTGTCAATGAGTTGATTTTTCATATCTAGAACCCAGTCTTTGAGAATTCTATTAATCACAGTTTAGAGGGTTATTCCAGGGTTGGCATTGAAACAAATCTGAAGTAATGAACAGAATCCTTGTGAGGAATAAAGACTATGTGATGATGTTTATTTTTATTACCTGGGATGCTGAACAAGTTTTCAGCAGGATGCCTGAGATCTTAGATAATGGTGATGGCTAATATTTATAAAGTGCTTACCATATAGGGAAGTGATAACTCTTTGACATGAGGCCAACAGTATCTGGGACCTCAATGTCTATCTGTGTCCTTCACTATTCTTTGAGTGTATGTACCTGTATCAAGTTGGAGGACCTTGACAGTCTGTTCAAAACTAGATCACTCCAAAAACATCTTTGATGATTTTTTTCCCTTGGGGGAGGGAAGGAAATAAGCAATTTATATAGTATGTGAATCAGATCTGAATTACATTCAACACAAGCTGCTGGAGTTGGAAGTCAAAGAGAGTTTTCCTGATAATTTATCAGGAAGAAAGAAAAAGAGCATTTATTTATTAAACAGAGGAGGGCAGTCAGCATTGGAAAGGTTCTGGGTCTGAACTAACCTGAGTGAGACTAACAATATTTCCCTTACTTTTCTTATAGATTGTCATAAAGATCAACTGAGATGACAGATGGGAATAGGTTTTGAAAAGTATAAAATCTCATAGAAATGCAAGGGATTGCTATGATGATGATAATAATAATGATTAAAGCTATTCTTGGAACCAAAGAATCTCAGGTTAAGAAAGAACTTTAGAAATCATCTAGTTCAACACTTGACTCAATAGTTTTGAAAGTGTGGTCTTAGATACTTTCAGGGGGCCCATGAGGCCAAAACTATTTTCATAATAATATTAAGGCATTTTAATTTCTGATATGGTAAATATCAATGGATATAACCAATATAAACAAAAGTTCTTTGGGGAGGAGGAGTCATTAGTAATTTTTAAGTGTGTAAAGAGGTCTTGAAACCAAAAAGTTTGAGAACCACTACTCTACCAAATATAAAAAATCTGTCTAGAACAAAGGAATCAAACTCCTTTCCAAACTGGGCAGCCCACCAGATTAAAATATAATTGGAAAATGTTTTTCAAAATGAATAAAACTACAATATTACATAGATAATGTTTAATTAGTGGCTTTCTAATCCAACATGTGGTGGTCAGTTATCTGTTTCTATTTGAATTTAACACTACTGAGCCTTTAAAATTGTCATCCAATCTCTGCTTCACAATTTCTAGTAATAGAGAGCTCATTACCTAGTGAGGCAAGCCATTCTATTTTTTAGATTATTGCTCTTTATTTTGAAATAAAATCTACCTCCCTAGAATTTTAACCCATCAGTTACAGAAGTCTGGCCTATATAACTATGCAGAATAATCCTAATCCTGCTTTCACGTATCAACTCTTTAAATATTTGAAGACAGTTATTAAGGCCCCTTCTAAGGGGCTTTTTCAGAGTCCTAAAATTTAATACAAACTGGCTTTGAAGAAGTCATGGAGACATAAAACTATATGCTAAAAAGTTATCACCCAAGGAAGATGAATTCTCTAAGTGAAGATGTTTCTCTAAATTTAAAATGTCAGTCAGATGACTTGACTTAGAAAAATTTAGTGTTCACACATCATTCTCACATATGTGTAATTGATAAAATGAGGTCCTCTTATTTCTTAGCATTTAGCTTAGTGAAATCCATAGCATAGCTATATTCATAGCATACATTTAGAGCTAGAAGGGACCTTTTGGTCATCTAGTCCAACCTCTTCATTTTACAGAAGAAGCTGAGGCCACCCTGAGGTTGATTTTTCATACCTGGTTACAATGTCAAGTCAGGATTTGATCCCAGGTCCTCTGCCTCAAAATCTAAAACTCTATTGAACAACACTGTTTCCCATTCCTTCTATTCCCACCACTATCCCTTCCAGGAAGTAATCAGATCACCATTGTCTCTTTGTATACTTCTCTTGATTCTCCCATTGGTATGTCAAATTTTCTATTCAGCTCTGATCTTCTCATTAGGAATGCTTGAAAGTCCTCTGTTTCATTAAAAATCCATTCCTCTACACCCATCCCATAGGATTATGCTCAATTTTGCTGAATAAGTTGTTCTTGATTGTAAATTTAAATCTTTTGCCTTCTGGAATATCATATTCTCAGATCTCTGGTCCTTTATCATGGTAACTGCTAAATGTATGTAATCCAGACTGTAGTTTCTTGGTACTTTAATTCTTTCTTTCTGGCTACTTGCTACCTTTTTTCTTAAAACTGTGAGTTCTGAATTTTGACCATAATATTCCTGGGAGTTTTCATTTTGGAATTTCAGGAAACGACCTATGGAATCTACTAGGATCTGAAACTCCTTTAGACTCAGAATTTTTGTGAGGACAGGTCCCTCTGCAATAGACATATCCATTTTGAGTAGACATAGAAAGTGCAGTTTCTAAGGAATGAGAAGATGTCTTCATCTAATAATATCTCTCCCCATTCAGATTAATCAATCAATCAAAAAACAAATATCTATTAAGTGCCTACTAGAGACAGTTAAGTGGTATGGTGGATAAAGTTCTGGACTTAGAGTCCATAACCTGAGTTCAAATCCTGATTCAGACAACTTACAAGCTATATGACCTTGGTCAAGTCACTTGACCTGTCTGCCTCAGTTTCCTTACCTAAATTGGGGATAATCATAATGTCTATTTATCAGTTGTTGTGAGGGGAAAAATGAGATATTTGTAAAGTGTTTTGCTCAACTTAAGTTCTATATAAATACTAGCTAGTATTACTGTAACCCTTGGCTCTCTTTCTCTCCCTTCAGGGATCTGAAGAGAATCTGGAATCTCATGTATTCTATCTTGAATCTTTCATCAACTCCACCCCTTACAAAGGCCATGAGCATAATCAGTCTCCAAAACTGAGTTGAGACTTATGAAACTTTGATTCAAGGGTTATATTCCTATGTTTAAGGCACTTTGTTGGCACTTTGTTTTAATCTATTGAGGGAAACAACCTGCACACTTATGCACACACTAACATATACATAGACATGTGTGTGTGTCATATGTAGACACATACATGCAAAATAAATATAAGGTGGGCAGGTGCTGGGAGTCATTAGATCACGACGCCCTGACAGAGTCACACGTGGTAACTAAGGAGGCCACAGAGTGGCCCTTGGCAAGATGTAATTGCCCACTCAGTCCCCCTTACATGACCTCTATCATCAATGACCCATACCTATGGAATTGACATGATTACTATTCCCCCTAGTCTCAGAAGGAATAATGCAAGAGCAAAATACCTGTACCTTAATTCTCTAAAACATCACCAAAAGATCAGACCCTCAAACCCAATACCAAAAGACTATCATGGGTTAACTTTTACTTAGGTACATAATCCCTAGCAAAACTGCAGCTACAAGTCAAGCCCAGAACTTTCCCACTCACAGAAACTTATTCTCATGAAGCCAACACACAAATCAATCATAAAGGCCCATACAATACGTACAGGTACACTACAGGTATACTAAGCTTCAACATGCTTCAGTGACTCGACTTCACAAGCCAGTAATTCACCTAGGAAACCTGGGAAACTCTAGTGAACCCTGAGAAATGATCAGTCTAATATTAAATTTGAATTGTGTACCCAGTACCCCTCAACCTCAATGATATGATTGTTGAATTGTCTTTCAAGAACTGTTAATTAATTATTCCATTTTATTAAAAGCAATAAATAATTTTCCTTGATTGTTTGTAGGCTCAAAACTTCTCACAGGGTAATGAGAAAATTAAGCCATCTGTGACAAAATAATTTATCTTGTGTGCAACCTTTTATTCTGTCTGTAATCACAATACAAAAATATAGAATGTTAATCAAGTGCTTTGTTAAAAGTTAATGTATCACTTTTCCAATTATCTCTCTTTGAACATGTGTGTTAAGTGATGTATCTGTGTGCCAAGAAAATGAGTATAAAAATAAACACTAGGCCTGGGAATGGCAGAGCAGCTATCATATGCAAAGCAGTCCCATGACCGTAATGATTAAGCTGTCTTCATTTGTTATTTTCTTGACTGATCGTTCACCACCTGTTGGGAACCCCTGGAGTTGTGAGTGAGGCTGGACCTTGCCCGTGGCAGGCAGGGGAGGCACTAGCTTGAGGAGTTAGAAACTGATATCAGAAGAGGCATTTGAGCTGAATTTCAAAAAAAGGCTATGTGAAATTAATATAAAAATATAACCCTTTCCCCACACGTGCATTAAGTCAGGACATTAGCCAATAAGCCATGGGACTAAAGGAATGCCTGGATACCTGGAATCCTGACTTCTGAAAGGAACTGGCAGAAATCCCCAAGTGGTGGGTGACATGTCTGGAAGTCAGGACTTGTGACCATACTATCCAGTCAAAGAGCCTCAGTAGGAGTGCCACCATTGACTTTATAAAGAGAAGGGCTGAGCAGTAATGTACTCTCCTGGGAAAGGAACTCTTCCTGAACATGAACGGAATTGGAGCTGAGCTTTCTCCCTTCTCTGTAGCTCTTAATGCTCCACTTGAACTTTGGCTGGGTACTGGACCCAGGGATCCATGGAAGTGGTTTTTGTTTTAGTTTTAGTTTGGGCAACCTAGTGATTTCTCTCTCTCTCTCTCTCTCTCTCTCTCTCTCTCTCTCTCTCCCCCCCCCCAACTTTTACTAACTTTTACTATTAATTCTAATTTAATATATAGTCTCCAATAAAAGTTTAATCATTACAAAGCTGAGGTTTCTAAAAGACAGACATGAGAAAATATATATACTAGGCATAGAATAAAAGAAATAGAATGTCCTATGCAAGGGATGTCTCAAATGGGCCATTTTACCAGGAAATTAGAGGGAAATGGGTGAAGAGGAAAATTTTGTCATATACCTGGAAAGCTAGGCTGGAGCCAGGTAAGAAGGGCTTAAAATGCCAAACATGGATGTTTGTATTTAACCCTGTAGCAATAAGGTAGTAGCAATTAGGAGCTACTATCAAAGTTTCTTAAACAGTGGAATGAGAGGATCAGACTAGGTCTGAAATTCTACCATTGAAGATTCCATTCTCTGGATTCTTTCACTTTTTCTAGCTTCTCTTTTAAAAAATGCAAATTCCACTGAAAGTTGAAACACATTAAATCACTATCATTCAATCAATTTATTAATCTACTACTATGTGCCAGGCTGTGTGATTGAATTTATGAGGTGACTTGATTCCTTGCCTAAGGGTAGGCACTTCAGGAGGCTTAGGGTGCTTATGCATCATAAAAATCTCAGATTTGAAAGGCACTTTAAAGGACAAATAATTCAGCCTTTAGCAGAAGCAAGAATTCTCTAGAAAATGCCTTCCATATAGGCTCATCCAATCTCTTCCTGAAACCCTCCAGAGGTAGAAAGCAAACTTCTTCCTTAAGCAGCCCATTCTACTTTAAGATAGTTCTCATTGTCAGGAAGTTCTTCATGTTAAGAAAAAACTAATTTCTGTATATTTTTTACCTCATGCTCTCAGGATTGCCCTCTGGGACCAAAGCAAACAAGTTCCTAAGACAGCAGCACTTTGAGTTCTTTGAAACAGGCATTTTGTACCCATTAAGTCTTCCCTCCAAGCTAAGCATGTCCATTTTCTTTGACCAGTTCTAGTGAGCCATGATGTCCTATCTCCTTATCAACCTACTTTCCCTCTTCTTCATACCCTTCAGATTGCTAATACCTTTCCTAAAATTCATACCAGAACAGGATAAACTTCAAGCTAGTCACTTCCTTGCTTATCTATCTGGGGCTTTGGTGGCCTTATTTATGAGCTGAGTAGGCTAAATGAGCCCTACAGTCTCATTCAGTTCCAAATCTACACTGCAGATGTGATATGAGTAATGACTGACCAAATTACCAATTCCCTTTCCTACATGGTAGTCTATTGATACAAAAAAAAAGTAGTTTATCCAATTTATCACTCCTCCCTACCACACTCCCAGAGAAACAAGCCATCACCATTTTCCATTTATGACCAAAAAAAAAAAAACACAAAACAAAACAAAACAAAAAACAGTTTTCATGGCACTGATCATTCATTCGAGTGTCAGGAAGACCTAGGCTCAGCTCCTGTTGCCTTTTTTAGAAGGCCTTTCCTGATTCTCCTACTCCCAGTCATTCCTTCTCTCCTACTTGGAGGGTGGGAGGACAGCTAGAAGGTATGGGGTTACCTAGGTGATAAGGATGTTGAAAGTGAGGAAAGGGAGGGGCAGAAGAGTGAGGGGGCAGGGTACATTTTGAAGACAAACCATAATTTAGCTGATTGGGTGGATCTGTTTTTATTCCCAGTATCACAGGTGGACTCCAAACTCCCACATCAAATCTCTCTGCTTTTAATTAAAGACTTTGTACAGGTCAGGAAGCTAAGAGCTGAAGTCTTTATCTGTTTATTTGTTCAAGATTAACAAGATCTTTCCCTTAAAAAAAAAAGAAAAAAGAAAAACCTAACCCTCCTCCAAATGATTCTTTGAGTGGCCAGTTGTGGCGTGTGGCCCCACACAATGATACCTCTTCTTCAAATAAAAGGATAGATAAAAGAATTTGCTATTTCTAATAAAAGAATAGAGATTCTTAAAAGAAACCACCAGACTTTTCTTTTTAACAAGATCCACAGGACTGACAAAGGCTAGATAGACTATTTGCTTTGAAAAACTAGGAAATCTGACAGATAATATCTTCTCCTTATATAATTCCTTCTAAAGTACACTTGTAAATGATAAAACACTTTTTATATGTATACTATTCTTTTTTTTTTTGGCTAAATGTTCTCACTTACACAAAGTATCCTGAGTATACATTTCCCCCCTTATTTTATTGGTGGACTAATAGAAGCCCAAAGCAATTAAATCACTTGCTCAATCAAGGTCACACAACTAATAAATAGCAGAGACTGGACTAGAACTCTATCTCCTTGTTTTCAGGCTAGTGGACTCTTCCCCACTTTCCTCCACACTCTCAGAGAAACAAGTCATTGCCATCTTCTCTTTGTACTGTAAAAGTTAAATTTATCTCTACTGATAAAAACATTATATTTTATGAGGTTTATTAACAATTATCAGAAATCAAGGATAAAAAATAATAAGCCATGTGCCCAGGGCACGATTAGCCCATTCACAGCCTACTTACAACTTGTTGCAATCTCTGAGTAGAGGAAGAGAGATGCTTGAGAGGCAGAGAGCCCTTTAAATAATAAATTGTGATCTCGTCTAGGTGGAGACTCAGGTGAGATTATAGGGAATTCTGGGAAGTACCAAGGACTTTTGGGGATTGAAGTCTGGGGTTCAAATCTCCATTTTTATATTTCTGCCTTTGATCATTATTGGAAAACCAGTTTCCCCAAAAGGATCATGAAAACATAATCAACTTAAAGATTACAATAATTTGAGGATAAGAGGGAAAAAGAACAAAACCAATAATTAATTGCTAGATGCATTGACAAAAAAACAGTTAGGGGGAAGTCCTCTTTGGCATGAAAGTATACATACAAATAAATGTTCAATCAACCACACCCAAAGTTCATTCTTGATCTCATGCAGCTTGTGGTCTGGAGGCTTCTTCATGGTGTCTTCTCCAAACAGTTCAGTTTCTGGATTCAGAGAGATAGCATGTTTCCTAACCTAAAATTCTCTCTCAAGGAATTTAAACTTTGCAATTTAAACTAATATTTTTATATAACCAATAATCAGTCTCAGGAAGACCTAGACTCAGCTTCTGTCACCATTTTTAAAAGCACTTTCCAGAAGCTCCAGCTCCTAGTTACCTCTCGCCTCCCATTCAAATTACTTTGTATTTAGTTTGCATATATTTTGTATTTATTTGTGATATATTGTTTCCCCATATAAAACATAAGCTTCCTGAGGACAGAGATTGTTTCATTCTTTGTCTTTATATTACCAGCACCTAGCACAAATATCTGATTTTTACATGAAAGCCCAAGTTCAAATCCTGACTCTTGACAGTATCCAGAGACAATGCATTTAACTTCTTAGTGTCCCAGTGAACTATCTCTAGATCTACATCAGCCAATCGATCAATATTTATTAGCAAATGCTATGTGCTAAGCACTGGACCTACAAAAAAGAGGCAAAAGACTGTCTCTCCCCTCAAAGACCTTATAATCTAATATGGAGAAGAGGGGACCCAACATGAAAACACACATACAAAGCAAGATATACATAAGATAAATAGGATTATAATTAACAGGGAAGGTAATGGAATTAGGATGGGTTGGAGAAGGCTTCCTTTAGAAGGTAGGATCATAGTTGGGAAGCTGGGAAGGTCAGCAGTCAGAGCAAAGAACATGGGAATAGGGAACAGCCAAAGAAAATGCCTGGAGCTGAGCCAAGAGGCCAGTGTCACTGGATCAAAAATATGAGTTGGAGAGTAAGGCATAAGAAAACTAGCAAAATGGGAATGAGGTAGGTAATGAAAGACTCTGAATGCCAAACAGAGCATTACATAGTTGATCCTTGAGGCAATAGGGAGCCACTAGAGCTTTCATGACGTGGAGGGTAATCAGATTTATCTTTTATTGTTATTTTTTTAGCCCTTACCTTCTTCCATCTTAGAGTTAATACTGTGTATTAGTTGCAATGCAGAAGAATGGTAAGGACTAGGCAATGAGGGTTAAGCAACTTTTCCAGGATCACACAGCTAAAAAGTGTCTGAAGTCTAATCTGAATCCAGAACCTTATCTCACCTGGTCATCTCTGATAAATCTCTGCTTGGGGGCTGGCTACCATGAAGGACTGGATTTTTACCTAAAATTAGAAAGGCTGAAACCTATAAATCTAATAATAAGCCTCTAGATTAATTTTTATTTATCATGTTGCCTAAATTAATTTACTTATTCAGTGTCATAGCAAACTACCAAAAATTATTTTATTGAACTAGAAAAAATAGTAACAAAATTTATCTGGAAGAACAAAACAGAAAATTTTCAAAGGAACTAATGAAAAAAATATGAAGGATGGTAGCCTCACAGTAACAAATCTTAAACTGTACTATAAAGCAGTAATCATTAAAAACAATCTGATAATGGCAAAGAAATTGAAGGGTAGATCAATGGAATAGTCTAGGGGTAAATGACCACAGCAAGGCAGTGTTTGCTAAACCCAAAGACCCCAACTTTTGGGACAAGAACATACTATTTGACAAAATTGCTAAGAATATTGGAAAATAGTATGGCAAAAATTAGGTTTAGATCAATATCTCACACCCTATACCAAGATAAGGTCAAAATGGGTATATGATTTAAACATAAAGACTAATACTATAAGTAAATTAGGGAGACATAGAATAGTTTTCCTGTCAGATCTATGGAGAAGGGAAGAATTTGTGATCAAACAAGAGAAAGAGAACATTGCAAGATATAAAATGAATCATTTTTATTATATTAAATTAAAAAGGGGTTGTACAAGCAAAACCAATGTAACCAAGATTAGATGGGAAATAACAAAATAACTAAGTCAAATTTATAAGAATACAAGTCATTCCCCAATTATTAAAGTGTCAAAGGATATGAATAGGCAATTTTCAGAAAAAAAAAACCCTCAAAGTTATCAATAATCAGATGAAAAAAATGTTCCAAATCACTTTTGATTACAGAAATGCAAGTCAAAACAACTCCGAGGTACCACCTCACACCCATCAGATTGGTCAATATGACAGTAAAGGAAAATGATAAATATTGCAGGGGATGTAGCAATTTTGGGGCATTAATACACTACTGTTGGAGTTGTGAATTGATCCAGCCATTCTAGAGGGCAATTTGGAATTGTGCCCAAAGGGCCATAAAACAATGCATACCCTTTCATCCAGTAATACTTTTACTAGGACTCTATCTCAAAGAGATTTTAAAAAAGAAGAAGAACTTGCTTGTAAAAAAATATTTATAGTTGCTCTCTTTGTAGTGGCAAAGAATTAGAAACTAAATGGATCTCCCTCAATTGGGGAATGGCTGAACCAATCATGGTATATGACGGTAATGAAATAGTATTGTGCTATAAGGAATGACAAGCAGAATGATTTCAAAAACAACTGAAAAGACCTTCATGAACTGATGCTGAGTGAAATAAGCAGAACCAGGAAAACATTGTACACAGTAACAGCAATATTGTAGAATAATCAAATGTGATAGACTTTGCTACTATCAGCAATACAATAATCCAGAACAATTCCGAGGGACTTATGAAAAATAATGCTATCCACCTCCAGAGAAAGAACTGTTGGAATAGGAATGCAGATGAAAGTATATGATTTATCACTTGTTTATTCATTTTTATTTTGGAAGGTTGGGTTTTATAAGATTATTCACTTACAAAAATTAATAAAATGGAAAAATATTTTTATGTATAACCCAGATTGAATTGCTCTCTGGGAAGGGGGAGGGAAGATGGGAGGGAGATAATTGTATCATATTGCTTCAGAAAATTTATTTGGATATTTACTTAAAATTTTACTTAAAATTTTTTAAAAAGAATATCAAAGGAACATTTTAGAGAATCTTACATAAGATGAGAAGAATATATATCCTTCATTCAATTAATATACAGATATTTCAAGATGGATCAATTGGCTTCCAAAACTTACAAAATGTAAAACTTAAATATTGAGGCATTCTCCTATAATCCCACCTTGATGAGTTCTTCATCAATTTGACAGGGTAATTATAAGGCTTTTGCTAATGGATAAAGACAGATGTTTGGGAGTTTTGTCCAGCTATGAAGGAATTACAATTCAGAGTTTGTCTCTTTGAGTGCTGGAGTCTAAAGTGTGGGGAAAACTAGATCCCTAAAAAATAATTACTCTTCATAGGAAGGAGGAGATTTGTTTCTCTTCTTTTCTGCCCTCAAATAACCTTGTCATTGGAGAAATTGAATCAGTACAAGATAATACCGGAAGGAATGAAGCAGTTTCAGGGAATGTTTGTGTAGAGTGAATGAATGTTGGAGAAAAGTAATGGCTTCAAACTAAAGAAAGGAGAAAATGTTTCTAGGGTCAGAAATGTTGAGTTAGTCCTTTGCTACATATGTATCAGGTACATATGTCTCTTTACAATTATACTGTAAGTCTGAGCCCACTACTCCCATAAATCTTTGTGTATTTGTGGGAGATCTCACTCCAGGTATTTCTTACGAAGCAAACTCTTCCCAAAACCTTTCTTCATTAAGGAAAAAAATTGGACTTTCAGCTCACTCCATTTTGTATCTGCTGCTTTTCCTGATTTCAGCTCCGTGGAGCAAGATGACCCCATAATGAATATCCCCTGCTATCTTTCCTCCTTTAGTGTATTCTCTTTCCCCATTACAGTATAAACTTCTTGAAGGCAGGAATTATCTTTTTTTCCCCCTTATTTTTATCCCTAGTGATTAACACAAGTGCCTGGCAATAGTAGGGCCTTAATAATTATTGATTCAATTCAATTAAGGAGCAAGAGAATTTCAGCCAGTGAAAATGCATGTTAGTTGTTGGAAAGTCAAAGAGGTTATTAGCTGGAGCACAGAATGTTCTAAGAATGAGGAGCAGCCAGAGAAATTCCCAGAGCTGAGAGATGTCTTGTTGATGGATAAGAAGACTATAAAAGTAGAAGAGAAATAGGTTATAAAGGCCTTTGAATGCTAAAATGTCTTGAGATAGACTGTCTTATTTGAGGAGGAGAAAAAAAGGCCAATATTACTGAATTGTGGAATAAGTGAAGGGAATGTATCAAGGACTAGGAAAAGGTCAGATTATGAAAGATTTTCAAAATCAAACAGAGGATTTTATTGATCCTGGAGGTTATGGGAATAGGTCAGAGGATTTCAAAAAAGGTAATATAGTAGTCAGACATGCTTTGGGAAGATCAACAGAAAAAAAGGTAATAAAAGACATGAAAACTCAAAATGCATGCCAACCTGGGGGTCATTTAGTTTAGGGAGAATTCTACCTCCCTCAATAGCTCCTGAGCAAGTCATCATACAGAAGAAAAATTAATATTCACAACAATAACCTCAGTTATCAAGAAAAATTTAAGCTATTTCAAAAAGTGAGAAGTGCTCAGGGAAAAAGACTCTATCTAAAATGGTTAAAATTTTTGTTTGTTTTAATCTTGTCATTAAATGAGTGAAGAATCAGTTATCTGGGAAAAAATCAGAACAGTTCATTCTATTAGGCAGAACATTTCATTCGCCAAACAAAGTCAGATAGATGAGATGTTATTATTATAATAGGGAACAGATATGTGACTGATAATCTAGAATTTCTTGTTCAGAAAGACAAGGCTCCCTATCCGTATCCCTGAGGGTGATTCAGACCATCTCAATCATTAATCTGGAAGAAGGATTTGAGCCACTCCTGGGATTTTTCAAAAGAGACATATTGCCTGTGTGAGAGAGATTGAAAGGAAGAACTGGAGAACTAAAGGCTAATCAGCAGCAGTTCTGGGCCAACTCTTCAGCCCTGCCCCAAATTCAATAAGCTGATCTGGAAAGATTCAGACAGCATCAGTGTATTCAACAAAAGGAAAAACTGAAAATGAGAACTGAACTATGACAAAGAAAGGAGCAATTGAGGTGGGTTATTTGGCTCCTTCTGGCATCCTGAAAAAGAGCAAAAGGTCTTCAAAGCACAACCAAATGGTTGTGCTCATCTGTTCAAGAACTAAGGGAAATTACAAGAGAAAAGTCCGCTCTTCAGAATCCCCTCCTAATATCTGTCCAATAATAGACATTGTAATACTTTGTTTACTTCTTTTACTTAAGAGTTTCCTCCATCCTGATTTTGCCCCCAGTATAAAGAAAACAGTTTGCTAGAAATGCATGAAATTTTTCATCAGGATGGAGAGCCAAACCTCTGTCCAAATGTTAGGAATCTTCCTAACTGGGGGCTTTGAATTATTGAGACCAGAGGCAGCTATAGATGCTATAGTGGATAGATTGGGAAACATGGAGTCAGGAAGACCTGTTGTTGTTCAGGCAGCTTCTTCCTGACCCCTTTTGAGGTTTTCTTGGCAAAAATCCTGGAGTGGTTTGCCATTTTCTTCTCCAGCTCACTTTACAGAGGAGAAAAATGAGGGCAGCAGGGTTAAGTGACTTGCCCAGTTGGTAAGAGTCTGAGGATACATTTGAACACACAAAAAAGAGTCTTCCTGACTCCTAGTTGTGCCACCTAGTTGCCCGTCAGGAAGACCTAACTGAGTTCAAATTTGGTCTCAGAGACTTATCAGCCATTTGACCCTGAATAAGTCATTTAACCTCCGTTTGCCTTAGTTCCCTCAACTGTAAAATGGAGATAATAACAGCACCTTCTTCACAGAGTTGTTGTGAGGATCAAATGAGAGAATATTTATAAAACTATTTAACAATGTCTGGCACATATTATGTGCTCTATAAATGCCTATCCCCCTCTCAGTAATCTCCATAAAATTGCAGAGAAAAGGACCTTTTATACCTGAAAGGTACTCTGTTGTCGGCAGGTTAACAGTGAGCTAATTGTTGTAACAAGGTGTGGCTGATTGAAACCTCAGAAATGGGAGCAGGGTGGAGCCAGGTGGAGCCTAGGGGAGTCCACTCCTTCCAGAAGGGAGCAGAACTGATAAGATCAAATACTTTACTTAACACCATCCCCTGATTTTAAACTATACCACCTTTAGTTGTATAAATCAGGGCTCTGGCAGGAAGTCTGAGGGTCTTGAATGTCAGGAGACATCCTTCCACTGGAAATAAGGAGAGGATAAACCTTCCCTGTTGTTTGAGAAAATGAATCATGTTCCAGAGTCTAGCATGGTGACAATACTGGATTTGAAATCAGCAGACTTGGGCTCAAATTCTGCCCTTTTTTAGCTGTATAACTCTTAGTTGTCCAATCATCCGTCTTAAAGGCTTAATCTGTAAAATGGGAATAGGGTGTGTTAGATGACTCAAGATTTCTTCCAGCTGTAATTGTCTATGAGTTTATGATACAGTGGCAGTGGGAAGAGAGGAGAAAGGACAGAATCTCAGAGACATTAAAAAAGCAAGTTATTGGGGCAGCTAGGTGGCTCAGTGGATTGAAAGTCAGACTTAGAGATGTGATACTTCCCAACTGTGTGACCCTGGACAAGTCACTTGACCCCAACTGCATAGCCCTTACCAGTATTCTGCTTTAAGAACCAATAGCTTGTATCAATTCTAAGACAGAAGGAAAGGATTTAAGTATGATTTTTTGTAATGCAGGGAGGGGAGGAAGATACTGAGATACCTAGGAATAAATTCTATTAAATCATTTTTTAAGGCAAGCTATGACAGAATTTGCTTACTTCATGTATGGGGTCGAATTCTCCAAATGTACCAATTAAAATGGATATTGCTGTCAGGTCAAGAGGAAGAAAATACTGTAGAATGCCTGATTCAGCATTGATTTCTCCTCAACTACAGCCAGTTTGTTCAAATAGACAAACCTTGTACATTGGTGAAACCGGTTATGTGTCTTTTCTTTCAGCTGTTATGAATCTGGCACTCCAGTCTGTATTTACTGTTGTAATTGACTCTGCCTCTACCATTTACCTGTTGGGACTGGTTTCAGGCTTGTATATAGATGGTCTGCTGATGGGATGTTGCTGAGTGAATGTGAAAACCATTCAGACTGTGGGTGTGTACCTGACCTGATTTACACAAATATCTGAATATTTTACCCAGCCTTTCTTATTGGCACCTTTTGATTCCATTTCTGGGTTAAGAGTGTCTGGAGAAGAAAAAATAAAATGTTAAGAAAATCCACTCTTGCATTATTTTCTAGATTCCTCAGCTATTTCTAAAAATGCTCTTTCTAAAATACAGGAGGCAATCAGTGTTAACATGTCCATTGTAAAGCATGCCTCCCCCCACCCCTAGTGCTGGTAACCATTCAATTCTTTCTGTGGTCTCCCCAAAGATCACAGTACAGTAGGAACCAAGTGGGGAATTATTTTCACCTGCACCACAGCTCATTCCCCTGATGACTTTCCCCTTTCCCTTGAGCTTGCTGGGTAGTTGCTTCAAAAACAGCAGAGAACCCTACTGGGGCCAGAATAAATATCTCAAAATGGCAAATCCAGATGCTGTCTTATTTTTCCTATTTGGGCCATGGCTACTTTCCAGCAAAATTTTAATCCTGCCTGCAATGGCATTTGCTTCTGAAAAGTTCACAAAAACAACACCATTACAGTTCACCGAAGAATCAGAAAAGCAAGGAGAATAATTGGAAACTAATTCACAAAGATGAAAAGGGCTAAGTGGGTTTTTCAAAGTCCTGAGAAAGTTTTTCATTCTCCTTTTTAAAAATGAAATGACAAAAAAAAGTCCAAAGAGAGAAGGAAAATGCTGGAGAATATTTGGAAGTTGCCTTTGAACATCAGTACAAATAATTAAGTTTTTAGGATAATTATCACTGTTTCCCTGATGGAAATAAACAGGGACTCCTGAGCTTGAGATGAACAATGAGCAATAGGAATTCCTTTTCCGGTCTTTCCTTTCCCCATAGTAATGAACATTTTAGTAAACAACGACC
Organism: Monodelphis domestica; assembly: GCF_027887165.1. NCBI lineage: Eukaryota > Metazoa > Chordata > Mammalia > Didelphimorphia > Didelphidae > Monodelphis > Monodelphis domestica. The sequence goes on along the minus strand of NC_077227.1, from coordinate 658,693,383 downwards.
CTAGTTGCCCCTAAGACAAGCTTTGCTACTTTCCCAAAATAATCTCCATCATACATTCGCTAAACTATATTTTAGGAATGTCAGTGTAACTCATGGCCTAAGACTGTAGTTCCGGGTTCAAATGAAACCAACTCAATCGTGGAGGCTTCTCATTAATCACTTAAATCAGATCCTCTCTAACTTGAACCTCAATACAGAATTTCCCTTGAAATTGCTAGAATTCAGTTCATTTTTGTCACCACTCCCAGGGTTGTTGTGAGGGTAAAATGAGATACTATTTGAAACCTTAAATTGTTACATAAATGTCCACTGTTGTTATTATTATATAATATATTATATTAATGCTATCATTGCTATTAATTATAATTATTAACATAAAAATATGATTTTGTCTAGTTCTCTAAAGAGAAAGCAAAGGGTTTTTTTGCTTCCCCACTAAAAAACCATGTGGTTCAGGCTAACAAGAAATCAAATATGGTAGAGGTTTTGTTTAACCTGAAGAAAAGGTAAAAAGAACTTGAAGTCAAATCCATAAACATTCAAGACAATTCCCTTTTCCTCTCTGAGGAAAACCCACTTCCCCTGCAAAGCCCATAGTTCTCTGAAATTATATCACTAAACCAAGGTTAAGATTCCTTACCAATCCCTGCCCCAGAGGAAAATGCTTAGGGTTTTAGAGAGTTTGGCAACCCTCTCTTTCTGCTTGGAATTGTTAGGGAATTGATCTCTTTCCCCACTTCTGCACAGTTTCTGTAATTCATAATACCAAGGACAAAATCTCTATGTTGCAGTTCTTTGCTTTGCTGTTTCTTGGTTCTGGATCCCCCTCCTTCTGGGTCCGGAACCACCTCTGCTAGGTCTAGGAAGTTTGGCCTAGAAATAATCCCATTCATTGCCCATAATTGCCATGTCAGTACTGTCATGGGGACAATGCTGCAGCTCCCAGTTTGGTCCAGGAACTCCTCACTTCTCTGCAGCTGCCTACATCTGGTGTTATCCCTGGGGCCATATAAGCCATCTAAGGAGCACCATTTTCCCCCTTGCTAGGGAACTAAGTCCAAGTGTCTGTGTTTGGCCCCTCTGTCTCTGCATCTCACCTCTGGCCCTTCCCCTGTGTCTATTTTCCAAAAAATCCATTCCAGTTCAGATGAGCTGCATTTAAGCTAGCTTAAGGATAGCTAAGTGCTGAGCCTGGAGGTAGGAAGATTCTGGCCTCAGATACTTTCTGTGTGACCCTGGGCAAGTACTTAACCCTGTTTGCCTCAGTTTCCTCATCTGCAAAATGAGCTGGAAAAGGAAATGGCAAACCACACTCCAGTGTCTTTGCCAAGAAAAGCCTAAATGGGGTCACAAATGGTCAAATGGGATGGAAACAACCAAAAACAACAAAAATTAAGCATCTACTATGTATTAGGCACCATTAGGTAGTGAGAATAGAACACATATTAAAATATATAAAATATAAGTGAAAAAATAATTCCATAATAATATGGTAGAACTCCCCCCCCCCAAATAAAAGCTTCCTGAAGCAATTGGCAAGCTGTATTAGAGGCATATCGGACATGGTGGATAGCCTGTAAAAAGATATATAGTCTTTTCACAGTTGGGTAGCAATTAGGTAGACAGTGAATAGAATGCTGGGCCTAGAGTCAGAAAGATTTAAGTTCAAATATGGCCTTATTCACTGATTGACTATGTGACCTTGGGCAAGTCACTTAATCTCTGTCTCCATTTTCCCAAATATGTAAAAGATACATAAATATAAAATGGGATAACAGCACCTATCTCCCAGAGTTGTTTGAGAATTAAAGCTCACAAATGCTATAAAAATCTTTACTATTATTATTATGAGGAAACTGAGGCAAACAGATTAAGCAACTTGCCCAGAGTCATAGAGCTAATTAAGCATCTGTTACTAGATTTGATCTCAAGCACTCCTGACTCCAGATTAGATATTATCCATCGTTTCACCTAGTTGCCCCAAGCCAGACTGACAAATAATTCACAAATGAATATTCTCCCTGTGATGCCATATGGCTTTGAAAAATTAAAGTAACAAATACCCAAAGAGCAATAGCAAAATGCATGATAGACTTAAGCAGGCTGCAGCTTCTTACCAATGATTATTTTGAGAAAAAGAATAACCATAAAGGACACTATTTAGACTAGAGCCTTGGCACATAGTAGTAATTCAATAAATCTTTGTTGTGTTGAAGTGAAATAAATGTATCATCAGAAAAGGAAGAGGGTGGGTCACATGGTGAAAAGATGAATCAATTTATTGGCTAGTCCAAGTGAATATTAAGATATTCAGTTATTAATATGCACTTTTGAGGAGCTCTTCTATCAGAGACGGTCTAGTAGAAGATAGTAGGTAGGGTGCTCAATTTGTTGTGAGGAAGACCTAGGTTCTAGTCTCAACTCTTCCTTTATTAGCTATATACAAAGTTCTCTGTGCTTTGACTGGCTTGTTTTTTGTTTTGCTTTTGGTAGAAGGGAAACAATGGGGTAAGTAGAAAGAGTTCTGGATTTGAACCCACTGACTTGAATTAAAATTCCAGTTCTTCTGTTTATTCCTTGTGTGGCTTAAACTTTCTGGGACTCATTTGTTCTTCTGTAAAAATAAAGAGGTTGGGTTACAGGACCTTTTAAGTCTTTTACAACTCTAAATCTACCATCATATGATTCTGTTATCCATGAGAAAACATAGATGAGAATCACATAGTATGAGATGTCATGAAGGAGTTGCAATTAGAAATAGCAAAGAAATACTCATAATGGATCCATCAAAATACTCAAATGTATGTGCAGGTTAGCCAGGTGACACAGTGGAGAGGTGCTGGGACTGGAGGCAGGAAGACTCATCTTCCTCTGGGCTCAGATACTTACTAGCTGTATGACCCTGTGTAAGTCACTTGACCATGTTTGCCTCAGTTTCCTCATGTGTAAAATGAGCTGTAGAAGGAAATAGCAAGCCACTCTAGTATTGTTGCCCAAAAAAACTCAAATGGGATCCCAGAGTTAGATATCTGAAATGATTGAATAACAACAAATGAATTTAATAGCTTAAAAGTGTACTTGTGACTTTTAGAACACCCTACTTGTGTGGTGTGTGTATATATATGTACCATATATATATATATATACCTAATACATCCATATACATGTGGGGAAAATAACCAAATTGATGAACAAAATATATTTTAAAAGATTTACAGAATTTTAGAGGTAGAAGAGACTTCAGAGGTAGTAGTTCAGCCCATGATCAAGCAAGTATTCCCTCTACAATATATTACATTTCCTTTTTGTGAAATATTATTTTAAGAAAACAGACACAGGAATTTTAAAGTTAGAGTTATATAAATCCTTATAATGTTCTGTCAGTTTTTAAATTACAAAATACAATTCTGGGGCAGAGACCTAGATAATAGGGCATGTTTGTTGTCAGAATCTCCAGCCAAAAAACAGGATTAGAACCTCATTTATCTGGCAGGAATATTTTAAATATCCTCTGATTTATCTATCTCTTAAGTTTGCTTTGGGTGAACGGTTCAGTCACAAACGTCAGTGTGGATGTACAGTATGCCTAATAATAATAACTGGTTGATTGTTATCTTTTGTATTAGAAAAGGACCAAAATAACATCAGGGATAATGTCTTCTCACTCACACATAAATTGGATTTAAGTGAGGCAGAGATGTACAAAGCCATCCGCCTCACTCTCTCTTTCAGTGTCATTGAAGAACAATGGCATGGCTAAAGTAGACAACTGCTAATGAGCTGGGATGCAGGGGGTGACTCTGGCTTCTTCCATATCTGATCAAGCCCTAAGTACCCCATAGTGCCTATTTTAGCCACCTTGGTGTCCATTGAAGCAAGTTGTTCTCCTCTGCCCCTTCTGCCAGGGGAAGTCTTCACATGCCTGGCTGGGGTAGACTCTCCTCCAATTCACCAATGGGTATGAGGCTTGTAAGTTACCCTCAGCCAGGTTGAATCCATGCTGAGATGGTTTGCTGGGATATGGTCACTGGCACGCTTCAGCTTCTTGGAGCCAGAGGTGAAAGCTGGGTGGCAAGTGGGCAGCCCTGAAAAGGGATCAGCAAGCCCTTATACCAGAGGGGCCAGTGTTCCCTGAACAGCCCATAGACCCCAAGTTAGTACACCCAGCTAATTGCTAGCATTTATATAGCACTAGCAAAGCACTTTATAAATATTATTATTTCATTTGATCCTGCACAAACCCTGTAGGGTAGGTTCTATTATTATCTTCACTTGATAAATGAGAAAATTGAATTAGAAAGATTTTAGGACCCTTGGCTGTGGTCATACAGTAAGTAGGTATCTGAAGCAGGATTCAATTCAATTCAAACTCAGGTCTTCTTGATAGGAAATGCAATGTTCTAGTCAATGTACTTCCTAGATGCATAGTTAATAGCCAGCCTTGAAACCAGGAAGATCTAAATTCCAGTCCTTAGTCGAACAAATACTGGAGGTTACTTAACCCCGACCTATAAATCATTTAAGCTTGTAGGACTCTAGATAATTTTCTAAGCCTTTAAGTTTCAGAGAAGGTGCAAACTTGCCTTGGTAGAAGGAGTTTCCTCACATGGGTGTTCCCTGAATTCATGAAATCATAGGCTTAGTTAATCTCTATCTTCCATCCTAGCCTTATCCACCATGATGTCTTTCCATTCAGATAGGCAGCTGGGTTTAGGGGTAAGCATACCCTGCATCTTCTATAGGTTACCCTCCAAAATAAGGTTTTCTTGGGTCTTTTAATTTCTTAAAGTAGCAATTTTATCAAATCTACCAGACTTTCAGCCATTGTTGATAACAGGCTTATGAGTAAGTCTGTTTCTATCCCCTTTGAAGTTCTTTCAGTTAACCTTTTTCCTGACCCACCCTATAGTTTCCTGATTTTTTCCCCTAAACCCCTTACCTTCTGTTTCAGTATTCATTCTAAGACAGAAAAGCAGCAAGAGCTAGTCAGCAAGGGGGTTAACTTAACTTGCCCAGAATCACACAGCTTGGAAGTGTCTGAGGTAAGATTTGAACCCAGAACCTCCTGACTCTAGGTCTGCTTCTCTATCCACTGTACTATCTAGCCACCCCCTCTAATTTATTTTTTGATATACTATCCAAATGCATAAGTCTTTTGCCTCTTTCCAATATTATTAGATATCTCCCTGTACATTCACCACTGGCTTCTTATAGTCAACTTATTTCTCTTTCTGGCATGGAGCCAATGTGTTCTATTTCTGCACTTTGCCCCACTAACTGTTCATTCATTTTCAAGCTATCTATTTCTACAAGAAAACTATATGAATTCTAATTATTGGACTTGGAAGTGAGAGAGGAGAGAGCTGGTTTGAATTCTAGAAAGGCAGATGAATTGTTTTCTTCTAAGCATATAGAGTAACCAAATTTTGTTAATAAATATTCTAAATAAAGATCTTCTTAGATCTATTCATATGAACCACACAGCTCAATAATTCAAGGAACTTTGACTTCAATGAAATTTTAACAAAAATTTAAGCCCATATTCTACTAGACACCCACCTTTAAAGAACTTATATAACATGTAGATAGATAAATTAATATAAAGTCACTCAAAGAAGGAGAAGGGATCAAGCAATGGAAGGATGAAGGCAGACTTCACAGATCAGGTGAAATTTCATCTAACTTTAAAGGACAATCAAGACTGAGATATTTTAACATAGAGACATATGTTGTAAGGTTCAATAAAATGACTCTAGGTGGCACAGCAGATAGATCGCTGGAATTGGAATCAGGAAGACTGAATTCAAATCCAATCTCAGACATTTCTAGTTGTAGGACCTTGGGCAAGTCACTAAATGTTATTTGCCTCAGTTTCCTCATCTATAAAATGATTGGGAGAAGAAAATGGCAAACCACTCCAGTGTCTTTGCCAAGAAAAACCCAAATGGGGTCAGTCACAAAGAAAAAATGACTAAACAACAAGAAGATAGTGTTGACTCTTCCTTTGAAAAAAACCAAATTCTCTTTTTTTCCTTTATAGGATTGCCTAAATCAGAGTTCTTAACTCAGAATGAACTTTAAAAGTATATAGTTTGGTAATGGACTTCTTTACTAGCAGCAATGCAATGATCAAGGACATTTCTAAGGAACTTATGAGAAAGAACACTATCCACATTCAGAGAAAGAACTGTGGGAGGAGAAACACAGAAGAAAAACAACTGCTTGATCACACAGTGCAATAGGAATGTGATTAAGGTTTTGATGTTAAAAGATCACTGTACTGCAAATATGAATAATATGGAAATGGGATTTGATTGGTATGACACTGAACAGGTAAATTAATTTAGGCAGAATGATTATATTGACTTAGCCAATCTTCAAGCAATTACTATCTTTCCAATTGTGGAAGGCACTAAGTTTAAGGGGAAGCTAGAAAGAATTCTTGGAGATGTTTGGATTATAGCTGAAACTTAAAAGAAGCTAAGCAACCGTTAAAAATGTAATCCTGGGGAGGGGTCCATAGACTTTACCAGACTGTCACCAAAGAATTCCATGAGACAAAAAGAGGTAAGTTGGAGTTGTGCTAGTAAATGTTTAACCGCAGGCTATGGGAGTTTATGCAGAGCACACTTTTAAGTTCAATGTGCAAATAACATTTTCTCCATTACTTTTCTAAGTCTAGACAATCAACAAAGCAATAAACCAAGCCCTGATTTGTAGACTTTTTCTGATATTCAAGATATAAATGCTCATACTGAAAATTTAGCAATTGGCTCTCTAACCAGAATAAACTGGCTCCAGAAAACCTCTGGTGAAGAACACCTGACAGAAATGATCTCTGCTTTATGCTTTGTACACTTATATAGCAGAATGTTATCTGATGGCTTATTTCCCAACCTCAGCCCCATGGACTATATCTCCCAGAAGTCTTTGGGGCTACCAAGTAAATGAATCGTCAAAGTGATTAGAAAAAGAAAAATGAAAATGGAGACCTTTTTCAGGAATCTGTTTAAGCAGGTTAATTAGTTTATTTCAAAATCATGCTGTGTTCTTCATCTGCCCAATAAACTTTATTTTCACAGATAATACAAAAATAAAACCCAATTCTGGTATTGTCAGTCAATCACAGAGTCAAAAATTACATTGGTTCTAATGAGATTGTATTGTACCTTATATTAAATCAGACTAAATACAAAATGCTCAAAGGTAATTCATTAGTTTATAGTTTTATAGTTTATTAGTTTATATATTAGTTTAAACTTATTAGTTTATAGTTCATTATTGTCATAATGAACTCTGGGATAGGAGTCTATTTTTGGTACAGTTTATAGACTCAGAGGCTCATCACTATGAGATTTTGGGGGGAGAGAGGGTACCTTTGAAATCATCTGGTCCAAGGGCCAATGAATTATAGCCAGGGGCCCATAGCCTCTTTTTTGTACAGTTCATGAGCTAAGAAGAATTTTTATAATTTAAAATAAAATAAAACATTATTCTTGTACAAAAGTAGGAGGTAGGCCAGGTGTGGCTGATTTGACCACTTTGACCAACTGGTAAAAAACATTCTTAGCTTTCTGATCATACCAATACAGAAAGCAGGCAATATTTGGCCAGTTTGCTAATTCTTGACTAATCTGAAAGAGGAGACTACAAGGTCCTCTGCAAATTCAGAGTTCACACTACTCTTGGCTGAGCATGGTAGGTCAGTTAGTCTACAATTAATAGTCATTTATTGAGTTCTTACCAATACCAATATACCAAAGACTATGCTAAATTCAGGGAATATAAAGAGAAACAGAAAGAAGACAAACACAAATAGAAGTTCCTGCCCTCAGGAAACTTAGATTCTAGTGGGTAAAGACAATGGCTAAAATGAAACTGAAGGGGTTGGGGGAAGATAATGTAGTGGGAAAAGTTAGAAGAGATAGTCCTATGGAGATGGGATAGCAGTGCAAAGCAGAGAAAGATGAAGTTTTGGTCCTGGGTTTCCTCCTTATATTGGAGATTCTAGGAGGAACCAGATAATTACTTGAGGCTCCAGGGGTGGAGAGTATTTCCAATATGAAAAACAGTCCAGAGATGGAGTGAGTTTCCAGAGTGAAGGAAAAGTTCTGGGTTAGCACAGTGCCAGGGCACATAGTAGCCACTTAATAAATGTTGATAAATAAGATGAGTCAGCAGTGGAGCTGTAGTGTTGACAACCTTGTTTTAGGAAACCCTCAATTACCCCTAGAGATCATTCTAGCTAAGATTAGTAGGGGTGTCCTAGACTGAATAATAAACTTTCAAATACTCACTGATATCATCCTAGATAGGATTAGCAGATATAATCTAATCTTAAATATTCTTTTGTTTGTTTTATATCTATGTCTCTCTCAGGTAGTCCAGTCCTTGGCTAGAATAGCCTTCCCTAGACTTCATGTAATCCAATCAATTGTCCTTCCTGTTTTATAGTCCCTAGAGCCCTGTTAGTGAACCTTTGGCACATGTGCCAGAGGGGGCTGTTCTTATCCCCCTCTCCATCACATCTGAGGACATTTTTCACATCACCTGCCCCTCTAGCCAGTAGCCCAATGAGAGTGCTTCCTCCTTCCCATGTCTGAGATAAAGGAGTGGCTCACTGTGTGTGAGGGTTGCAGTTTGGGCACTCGGTATCTAAAAGGTTTACCATCACTGCCCTGGAGTATATATAAGACCCCAGATTCTTCAGTTCCATGAAAATTTCCATGATGGAAATTCCCAATTGTGGTGCATTTTTGCCAAGAGACACTTTCCAGAGTCTCAGAGCCTTATTTTGTGTGATGGGTGCATACGACTATGTAGTGGCCATAAGATAAGAGCTTTGTCTCCCTTGTCCTAATTAAAGAATTGTTCTTTACAACCACTTTGATGGTTCTGTGGCAAGAATGGTCACATTTTTTTTTTTGGTCACAATTTTTGGTCACAATTCATTGTGAGTATCTTGACCCAATAGCCATAAAAACATTAAGAAGAAGAATTAAAAAGAATTTAATATAAAGATACAATAAAACACGTTGCCAAAACAATACAGTAATGAATATCAACATGACCTAACATCAAGTCTTACTGCATTATAGTAGCCCATCTCCAGTGTCATCAGATTTCATCTAGGATATCAGATGTCCCTGTGGTTGTTTGATCACCAAAAACATCTTCTCTTGAACTTCCAGGGATAGGTCTCTTCTTTTTAACCAGTTTGCCTCTTTGGTTCCAAGTTACTCAAAGAGCTTCCTTAGAAGTTTCTGCTCAAATCTTTTATAAAGCAGATCTCAATAAAAATCAGTACAGCTTTTCAAATTTTTCATCTCCAATAACTAGTTGAGGTAGTAAAAACTATCCATGGTTCTGATTTTATTAACTATAGAACTATAAGAAGAGCCATAATTTAGGAATTCACAATTCACTTTGAAATTTAGAGATTTTTAGGTTTTTACATGCCTATTAAAATCATGTATATACTTATATAAGATATAAGATTGTTATCCTGTTTCTTTCTCAAAACTTTCCATTCCAATCAATTCCAATTCTTTTAGGAGGATCAAATGCTATTAGGGATCTAATCCTATATATAAAAATATCAGGAACAACACTTTTTGCAGATAAATTTCTCCACTGTTAGTTTCAATAATTACACAAATGAATTGACTTACAAAGGATTGATTGTGAAACAAAATTTTGGGTGGGGTATAAATATACTTAAGTTAATAATTTCCAATTGTATACATAGAACAGTATATATCAAATGGGTTACCTGTAATAAAATTTGTTCAGTTGTTAAAGCACAGCTCTTAAAACTCAATTGAGATGACAGCTGGGTAGCTCAGTGGATTGAGAGCAAGGCCTACAGATGGGAGGTCCTAGGTTCAAATCTAACCTCTATAATAGTTAAAAAGATTGCCAAATTGTAATAATTAAAATTAAATTATGAGTCTGTTAGTAGCTTTAACAATTTAGTTTAATAAAAGTAGAGATAGTAAAGAGAGGGAAGTAGGAAGGAGGCAGAGAGTTTCCTAGCCTACCAACCCAAGTTCCACTCTGATGAAATAAAGTTTGCCCCTGATAGGGGTCCAATCTCCAGTCAGAATAGCGCAAGAATGTGAATCTTCAGGTTCCAATCTCCAGTCAGAAGTACAAGAGAGTCTCTTCAGCAAGAGTCCCCAGAGTAATCATCTCCCTTCAGCAAGAGTCACCAGCACCACTGTGTCCCTTCAGTCCCAGACACCAACCTTCAGCCAGAGTCAACAGAGCAAGAGTCTGTCCTAGCCAGAGTTCCTTACTTCCTCCTGGTTCTCCCCTTATAAACAGTTTTCTTCACCCACTAGCTGTCCCATATCACATCTCAGGAACCAATCATAGTTCCTTAATTTGTCTGACACTACCCAGGGGGCAATGCTTGTGGGATCAATTTCCTTTCTCTGAGGGTGTGTCTGTACTTGCACATCAATGATAAAGGATCTTCAATTCCTGACTGATTACATCAAAGGTTACTGATTGATTACATTAAAAAAATAGAGAGGGTAATTCCATTTTCACACTTCAGATACTTCCTAGCTGTGTGACCCCAGCAAATCACTTAATCCTCAATATGCCTAGCACTTACCACTCTTCTGCCTTAGAACCAATACTTGGATTGTATATGTTTAAAAAAAAAACTCAATTGTACAAATCACATGATGGTTAGGAGTTTAAAAATTAACATTAGCTCAAAAATGAGTACCATTCTACAAAACATTCAAACTTTTTAGCCTCAAACACACTGCTCACACTGTTAATGCATACAAATTAAAACTTTCTACCTTCACTTCTCACATTCCTACTTGCCTGATTTACTATCTCTTAGAAAAAAATTTCACTGGCTGTTTCTAAAGGCTAAAATAAACTTACACACAGAGATGCAAATGAGCAAATGCACATAATAGATACAAAGCTGCAGTTTTCACAATTTAAGAGCTAATTTTTAAGAAATATTCCATTCAGGCAATTTAATTTACAGCCAGCTTTGTTTAAACAATATTATTTTGTCCAGATCAAAAGATCTTTTTTGTGGCCAATGGTTAAAAGGGTTTTTTAAATTACCCCATGATTATAACTAAAAGATCTTTACATGAAAATATCAAGGTGCTTTCTTATGAACCAGATACTTCATGATGATAATCTTCCCAGAAGTCTATAAATCAAATGCATATGCATGATTTCCCATATTACTTTGGCAACTGTTATTGCCAACCAAATTTCCTATAACCAAAAGAAATTACTAAAACAATTAACTCAAGAGCTTTCCCAAGATGAGACAAACCCAAACTCTCTTCAGCCACAACACCAAGAATTTACTCTCTCAAAAGAAAAAGTAGCTCATCCAAAGACAGGAGTTTCAGGAGTTGAAATTAGAGAAAGGATAAATCACTCACTGCTCTCTTCTGGTACCATATCTCAGCTGGATCCTGGAAGGTAGGAGGGATATCCTCTTTCAAATCCCACAAGCTGCCACCATATACCTTTGAAGCAAGCAAGCAACAATTATGTTACTCTGATAAACCAATCAGGCAAGCAGCTCTGCAGCAGAGCTGTTTAATTTCATTGATAGTCACACACACAAGTGTATGGAGGTTGGACCCCAGGGACAAGAACAAGATTACAGCTTTTATAGTGTTTTAAGGAAGTGTAAACCTTAAAATTTCACAGACTTATGAATGTTAAAAATTTTACTCCACATTGAGGAATCCTCCAATTCCCTACTTGAAATAATTCCCTACCAGATAGTGAGAACTCTACTTGAATGTGAAAACTCCTTGCTATGGGAGGATCTCTACCCCATCCCTACATGGGACTGCTTTAGGGGAGAAAACTCCTTGCTATGGGAGGACCTCTATTCCACCAGTACTTAAGAATGCTTTAGGGCAGTAAACTCCTTGCTAAACAATGAAAGTACTTGAAAACCATACTTATAAAGGAAAGGAGTTCTTTGAGCCATGCCTATTTTTGGAATTGATACAATGGGATGCTAAGTGCCTATAAAGGTGGGGCAACTTGTAAACTACTTAGACCTAAAAGGTGAAAACTTACTCAGAGGTTTTCTCTTAATGAAATTAGTCAACACAGTAGCATTTTTTTCTGACTTACTAAAGAGATTAATCTATTCAGCTGTGAATTCAAAATGGGCTGTCTTTTGGAAAACATCTACAGTGATTGGTAGATGGAAGAACTTAGGGGAGGTGACATAGGAGATTTTTCCCTTAAAAATAAGAGCTCAGAGAAGAGCTGAGTTCATTCTGAAACATTCAGATTGAAGAGGTCATTCTGAAACATTCAGATGGAGGAGGGAGCTGGTGAAAGCAGCTGAGATGATGCTGGCCTGGTGTCACTAGAATCCTTGTTTAGGCAGACCTTGTGGTGAGTGTTAAAAGACTGACTGACTGATCTCTCTCTCTTAAGACTCAAGTCTAGGCCATGTTGGCTTAAGGCCCTTCATACTTATTTCCTCTTTCTCTCTTTTCTTTAATTCCACATTTGTTTTAATTAAAATCTCTATAAAACCCAGTTGACTTGGGTATTTGAATAATTGGGAATATTTCCCTGGCGACCACCTTATATTTGATTTTAAAAACCAAGACACTGTAGTGAAACATATTTTCTGTGGTCAAAATTTACTCACCCTCTCTTATATCTATCACAATTTATATCTTCCACCATTTTAACTCACTACAGTTTATGGGCTTCACTATTTTAAATCTTACAGAAGAGAGAAAAAAGGAGAAATTCTGCCCAGCAACAGGAGATATACTTTCAACTTCTTAGAATGTAAACCAGGATGCAACTCCAATAAGAAAGAGGGAAATGGGGCACTGTTCAAGGCACTCTGATCTTTTCTTGTAGTCAGGAACATGACAAAGTTATTTCCAGGGCATAAGTCATTGCCATACCAGGCTGATCCTGTTGTTCCAAGACAAATCTAAACATCACAAAGCCATTAGAAACTAGTTAAGCCTTGGACACGACTTGTGAGCCTTACTAACATTATATTCTAAGTTTGTGCTACTCTTTCTACTGACACTAGGTGCTTGTGACAGAACCCTCAGTCTTCACCTATCTGGACTTCTCTATAGTCTTTGCCATTATTGCCTCCTGCTTCTGGACACTCTTTCTTGTTTTTGATTTTTTGGATATGACATTGCTCTGTGTAGTTTTCTTTCTGACTTATCCTTCTTATCCTCTTTTATGAGATTATCAATTATTTCTCACTTCAGGTATGTGTACATGTGTGTGTGATTGTGTGTGGTTGTGTGTGTGTTTGTGTACCCCAAGATTCCATCCTGGATTTGCTAAATCTGTCTTTACATTCTCACTCTCAGTGACCACACCCCCAAATTTATTATCCAGTAAATTAACCTATCCCTCCTATCTTTCTGTCATCTACATGAGCATGTAAGATGACTCCCAAGTCTACCTATCCCAGTTGCATCTCTTTCCTGAGATCTCATATCTCTAACTACCTGCCAAATATCTCCACTTGTATATTCCTGTCATCTCAAATATATGTCCAAAACATGAGCTCATCATTTCTGTTAAACTGTCCCCTTCTCCTAACTTATTTTTTTAAGCCATCAATTTTCTAGTTACTCAAGTTCGCAGATCTTGGAGTCATACTCAACATTTGACTTTCACTGATTTCTCCAAGTAGTCACTCTTTTTGGTTCTATCTGTAAAAATGGAGATTTGAACCCCAGACTTCAATCCCCATAAGTCCTTGGTAGTTCCCAGAATTCCCTAAAATCTCACCTGAGTGCTCACCTGGGCCGAGAACACAATTTGTATTTAAACTGACTCTCCGCCTACTTCAGGTCTTTCTCTGCTTCCGCTTCTAGGCACACGCATCTCTCTACATGCAGGCAAGATGTTGAGTGGCTGTGAATGGGCTCTGTGCCCTAAGCACGTGCTTTCTTATTTTGTATTTTATTTAATTCTTAATTCTAATAATCTTTAATAAACCTCTAAAAATATAATACTTTTTGTAGAGAAACTAAATTTAATTTTTACATATCTCCATGGCATCTCTCTCTTATATCCTCTTCTCACTGCTCACACCATGACTACTATAGTTCAAGCCACTGAAGCCTTCAGCACAAATTTCTATTCCTAAAGCACATATCAGACCACATCACTTTCCTGCCCAGTAAACCTTCAGTGTTATCTATTGTCATGGAGAAAAAATGCAAACTCCTTTGATATTTGTAGTCCTTTATAGTCTATTTCCAACCTGTATTTATAGGCTGATGATACATTACTTTCCCTCATGGGCTCTGATTTTCTAATGCTAACCTTACTTGTTCTTCCCTATAAGGAGCTTTCCCTCCCTCATCTTTTCCCTCTCACAGGATATGCTCCATGCTTGAAAAGTACTCTTTCTTCACTCAAAAATCTTAGTTCTCTTCAAAGCTTTTCTTAAGCAACATATCCTACCAAGTGATTCATCTAAAGTGCCAACTCCTGCAACTAAAACTCTTCCAAAGACCTCTCCTAATTCTTAGTTAATACTACCTCCTGGCCCTTTGATGGAAATATTTATTTTATAAACATGTTATTTCTATTTATCCATGTACATAACATTTTCTTCTAGTTGAATTTAATCCCTTTAAAGGCTAGGACTGTCTTATTTTTCTCTTTGAGTCTCCAGTGTCTATATGGAACCTTTACTTAGTAGATGCTTAATGAATGCTTATTAAATTAAATTAAATTGGAGTCATCTCCTAGATATGTCGTTGTTGGGACATTCACAGCTTGAGCTACTAAAATGAGTTGCCTTCATACAAGTGCAGAACTTGACAAAATATGAGTCTATGAAATTCCCTAATGTGAAAGGGAATTTTTACTACCTTTGTCTATTTTAATTTAATCAGTCAAATACTTGGAATGCTCCACCCTTTTAACTTAATCAGTCAGGAATTGAAGAACTTTTTACTAGAAAAAGTTCACACCCTCAAGAGACAGGAAGTGGATCCCATAGGCACTGTCCCCTGGGTAGTGCTAGACAAATTAAGGAACTATGATTGGTTCCTGAGATATGTTGTGGGAGAACTGTTGGGTGGAGAAAAGTGCTTAAAAGGTGAGACCCAAGAGGAAGTCAGGATATTCAATTTTGGTTTTGGATTCTAGCGGACATTTGTATTCAGATTCATTCTATGTTGGTGACTCAAACTGAAGGAAGAGATTGCTGTGTTGGTGATACACTTGGCTGAAGACACTCTCATGGGCTGGTAAGACTCTTGCTGGAGAGACTACCTCATCTTCCATCCAGAGATTAAAACCTGGAAGCTTAGACTTTCCCCATCTCCTGGCCAGAGATTGGGACTTTGTCATTGGTGAGCTGGATTCCATCAGATCAGCAATTAGGGAATTTAGCTAGACAATATTGTCTATCCTGTTCCTATATTTCCCTTTTTACCATTTCTACTTAGCTATAATAAAGTTGCTAACAGACTCATAGTTTAGTTTAATTATTATAAATGGCAACCACAACATTTTTTAATTCTTATAATTGACCAAAACCATTAAAAATATTATACTAACAACTTTGTATTCTGTCATATTAACTAATAATAATTGGTCCAACTTCACCTTAGTTTCATTAATCATCTTGTAAATGGAACATATGTCTTCACAGAGAAGTAGAAAAAAAATTTAAGAATATTTGATGAAAATGAGTTTGGGATAGTTCAAGATAAAAGTAACTTGTTCTGTCCTCTCAAAAACTTGATGATATCATTTCAAACATGTCAAATGCATGGTTTATTTCATGTTTCATTCTCTTTGATAAAATATCTTTAAGTGACTTTCTACCTGCTGGGAAAGCCATTAAACCTTGCCAGGGTCTGAAGGAGTAACTACTTCATTACCTTTTAACCATGAAGATGTTGTCAGAGTTGGTGACAGCTCTGTATTTGGCCCTTCTCATATTATTTGCAATGTGGATCTGACAGTGAAGGAGAAACAAGGAGCATTACCCAGGAAATTAGAGTTTTGTCTACAACCAGATACATGCTGGACATACTATGTTAGATTTGAAGATGGCTTTTGTTTTTCAATGTGTTCATGTAATTTGAGGACATTTGCTGAGGATGCTTTTCAAAAAGAGAAGCTGATAAACTGCTAGGTTGTATTGTACCCTGGAAATATAAAATCACACAATTTTAACATTTTTGAGGCACCTTGAAAAACAAAGCAAAACAGCCCACACTAAAACAGGCAGAAGAGTGTCTTAATAACAGTCTTTAAGGATGTACCAGATGGCAAGTAGTGACTAGGTGTTTTTTGCCTTCACTGAGGAAAGAATAAGACAGAATGGCTTTAAATTGTAGGTTAGAGACAGTCAACTCTTAATTACCATACATGGATTATCCACTTAGTAGATTATTTATTGTAACTGCCTAACCTTTTACCAATTCCTCCAGTCTAGTTAGAACACCACCCAGACCCCTCTTCTTTTTCCTTTCCTTTCCTTTCCTTTCCTTTCCTTTCCTTTCCTTTCCTTTCCTTTCCTTTCCTTTCCTTTCCTTTCCTTTCCTTTCCTTTCCTTTCCTTTCCTTTCCTTTCCTTTCCTTTCCTTTCCTTTCCTTTCCTTTCCTTTCCTTTCCTTTTTTTCTTTCTTTCTTTTTTTTTGGGGGGAAACCCTTATGCTTTAGTATCAATTCCAAGAAAGAAGAATGGCTAGGGGTAGGCAATTGGGATTAGGTGACTTGCCCAGGGACACATAGATAGGAAATATCTGAGGCCAGATTTGAACTCAGGTATTCCTGACCCAGGACTGGTTCTTTAACCACTGAATAAGATAGCTGCCCTCTATTAATTTGTCATGGCAGACAAATTGGGGAATAGGAATGCAATTTTATTGTACCATAAAAAATGATAAATATGAGGAATATGGAGAAATTTTGGAAGAGTTACATGAACTGATGCTTTGTGAACGAAACATATATAATTACTATAATGATATAAAGAGCAGAATTAAAGGTCATGGGGGGGGGGAAATATCATTAAAACACAGAACACTACAATAACCAACCTTGGCTGCAGAGGTCTGATGTTGGAATATGTATTTTTTCTCTCAGAAAAAAACAGAAATGGGATGCAGATCCTGGATTTAACAGAATTTCATAAACATTTAATTGTGCCTATCCTTTGTGAAGCACCCATGCTAGAATAAGAAAAGAATGGTGAAACTGCAATGGTGCTTACCTTTATAATAGTTAAAAATGTGGTCACCAATTTATAATAATTAAAATTCAAATCATGAGGCTGTTAGTAGTTTTAGCAATTTAGTTTAATAAAAATAGAGAGATAATAAAAAGAGGGAAATACAGAAAGGAGGTAGAGAATTACCTAGCCTACCACTCTAGAGTCTGTCTTTAGCAAAAGTCACCAATGCCAAAGTCTGTCTCCATCCAGAGTCTGTTTTGAATCTGAGTCTCAGATCCCCTCTTCCTGCTGGGTCTCACCTAATTAGCAGGTTCCTTCACCCACTAGCTTTCCCACATCATCTCCCAGAAACCAGTTACAGTTCCTCAATTTGCCTGGCACCACCCAGTGAGGCAGTGCCTGTGGGATCAATTTCCTGTCTCTGAGGGTGTGTCTGTACTTGAAATCAATGGTAAAGGATCTT
Organism: Monodelphis domestica; assembly: GCF_027887165.1. NCBI lineage: Eukaryota > Metazoa > Chordata > Mammalia > Didelphimorphia > Didelphidae > Monodelphis > Monodelphis domestica. Next base: position 658,675,709 of record NC_077227.1, on the reverse strand, counting down.
CATATTTCTAACTGGATTACAACAAGGGTCACTGGTTGATCTAAATTTAAAAAGAAATTTAAATTAAAACAAAGGGAGGGGAAGTCCAAATCCCTGACTGATTAAATAAAAAAGGAATTCCCTTCTCACACCTTCAGAAAGAGTATATCTTATTGAAGGGACACAACACATCCACAAGTAAATAAATACAAGGGAAATAGGAAGGCACATAAATAAGAAAATGCGGATCACTGGCCTTCAATCTTTGTTCTATCAGACATTGTGAATGCATTGATTTAGTTTATTTAGCCATACTTCTTAGTGATATTGGGAAATGACAGTGATTTTGAAAAACATTTTTATTCAATAAATTCACTTAGGTTAGAGCAAAGAGAGGCTACTATACAAGACCCTGTAGAAAGAGACAAGTGGTCTTAAGATGTATGCAAACTGAATCATTTCAAAGTATTTAGGAGAGTTTGCTATACAACCCCTATGAAACAGAACTTCTTAAACTTTATGAAGTCATGTGTTCCTTTGGCAGGATGGTAAAACCTACGAACTCCTCAGAATATAACGTTTCTAAGGGCATAAAATAAAATAAAATGCTGCGATTACAAAGGAAGCCAATTATAACAAAAGTTATCAAAATATTTTTCAAAATTAATCCATGGGTCCAAGCTTAGAGATCTCTAATGTAGGAAATCCTTTTCTAAAATGGAAGAAAATTATTTGATCTGTTGGGCAAATCTGAATTGTCATAATAGTACTTTATACCTTTCTATTCCTAACAACCATAAACAAATATAGAAATATGTTTTAAAGGAAGCACTTTATAAAGTATGTTATATCATTTGATCCTCAAATCATTCCTGTGGGGTAGGCACACAATGACAGATCATAGATTTAGAGGAATAATCCAGCACATTAATTTTACAAATGAATGAAAAAGGCAGCAGGAACGTAGGATTAATCATTTTACTTGTGGAGATTACACAAGTGGAAAATGTCAGAGCCAGAATTTGAATTCATGTTCTCTTATTCAAAATCCAGAACTATTTCCATTGTACCTCCTAACTTCCATCTTTGTTTTCCTGTGGCAGATGATTCTCAGAGAGGTTAAAGGACTTATCTAACATCACATAGATAGTTCATAGCAGATGGAAGCTCCAAGCTAAAGATTCAAGCTGAAGACCCAAGCCAAAGAAGCCCGGACAGGAAGTTCTGAACTTTTTATAGTCCTTTTTCCAGGTCAAATTCCTGTCCCTTCCCCTCTTCACAGGGGCAAATCACAGCTTCCAAATTGCCTAGCACTTCCCCAGGGGACAGTGTCTGTGGGATGACCTCTCATCCTCTGAGGGTATAAACTCTTATTAAAAGATTCACAAGTTTCTGATTGATTGTATTAAAAGGGTAGAGCTCTCCAAGTAAGTGATTTGTGAATACCCTTATTTAGTGTTAAGTAGGGGTGTTTAAGTTTTTGGTTGATTAATTCAAAATAGACAAAGAGAAGAAAGAATTCCCTTCCATACCTTTGACAGCAATCAAATTCCATCCCCTTCATGGAATTATCTAAATTCTAAATCTCTACTCTGTAAATGCTATAAATACTTATGTAGTGATCCTGTATCTAAGGACATGATTCTTTTTTTTTTTATAACCCTTACCTTCTGTCTTGGAATCAATACTGTGTATTGGTTCCAAGGCAGAAGAGTGGTAAGGACTAGGCAATGGGGGTTAAGTGACTTGCCCAGGGTCACACAGCTGGGAAGTGTCTGAGGCCAGATTTGAACCTAGGACCTCCCATCTCTAGGCCTGGCTTTCAATCCACTGGGCTACTCAGTTGCCCCACATGGTTCTTTTTTTTTCCTTTGATGAGTAACTTTTCCAAAAAAGATTTTGGAGTATGAAGTGAATCCTGAAAATGATTTCTCAGGGACCCATACAGGATGAAGACTTTTCAAGGTAAAAGTCAGAGAAATGGAGATACAGGGGTATGATGACAGCAGAAAGAGTCTTTCTCTATACTTCAGATTGCTTTTGTATCAAGCTAGACAGCTTCCATCTCTCCTAGAAGCAGAAACTAGCAGAGGTAGCCAATGATAGCTAGTGGATGAGTCCAACTAAGTCTAATGATGATCTCTGAGAAGAACAAGGAAGGGTGGGGTTGAATTTCCTGGGGTCACTCATGCTATGAACTTGAAGTCCACCTTCTAGGGTGAACTTTTATGAGTGACTAAAACGATTCTTGTCCCTTTGCCTAGCAAGAGTTAAATTGAGCACAAACTTTTAGCTTTTCTTGCTTTACAGAAAAGCTAGTAAGAGCAAGGTACCATCCATGGGGAATGGGGGATGGAAGGATTGAAATGATTGCCATTTGTGAGATAAACAAATCTGTTGCTTGTATTTCATTACCATTTTATTTTCCAACCAAAATGCTTACTAAGATAATTGTGTTTGCTTAGAGACTTGGTTGACAGAGCAAGATAGAAAAGGAAAGAAGAGGCAATATCATGTAGCTGTGGGAAGTGTCAGTTTAAGATAAGAAAGGACTTGGAGGAGGGGTTACAAAGCAGTCCTGCTGGGTTAACTGACATCCCCAACCATCTCTGGTTCTGACTATTCATAGAATCCTCCATAAATATTACCACATTTCCCTTTGTTTTCACTGAATTTTCAATCTATCAATCAACTAGCATTTATCAAGAAAAGAATTTCTCTAGTTATTTTTATGCCAAATAATCAGTTTCCCAGGAATTTTCATAGAATCACAGAATTTCAGAATTTGATGGGACCTTCAGAGATCATCTAGTTCAACCTGTGCCTGAACAGATAAGTCCTGACTAGAAGGAATTATGAATCCTGAAAACTGGTCACATTATTTGAATTTGAAATGAGTATTTCTATGGAGGAAGAACCAATGATCATATTTCACATAATTTTATATTCAAATAGTACAAATTCAAATACAGATGACCACAGGATTTATTATTCACGCTAATAAGGACCAATGAGCACATCAGTCTATATATATATATATATATTTTTTTTTTTAATTCTTATCTTCTGTCTTAGTATCACCTTTAATACAGGAGAGTAGCAAGGGCTAGGCAACTGGGGATAATTGACTTGCTCAGGGTCACACAGATAGGAAGTGTCTGAGACCAGATTTGAATATAGGTTATTTCATCTCTACACCTCCAAAGTGCTCCATTTACACTGTTACCTAGATGCTCCATTTTAGCCTAAGCTTGAAGACCTCTGTTGAATAGGAACTCACTACCTTTAGAGATAGCCCTTTAGCTCTAATTGTTATGAATATTTTTCCTGTTATCAAGCCAAAATTTGCTTCTTTGATGCTTCCATCCATTGCTCCATTTTAGTCTCTGGGAGCAAGCAGGACAAGTTTAATGCTTTGTTCTTGTGACAATCCTTTAAATACTTGAACAACTTAAAGTATCTTCTGCTCCTTCCCTTATACTGTTAGCATTTTGATTTATGGCTTTAAAAACCTGTCATGTAACTATTTCAGAAATCCAAGACTTGCCCATACATTTGTTATGAACTGTGCCCCTTTGTTAAAGGAGAAGGAAATAATATTCTGATTTAATTTGACCATGTATTCATTGTAAGTTCTGTAGAATTATTCCTATTTCCTTGAACTGCTCTTACCTGGTCTCCACAAAAAAAAATCTACTCTGATTCTCCAATCTCATGACTTGTCCATGACTTTGTTTTCTCAAAGAATATTCATTCGTGATATTGGGTAGAGGCATGCTGGAAAGGTTTAATGTATTGTCCCAGAACAAGCTACTTTCCATGAAGTAGCTTAGCTAGCTATAGAAAAACTCACCACCCGTGATGAGTTCTTTGGCTATGACACAAATGCAGCAAAGACAAATGCAAAATGGCCTTTGGTCTCTATCCTTCAGTGATAATGACTGGGATGGAATACCAGAAAAGTGGGAAGACTGTGCTAGCAAAAACAATCACAGAAGAATTTGACCATCAAAAACTCCAGCTGTTGGTGTACTAAATGTGAGATCCTTGTTCAGTGCCAAAGGGGACATAACATGGGAAGAACTGAAATATATCAATTTAGCATACTTTTAAAAAATAAATTTGTTGATACTTTGTTTTTAAATCCAAAGTCATTCTTAAATAGAGTCTTCTGGGTCAAAATTAAACCTTCCCTTATAATAAAAACATCTAATAGCATCACTACATTTAACTGGGAGAATTTATTTTTTATATTCTTTATTAATTTGTATATAAAGGTCAGTGAGAATTTCTATGTATTTATGTGTCTAAATTCTGAGTCAGAGATTCTATCCAGTCTAATGCTTTTTTTTTCATTTTTTTGTTGTTGTTCTTAGGAATCCCAATGAATGTCTTCCCTTTTCACAGAATTTGATTAATAAATAAAAGGGACAAGGGTTCTTTTCCTATGTACATGTTCCCCATTACATGGAAGTAGAGAGGGGTAGATGGTCCAATGGATCACCTCTTAATTAACTATTTACCAATTAGAGATATCTTGGGATATTCAAAGGATAAACTGAATAATGAGCTCCCCAAATTGTATATAAGTACTTGATTCAGGACCTTTGAGGTCTTTGGTCATCGAGAGGGCCAATGACCAGCATATGTGATGCTGGTCAATAAACAATCAATAAAATAATACTTTTAGTCAAAATCAATCTCTTGAAATAAGTTTAATTGTAACATAAGTACGTATGTAGCATCCTGTCCTCATCGTCCTCTGTTAATATTCTTACTAAGAAATCAAAAGATTTTGCCACAAGTTTCAGCTAAATTAAAGAATGGCCGACAGGTCCTCATTAGAGTGGTAAATGAAGGAGTTGGTGGAGTATTTTTTTAATTGTGTATCCAAAGTTAAATAGAACCTCATATTTTGGGACACTTGGACACCTGGCAGGCCATAAGCAAAAAGACCACTGAGGATAAATGTAGTTTGTGTACCAATACCTGTTGAGGATGAGAAAGTAGAGCAATTCTATGAAGAATTTGGTAAGATATTTCAAGTTAAATCAATATATATTTTGTTCTTTTTTTTTCTAGTTTATGTTCTTAAATTAATCACATGTACCTTAATAGTGATTTCATAAATAATTAATTAAATAACATTTTTTTTAAGACTAAAAAAATATTTTGTGATTTCAGGGCAAATAGCACAGTGTTTAGAGTGCCAGGCCTGGAACTGGGAAGACCTAGGTTCAAATTTGACCTCAGGTACTTCCTAAATGTGAGATCCTGGGTAAGTCACTTAATCCCATTTGCCTAGCCCTTGCCACTCCTCTGTCTTAGAATTCATACTAAGACAGAAGATTAGGGTTTTTAAAAAATATTTAGTGATTTTAATGACAAAGGTGAATAGCATCATATAGATAGTTGTAGAAGCAGGAGAATCAGGAATTGGCTGTTAGTAGCAAGAGATGTTCCTACGCCTTTTCCTGATCCATTGTGGATGTTAGGGGTTGAGGTATGAGTAAAGGTACAGCTGATAGTCCTGGATAAAGTGGCCATTGATTGTGTCTTCTGTTGGAAGTTGGATTATTATAATTAAAAGAAGATGGAAGGGCTTCCAATATATAGAATAGTTTGTCCATGAGCATTCCAGAGGTATAAGAGAAGGTAAAGGAAGAGCAGTATAGGTACCATATATGGATGAGGTGAATGGGGAAACAAGAAAAAAGGAAATGGTAGCAGGGCCGGGGAATTTTTGCTAAACCATCCTTTGATTTAAAATCCCTTTGAATCACAGGAATTTAGAGAGAGTTTACTAGCTTACAGAATAGGAACTACTACATCCTTCCTGGAAGCTAATAGAATTTTAAAGAATGGATTATTGTATTAGGTAATAAGCACTCAATTGTAGAAAATAGATATTGTTGTTCAATTGTGTCCAACTCTTCGTGATGCCATTTGAGATTTTCTCAGAAAAGATACCAGAATAGTTTACCATTTCCTCCTCCAACTCATTTTACAGAGGAGGAAACTGAGGCAAAGAAGGCTAAGTGCCTTGCCCAAGGTCACACAATCACTGTCTGAGGCTAAAGTTCAACTCAAGTCTTTCTGACTCCAGAACCAGAATTCTATCCACTTAACCACCTATATAATTACTGGAATGTAGAAAAAATAGAAAGTTATTTCAGCTATGTAAAATGTGTGCTCAGTACAGCATAGTGTTCATAGTCTTTGTTGTATGTCCTCAACTGAAAGTCTGCAATTTTATATTTTAATGTAATTGTATGATTCTGATACTCCTTTTTAATATACCTCATATTTTAAAATATGGCTCAGTTCATAGTTAAGAAAAGCAAACTGAATTATAATGAATGTGTTGATGCTAGTTTGAATACTTTGAACTCAATTAAGATCTTAAATTAAGATAACAATGCCGCTTCCAGGAGATATAATAATAAACTGAGTAATGATCAACAGAAACAGACTTTGCCTCTTAATTCACTTTAGTTAGTTTCTATTCAAATACATCAAAGGTCCACCTAATGAACCAAACTTTGATATTCTAAAAGATAGATTAGAACATTTTTCTCTTATTATCAGCCTAGATGGCCCATGTTTCTTAGAAGCAAAATTCAGGGAATAAACAAGGAAAATTTTACTCCAATTGGTATGAAAAATAAAGATGGTTAGAATATAGCCCATCAAAGGATGTAGCATTCTCTTCTAAGTGCCACTTCTTCTTCCTTAATAATGTATCAGAGGTCACACTAATCCAGAATTTATTGAGAAGGGATTCAGAAATTGGGATAGGGCAAACAAATGTTTTTTAAACCACCAACTATCAAAATCTCATGTGTTGAGCTGTTCATCTTCACAGTCAAGTTTTAATGAAGGGAACCTTATTGATGTATTGTTGGATGAGGGCAAGCTCACTTATCTGTCTAAACAAGCAAAAGGGAATCATAACGGAAGTATAATGGAGCAAGTGACTGATATTGTTTTGTGTTCAGCAGAAGCTTAATACCATGGGGGTCACAATGGAAAAGCTGACAGCTATAAGAACACTTTATTTCTAAATCTAATCAATATGCTAAAAAATAATATAATATTGAACCAATCCCAATGAACTTGGGGGTATGGAATACCCTCACCCACTATGGGGCCCCAGATATGGACTTATATAGACCATATTCAGCCTTGGAGGAAGATTGGCCTCTGAAAAGAGAGGTCAGGCTTTTTCCTAACTATTTCTGATTCGTTATATCCACAATTCAGAGGAAAACTCCAGAGACAATCCCTTTTTTTTAAAAGCATAGGTTTGGCAGATTAATAAGATCCTTCTAGAAAGTCAGTTAGTACATAAAGTAAATTGAATATAGGAGAATTATTTATTTCCTCTACCAAAAAAGAAATGCTTACAATGAAAAAAAATTCATGGGTGCAAAATGACAAATGTTTAGAATATAAAAGTAGCATATAGCACCTTCTCTATTCACCTTCTCTATTCTATCTCTCCCCTGCCACCAACTCAGTTTTAAGGGTTAGGTGCCATGGGCAAGGACTTCTATCAGATCCTAGGGTGTAGCCTACTGGTCTACACTCCTACTATTATGACTCCTCCTACTATGATAGCTCATTAGCCCCCATCAGTGTTCTACCCCTCAATAATAAACAAGTAGATACGATTAACTCTTAGCAAATACATTTTTTTTTTTGGCAAATACATTTTCCAAGATGGTTGGCATAATATATGCACTAGCTATAAAATATGCTCCCCATAAACCCAGGGTGCACTTTCCCACAAATATAGACAGAGTACATGTGAAGGATGGGCGCAACTTTGAGAACAATGGTAGTAAGGTATGCATATAGGGAACATGTTGCTAAGACAATTGACAACTTCAGTTATACATGACCTTGATGTCCATTCTTAACTGACATTGTCCCTGGGCATAGTGTCTCTACTGGATGGATTGCTCAGCAGGGCTCACAGAATCGGCTTCTCTCCACAGCTTGACTTTTAGTTGTCAGGATTAATTCCTGAGTCCTCAATGGGTTCCTTTCTCCACTGCAGAGATTTTTCTCCTAGAAACTGTTTCTTCCCTCAAGTGATTGTCTCTCTATATCTGTGTCCAGAGCACTGGTCTCTCTTCTTTTATTGGATATAAATAGTCTCCTACTATTCAAGTAACTTCCCCTCAAAGCAACATGGTCAATAGGGAAGAAAAGTGGAAAGAGGATTCTCTCTTTGGGCAGAACCTGGGCTCATCCTCTTGTCAGTGATCATCATCTCTTCCAAGAAGTGTCTTAGTAGCTGTGGAGAGATCCTCCCACAGGGAAGAATGCATTGACTAAGGACTAAGGACCCAGGAACTCCTATGCTCTTAAGGTAGCCACTGTGCTTAAAAAGTCCATCTCTAATTGTTATTGTTTGGCACCTATGCTGAGAAGAAAAAACAAAAAGCAAAAGAATTTGCTAGGGCACTGAGAGCCAATTTTGGATTCCTGTATACAAATATGCTCTGGTTGACATGTTCAAATTAGTTACCATAGACTAGGGGTGGGGATGTATGAAAGGAGGAGGTGGAAGGGGGTAAGACATCTGAAATAAATCCCTCTCTAAGAGGAATAACAAGGAAGAGTTAATGAAGTCCCAAGTGAAGGCTACATTAGTAAAAGAGAAAAAGAATAGAGGGAGACTTGAATAGAAGTTGTCACTCTTACCTTAAAGGTCTTTAAAAGATCTAAAGGACAGTTTAAGGTCCTCAATGGTCAGTCCTCTTTGTTGAGGGAAGTAGCACATGGAGACCAACCTGAAAGCTCTCTTTTTGCGTGCTCTTTATCAAAAGGCCAAAGCAAATTTATCACCAGAAGTTAGCAGGTCATAAGCTCTGATCTCTATGGGAAGTATCAGTAGGAATACATGTGTCACCTGAAGTAGATGGTAAGGAGGCTTATCCTTACAATATTACAAAAATTTTTTTTGTAATTGTAATTACAAAATTACAATCTTATAAATATTCCAAGAGTAACATTAAAACAGTGAATCATGTACAATAATCTCCTCAAAATGCTATGTATCTGGGTAATTACATCCAAAATTATTCAATTGTGGCCTTGAACAACATTGCACTACATAAAACTGTGTTTTTAGCAAATGGAAAATAGTCCACATATTGCTAACAATGATGCTTATAGAGATGGGAAGAAGTGTCAGTTCAGAAACTGTTAACAATTAAATTTCAGCCTATTGTTTGAATAGTCAAGTGATATTTTTTGGTTATCAGTGATGACTGGTCATTGGTAATGTCTGTCTTTTTTTTACATTATTAAATTTTATTTGAGTAATAGAAAGTTATCATCACAAAGAGATTTATCTAGAATCACATTATTGTCAACTTTTTCACAAAGGAAATGTCATTTGCAACATAGTTCATGGTCTTTTGCACATATTCTAAGAAATATATTTATTACAATGTGATTTCATTCTGGCAAAACTTATGGCCAATGAAAGACGTGCCTAGTTTTGTAGATTTAAATTCTTCCATTTTTAAAATCTCTATATGCTTTGATGTCAGAACATGAATGTTCATGTAATATTAAGATAAGTACTTATGTTAAATTTGGGTGTTTTGCTATACATCCATTCCAAAGTTATAGTCATTTGGCTTTGCTATGTATCCCTGGAAACAGTGTCTCATCTACTGGATTTATCTGGATGATTTCACTATCAGTTTGATTCTAATCAGCACAATCTTTTGCAATAGCATCTGTCAATGTTTAAAGTGTTATGATTCCCCAAAAGATTTTTTATCATCTTTATCTGTTTTGATGTTGAATCTACTATGCCTACATGCACCACAGGAGTTTAAATGAAATGTAAAGAAAGGAATAGTGAAATACTCTCGTGCATGTTACAGTGAGAAAAAGTCTTAAATTTTGTTCTAACAGATTTATGTATTTGAAGTAAGCCAAACAGAGTTGTTTTGGATTTTTGTTATTATTGTTATTCAGTCTCTTTATGCCTTTATGAAAGTCCTCTAGGCCATACACTAATGAAGATTTCATAAAAGACCCCAATGAAAAATTTTATGTCATTGCCAAGTACAAGGTGGCCATGTAGAGGAGAAGTGGTGGTTGCCATAAAATGAAATTACTACATCATTTGACATGCTTCCTAATATATTACTGAAACAAAGCCTCATGCGGGCAATAAAATTAATTCCAAGGACCTTATTCATGAACTAAATTCATGCAAATTAACATAATGCATTCTATTCTTTAGATGGTAGTAAAACTGAGGAAGACCCTTTAATATCCAGATCTCAATTTACTACAACAACATCATCCCAGCCATTGGTTAGCCTGAACCAATTTGCTGCAGGAAACTTTAGCCTTCTGGATCATCAGCCCCAACCTTCATTTGAGTCTGTCCAGGAAAAATCCAGCTTGATGGATTGATCCAGATCTCCCAGGGGGTCAAGTGAGGAAAGATTTGGTCAGGGGTTTCTTCTTGTCATATTTCATCTTCATATCTCCTTTCCTTGCTCCAACCCACCCCCACAATGCTTTGCACGTAGTAGAAGTTTAAAAAATGTTTTATGAACTAAATTGCCAAAACAGAGCAGAGAAGTCAAACTGTTTGTCTTTCTGTTTGACTAAAATACAGTTTATAGTTAAGAAAAATATAGTTTGAGTTCAACAGTTAATTGTAACATTTTCCCTATTGATTTATTTGGTCTATAATTACTTCAGGGATCAAAAGATGCACTAAGTTGAAAGGGTAGAAATCTTCTAATGGCTGTTATTGATTGTCATTCACTTCATTTATTTATTTAGATTTTATTTAATTATAGGATTTAGAATAATTTTCCATGGTTAAAAGACTCATGTTCCTTCCCTCCCCTCTCCCCACTCCCCTCCCAAATCGATTGTCATTCATTTTTTAAGAGAGCCAATGACCACACTGAGCAATGTCTTGCATATGGATTGGATTTAAATGAGCAGAGCTGCCCAAAGTCATCAGTCTCACTCTCTCTTCCAGAGTCATAGAAGTCCAGTAGCAAGACAAGAGTCAGGATAACTGGTGAAGGCGCAGGATGCCATGGATGATGTTGGTGTCTTCAATGTCTGGCCAAGCTCTAAGCACTCCACAGAGACCTTCATGGCAGAGGGAACATATTGTTCTCATCTACCCATTCTGCCAGGGGAATTAGATTGATTGATTAGAGCAAAATCTCCACCAGCTCACCAAAAGGTTCAAGGTTTGTCCATTATCTTCAACCTGGTTTAGATGATTTTACAGGGGTGCGACCTCAGAGCACATTACATACAGCTCCTCACATTAGCTCCCCGAAATGAACTCCCTTCTGGGAAAGTGAAACCAAGCCTGACACAATATGTTGGAAGTTACTTTCCATGACCCTATTTGTAGAAAATAAGGAGGCAATTAAAGCAGCTTTTTCTATTCTTCTGACATTTCAAAGAAAGATGAGTATCTCTGATTAGACTCCTTTGGTTTCTGCCCGTAGGACCTTTGGGTTGTTTAGAAAGCCTCATCTGGTAGACAGATTTCTCATCATATCGGGGGAAAGTCCAAGAATTGAGTTTGGAGAAGGCTAGATTCAGGTTCCCTAGCTAACTGCATAAAGCACTTGCTAAGGTTTACTATATATAGGATGGATACAAATCAAGCAACACAGCCCCTGCCCTCAAAAGAAGCTTACATTTTAATGATGTAAAACAATACATAAAAGGGAACAAGAGGTGAAGAACATTGTTTGGTGCCTTGGCTGGAGATGTCCAGGGAGAGCTGTAACAGCCTGGAAATGAGCAAGACATGGTCAGTCTGCCCAGCCAAAGCCAAGAGAGGCTCCAGGGGCCAGTGAGTCCAATTTTCAGGTGAGGAGGGAATGGAAGTGATGCTTCAGATCCAGATGACACAGTTGGAGATGATCAGAGACACAATGTATGCTTAAGTAGGGCACAGTCAGACTTTGCTGTTACAATATAACATTTTGATTGATGACCTTTCTTCTTTAGCTATAACCTTTTAAGCCAGTGATTTACTTTAAATCAGTCCCCCTAGACCCCTCCCTTGATATGTTTCCCTTTCTAGCCCCTCCCTTTTTGTTCCCTCCCCCTCCCCCTCTCCTTCCCTCCCTTTTTGTGTTCCCTCCCCACCTTCCCCCCTTGGTTTTCCCTTCTCCCTACCCCTGTTGGATAAGATAGAATTTGAGGGAGAGACTACTTAGGAAGCTATGGCAATAGTCCAACTGGGAAGTGATGAGAACCTGAACCTGGGTCCATGACCCTTTTTTTCTATGCCCCTAAAATTACTTCTATTTCTAGGTCATACAATCTAGGGGAGTTGTTTCTTATTCTAAAATGTATATTAAATAAATCTATATTATTGAGGAAGAGAGAAGGGCTATTCAGTTTATTGTCATCATATCTAATAACGTTTCTCAGAATAGCCTCAGCCTTTCTTCTTCCCTCTCTTTGACTGGGGTCATTACAGGCCCATAAATCTCCCAACAAAGTGCCTTGCATACAGTAAACATTCAATAAATATTTACTAAATCGAATTGTAGGTGTTTCAGACACATTTGTTGATTGATTGTACTACACACCTCAGCAGCTTGCTGTAAGGAAAGCCCTTTCTAAACTGTAAAGCACAGAATGAATGTGAGTTATTATGGTTGTTAAGGTAACTACTAGCACCTTAAAAAAAAAAATGCATCTTTTACACAAGATACTCCATCTCCAGACCCCTGGAATTTTTTCTGACTGTCCCTCGTGCCTCAAAAACTTTCCCTCCTCCTCATCTCCCCCTCCTGGCTTCCCTGAAGCCCCAATTTAAAGCCTTTCCTGGACTCCTTTTATTTCTAGCACCTGCCCTCTGCCAATTAATTCTTATTTATTTTGTAAATATTATGTTTATGCATAATTGTTTGCATATCCCCCCCCCATTTGACTGTGAGTTCCTTGAGATCAAGCTTTTCTTTTATATCCCTTTCACTTAGCACAGTGCCTGGCACATAGTAGGTGCTTTGTTTTTGTTCAATCGTTTTCCAATTGTGTCTGACCCTTTGTGACCCCATTAGGGATGTTTTTGGGAAAAGACACTGGAGTAGTTTTCCATTTCATTTTACAGATGTGGAAACAGAGACAAATAAGGTGAAGTGACTTGCTCAGTCAGGGTCATGCAACTAGTAAGAATCTAAGTCCAGATCTGAACTCACAAAGATGAATCTTTTTGGCTCCAGGACCAGCACTCTATCCACTGAGCCACCTAGCTGCCCAGTAGTTGCATAACAAATACTTATTCATTGACTGACTAACTACATAAGTGAGAGAAACAAAGAAGAGTCTTCCAACATGAGAGAGCATTTGTGGATGGATTAAAATCTTTGTGATTGAAGTGAACATCCACATTGGTGCAACCACAGACCTATCCAAATGCTGAAGATGCACGTGTGGAAAGCATTTTCAAATCTGAAAGTTCTATATGAATATAAGTCATTGCTATCACCAAAAAAATAGTACCACCAAAAAACAAGGCTGAAATGTACATCTGGATTATGATAAGGCAACTGAAGGGATTGGGAAATCATTGACAGTTCCCTCCACTGGAGATGGAGTTATTTATTCTCTTAGATCTGGGTACAGATGGATACTTGGTGTCATTTTTGTTGAATCCTATTCATCAGCATAAGGGACTATACATAAAACGGTCATGTGCTTCCATCGAAAATGGTAGTGAAGTAAATATCTGTCAGCTCATAACTGAGGCAGTTGCTTTGTCTTTATAACCAGTTCATTTTGAAAGATTTGAGTGTTAGTGTGTATCTGTAGCATGTGCCACCAAATAAGTCATAGGCTCTCCTGGACCTCAACAAATTGCCCTCTATCTCTTTTGGTCCATGTAGAATTTCATTTCACTTTCCAAAGACAGTTCTATTTCTCAGTGTTTTAAAATGGAACATGTCTAGCCTCACTGAAGCTTTAAATTAAGTTTCCCCCCAGAATAATTGCTTACCTTTCACTCTGAATTTAAACTGGGCCATTGGCAATTCTGTCTTGGATGCACCCTCTCTAAATATATCGTATGTGCTATGTATCTGTGTATAAATGTATGTGCATATGTATATTTGCATATTTCTATGTATGTATAAGCTTGAATAGAATCTGAGGATCCTCTTTCCCACTTCTAGTATTCTAGGGAGCAAACAGCAAAACATTTTGATAACCTGGACACAAATTATGTGATTGCTCAGAAGAAATACTTGGTCATAAACTGATTTGACTTGCAACTTGAGCCCTGGGTGGCCTTATTCAGGTGGAAGTCAAAAGATCAAAGGGATGAATGGGTCAGGCTGCTGTTCCATTTGCTTGATCACTGGGAGGTGAGTTTATGGGCCGGAGAAACAAAGGATTTACAAGGTTCACAGCCAACAAGGCTTTTTACCTTTTTGTGTTTTATGGACCTCTATCAGTCTGGTGAAGACTATGGAATCCTCAAAATAATGTTTTTTAAATACATAAAATCAACCGCATAGGATCACAAAGAAAACTAATTATGTGGAAATGTACTTACAAAAAAAATTTTTTTAACAAATTCATGGAACACAGATTAAGAACTACTGACCTAAAGGGTTTAAGAGGCCTTTGGGCATCTTGCTCACTGTTAGTGGACTTTTTTCTCCCTGTATAGTAACTTGGTAACAATTTGCCTTTGAGGGGTTAAATGCGTTTCCTGTCTTTTCTCTGTCTCTCTCTCTCACTCTCTCTCACTCTCTTTCTCTGTCTCTCTCTCTCTCTATTTCTCTCTCCTTCCCTCCCTCCCCAGGAGATGGAAATAGTTTTTGCCTGATCAAGTTGCTCTCCCAAGGACTGCCTCTGCCTCACTGAGTGAAGTAGGGTCACATCAGGACTTCCCACGGAACAAAAGCATTCAAAAATGATAGTGGCATATGAAAAGATTAAAAATAATAATATTTTCCATTTATAACTACCTACTATGTGCCAGCTACTATATCAAATGCTGTAGATATATTTTCTCATTTAATCCTCACAACAAGTCTAGGAGATAGGGGCTATTATTTTCCCCATTTTATAGATGAGGGATCTAAGGAAGACAGAAGTTAAGTGACTTGCCCAGCATCACACAACTAATAAATATTTGAGGCTACATCTTGTCTCTAAGAACAGCATTCTATCCATTTCACCACCTAACTGTCTCTAATAGAGTCAACACTTTCCCTAAAGTCTTTTGTTAATGTCTCTTTTTCAAATGCTGATTTTGTCCTGATTGTTGACCCCCAAGAATAAAGTCAGGAAGTTCTTTCTCCCCACTGAAGTCCCTGAGGCTTTGGACCTCCCCTAAGATTAAACCTACTGATTTGTTTATTATTTCCTTTTAAGACTGCCTCTGGAGGGAAGAGGAAAGAAAGTGCAAGGGCCACTTCCATCTACAGTGCCATCTCCTGCTTGTTCTCCAGCCTTGGGAGAGGAGTGGAGAAAGGGAGAAAGGGAGAAAGGAGGGGGGCCTTCTATCTGACCAAGCACCTTCCAGCAGCACTTTCCATCCTATATTGTATATGTCTCCTTCCCAGATGTCCAGTTATCCCTGGGGAAAAAATAGGTAACTCTCACTTAGAGATATACTCAAACTTAAGCATGCTATATACATCCCAGAGATTCTGAAATCCTAGAAGTCATCATCCAGTCTCTATTCCTATCTCCCATTACCCATTTCCTTGTTCCTATCCCCCTCAATCCACCCACCCCAAAGTCACTTTTCCACTGTACCCTCTGGAATACCTGCTCCATAAGCAACTAACTTGCTTTCATCTTAAATATTTTCCTTTTCTTCACCTTCCATCTTTGGCATACTACTCAGACTTGGTTCCCCCATAATGACACAGCTTCTCTGGCCACCTTTTCCAGTACTGGCTTTACCTTTACTCATTTCCCTTGGCTCACTGGTTGAGGCAGGGGAATTAAAACATCCCTTGCTCCCCATGACCACTTTAAAGTTTTTCTTCTACCTCCATAACTCAGTAACTTCTCCTTTGAGTTTTCATATTTTGAGATTTCATATCTGCCACCCAATTAAAATCACCATTTCTCATCTTCCCCCATCCAATTTGTTGTCAAAGCTTGTTCATTTCAGCTTTGTGACATCTCTCAGGTAATGCCCCTTCTCTCCTCTGACACTGACACTATTTTAATGCAGGCTCTCATCATGACACACCTAGACTATTGCAAAAGCCTGATGGTGGGTTCACCTGCCACAAATCTCTCCCATTCTCCAGTAAGCTGCCAAAGTGATTTTCCTAGAGTGAAAATCTGGCCATGCCACCCACCCGATATCGTCTCCAAGATCAAACATAAAATTCGCTGTTTGGCATTCAGCCCTTCATGACCTTCCTACTTCAACCTTTCCAGTTTTCTTATACCCTACACCCCACCATCACCTTTCTATAATCCAAAAACACTGGCCTCCTTGCAGTCCTCATAACAATAAACTATCCTCCCTGACCATCCCACATACCTGGAATCCTTTTCCCCTCCTCCTTTCCACCTCCTATCTTCTCTGGCTTCATTCAGACCCAAGTTAAAATATTACTTTTTACAGGAAATCTGTTGAATCCCTTTTAATTCTGATGTCTTCTCTCTACTGACTATTTAACTAGAATAGAGCTTGTTTGTGCCTTTTTAAAAAAGATATATATTTTCTTTCACATTAGATTATGAGCTCTTTGAGGGCAGGAACTGATTTTTTACTTTTTTTTTTGTATCCTCTAGATGCTTAGTCACTAAAATGCTTAAGTTCTGATTGATTTGTACATCTCTCTTTTCTCCCTGTTAGAATGTAATTGGTGCTTTAAGGAGGCAGAGAATATGTCTTTATATGTTTAGTAATATCGAATATACCTCTCTCCCTAAGGAAAAGAGATGGAAAATAATCAACCAAAATGGTGTGTTTGTTACCAGACCAGGTCACTAAATCAATTGTTTTTCTGACTAGTTCTGCTTAGGGAGGCAGAGTCAAGATGGCAGAGTAGAATAAGAGAAAGCTTTAACTGCTCTGAAAGTCCTCTCCATCCAACTTTATTTTTTTTTTAAACCTTCCATCTTTGAATCAATACTGTGTATGGGTTCCAAGGTAGAAGACTGGTAAGGGCTAAGCAATGGGGGTCAAGTGACTTGCCCAGGGTCACACAATTGTCCAACCAACTTTAAAATAATGCTTCAAAACAAATACTGAATTGAACAAACTAAGAGGATGGAATGAAGCAACTTTCCTGCAGAAAACAACTTAAAAGGTGCACAGAGAGGGTCTGGGTCAATGGGACGAGAAGGGAGCACAACCCACACCAAGAAGTACCAGAGCAAACCAACAGCAAGCACCCCCAACTCTCATCTACTGTCCCAGGTTCTGAACCTGGACCCAAGCCAACTTCAAGACTCTGAGATCCTGCAGAAGCCAATAGCAGTGTATACCCACCCAAGCCCTAGCACAAGTCTGCAAGGAGGCCCCAAGTCCTAGCACAGGGCAATCTATGGTGTGCCTCTGAGCCCCTGCCCAAGCCCAAACTGGGCCTCAAGTTCCAGTACAAGGCAGATGTCGGTGTGTCTACCTGGTGCAAGGCAAAGGGGAAGCCCAGAGCCCTTGCCCAAGCCCATAGTGAAGACCTGAACCCCAGTGCAAGGTAGTTCACAGTGCTCCAGATCTATGTAAGCCCAGAGTGAGTCCCAGAGACCCTGCCCAAACCCAAAGCAAGGGCTTAAGCCTCAGGGCAAGGCAGTCCACAGATAATTTGGGTAAGTCACAACTGCTCTCAGCCTCAGTTTGCTTACCTGTAAATTGGAGGTAATAATTGCAACTATCCTAATGAGTTGTTGTGAAGATGAAATGAGATAACATATATAAAGTTCTTTGCCAACCTTTAAGAACTACATAAATAGTACTTGATGTTTTTATTATAATAAAATAAATATTCATTAAATTAAGTGAACTTTTAATGTATAAACAAATTTTGAAGTGGTACAGTGCTTAGAAATCTCCTGATTCAGAGACTCATATCCTTTTTATATCTTGGTATATCCTCTAACAACCTGGTGAAGGTTTCTAGACTCATTCTCAGAGTAATATTTTTAAATGCATCAAATAAAATACACAAAGCTATCAAGAAAAACAATTGTATTCAAATACAATAACCAAAAAAGTTTTGTAAGCTTTTATTATTTATTTTTAATATTAAATTTGTTTATTTTCAAATTCTCCCCCTCCTCATCCTTCCTCAACTCAGTGAGAAAGCAATGAATGTGATATCAATTATACACATAAAGTCACACAAAATATGTGCCTATATTAGCCATGTTTCAAAATAAATGTGTGAAAAATAAAGTAAAAAAATTATGCTTCAATCTCCATTTAGAATCTACCAGTTCTTTCTCTGGAAGTGGATAGCATTTTTTAATCATAAGTCCTTCAGAATTGTCTTGGATCATTGTATAACTAATATATTTCACTGATCACCACTCTATTTCATAGCCAGTGATTAATAAATCATTTACAGTTGATCATTGTACAATACAGTGATCCCTTACCTATCTCAGGAGTTATGTTCCAGAGATCTCCGCAAAATCCAAGAAGTAGAGGCTTTATATTTATTTTATTATTTATATATATTTCAAGGCTTTAAAAACCCTTTCAGCTCTCCTATAAACCTTATCCACACTCATTAACCTATAGTCACTGAGCCAATCAGTACCCAAAATACAGAGCACAGTGCTGTGGTCAATAGTGTACCCTGATAAGTGTAACTCCATGATACAGAATTAGATTTTTTAAAAACTCACAATATAGTAAAGCCAGGGCAAGTGAACCCTGATATAGGGAGGGATAACTGTATTGCTATTACTGGGTATGTTTTCCTGGTTCTGCTCACTTCACTGCATCATTTAATATAATTTTTTCTAGGCTTTTCTGAAACCTTCCTACTTGCCATTTCTTATAGAAAAATAATAGTCCATCACAATCATATATCACAACTTGGTTGTTCATTCACTAATTGTTGTATCCCCTCAATTTCCAATTCCTTGCCACCACAAAAAACTGCTACAAATATTTTCGTACAGAAAGCTCCTTTTCCTTTTTCTGCTATCTCTTTGGGATACAAACCTAGTAGAGATATTGCTGAGTCAAAGGGTATGTGCAATTTTATAACCCTCTGGGCATAGTTCCAAATTACTCTCCAGAATGGTTCTATCAATTGCATTGGTGACCTAATTTTTCTACATCCCCTCCAACATTTGTCATTTCCCTTTTCTCTTCTATTCACCAACCTGATAGGTCTGAGGTGATACCTCAGAGTTCTTTTAATTTCCATTTCTCTAATCAATAGTGATTTATAGGGTTTTTGTATGATTATGGGTAGCTTTTATTTCTTCTTCTGAAAACTGCTTCTTCATATCCAATGACCATTTATCAATTTGAGAATGACTTGTCTTATAAATTTGACTCCATTTTCTATGTATTTGAGAAATGATGCCTTTATCAGAGAAATTTGTTATAAAAATGTCCTCCAGTTTCCTGCTTTCCTCCTAATCTTGGTAGCATTGATTTTATTTCTGCAAAACCTTTTAAATTCAATGTAATCAAACACCACCCCAAACCCCTACCATTTTGCTGTCCATATAAAAGCTCTTCCTTGCATGCCTCTTCTGTAAGATAATTTTCTTTGTTTTTCCTCTTCCTTCTATAAGTGTATTTCTTTCTCAATCCTTAATTTTTTTGAGATCATCCCATCATAGTCAATTCACATCTATGCCCCTCTATGCATAATCCTTCTAACTGCCTTAATGATAATAAAGTTCTTAAGTGTTATAAGTATCACCAAATGGTATAGCATCCAAATTTCTAATGGAGAAACTAGGAGAATTGAGGGAGGAAATAGACAGTAAAACCATATTAGTGGGAGACTTGAACCAACCACTATAAAATTTAGATAAATCAAACCAAAAAATAAATAAAAAAGAGGTGAATGAAACCTTAGAAAAATTAGAGTCAATAGACATGTGGAGAAAAATTAATAGGGACAAAAAGGAATACACCTTCTTCTCAGCACCACATGGCACATTCACAAAAATTGATCACACACTTGGTCACAGAAACATGGCATTCAAATGCAGAAAAGCAGAAATAATAAATGCAACCTTTTCAGATCATAAGGCAATAAAAATATTGATCATAAGGGTACATGGAGAGCCAAATCAAAAATTAATTGGAAATTAAATAATATGATACTCCAAAATCAGTTAGTTAGAGAAGAAATCATAGAAACAATTAATAATTTCATTGAGGAAAATGACAATGGTGAGACATCCTTTCAGACCTTATGGGATACAGCCAAAGCAGTACTTAGAGGAAAATTCATATCCCTGAGTGCATATATTAACAAATTAGGGAGGGCAGAGATCAATGAATTGGAAATGCAAAACAAAAAGCTTGAGAGCAAACAAATTAAAAACCCCCAGAAGAAAACCAAACTAGAGATCCTAAAAATTAAGGGAGAAATTAATAAAATCAAAAGTGATAGAACTATTGAACTAATAAACAAGACTAGAAGCTGATACTTTGAAAAAACAGCAAAATAGACAAAGTACTGGTAAATCTAATTAAAAAAAGGAAAGAAGAAAGGCAAATTAACAGCATCAAGGATGAAAAGGTGGACCTCACCTCCAATGAAGAGGAAATTAAGGCAATCATTAAAAACTACTTTGCCCAACTATATGAAAATAAATATACCAACCTAGGTGATATGGATGAATATTTACAAAAATATAAATTGCCTAGACTAACAGAAGAAGAAATAGATTTCTTAAATAATCCCATATCAGAAAAAAAAATCCAACAGGCCATCAAAGAACTTCCTAAGAAAAAATCCCCAGGACCTGATGGATTCACAAGTGAATTCTATCAAACATTCAAAGAACAGCTAATCCCAATACTATACAAATTATTTGACATAATAAGCAAAGGGGGAGTTCTACCAAATTCCTTTTATGACACAAACATGGTACTGATTCCAAAGCCAGGCAGACCAAAAACAGAGAAAGAAAATTATAGACCAATCTCCCTAATGAATATAGATGCAAAAATCTTAAATAGGATACTAGCAAAAAGATCCAGCAAGTGATCAGAAGAGTCATTCACCATGATCAAGTAGGATTTATACCAGGGATGCAGGGCTGGTTCAATATTAGGAAAACCATCCACATAATTGACCACATCAACAAGCAAACCAACAAAAATCACATGATTATTTCAATAGATGCAGAAAAAGCCTTTGATAAAATACACCACCCATTCCTATTAAAAACACTAGAAAGCATAGGAATAGAAGGGTCATTCCTAAAAATAATAAACAGTATATATCTAAAACCATCAACTAATATCATCTGAAATGGGGATAAACTAGATGCATTCCCAATAAGATCAGGAGTGAAACAAGGATGCCCATTATCACCTCTATTAGTCGACATTGTACTAGAAACACTAGCAGTAGCAATTAGAGAAGAAAAAGAAATTGAAGGCATTAAAATAGGCAAGGAGGAGACCAAGTTATCACTCTTTCCGGATGACATGATGGTCTACTTAAAGAATCCTAGAGATTCAACCAAAAAGCTAATTGAAATAATCAACAACTTTAGCAAAGTTGCAGGATACAAAATAAACCCGCATAAGTCATCAGCATTTCTATATATTTTCAACACAGCTCAGCAGCAAGAACTAGAAAGAGAAATCCCATTCAAAATCATCTTAGACAAAATAAAATACTTAGGAATCTATCTCCCAAGACAAACACAAGAACTATATGAACACAACTACAAAACACTCTCCGCACAACTAAAACTAGACTTGAACAATTGGAAAAACATTAACTGCTCATGGATAGGACAAGCCAATATAATAAAAATGACCATCCTACCCAAACTTATTTATCTATTTAGTGCCATACCCATTGAACTTCCAAAATTTTTTTTTTACTGATTTAGAAAAATCCATAACAAAGTTCATTTGGAAGAACAAAGGATCAAGGATATCCAGAGAAATAATGAAAAAAAAATACAAAGGAAGGGGGCCTTGCAGCCCCAGATCTCAGACTATATTATAAAGCAGCGGTCATCAAAACAATTTGGTACTGGCTAAGAGACAGAAAGGAGGATCAGTGGAATAGACTTGAGGTAAGTGACCTCAGCAAGATAGTCTATGACAAACCCAAAGATCCCAGCTTTGGGGACAAAAATCCACTATTTCATAAAAACTGCTGGGAAAATTGGAGGACAGTGTGGGAAAGATTAGGTTTAGATCAACACCTCACACCCTACACCAAGATAAATTCAAAATGGGTGAATGACTTGAACATAAAGAAGGAAACTATAAGAAAATTAGGCGAACACAGAATAGTATACATGTCAGACCTTTGGGAAGGAAAAGATTTTAAAACCAAGCAAGACTTAGAAAGAGTCACAAAATGCAAAATAAATAATTTGGACTACATCAAATTTAAAAGCTTTTGTACAAACAAAACCAATGTAACCAAAATCAGAAGGAAAGCAACAAATTGGGAAACAATCCTCATAAAAACCTCAGACAAAGGTTTAATTACTCAAATTTACAAAGAGCTAAAAATCAATTGTACAAAACATCAAGCCATTCTCCAATTGACAAATGGGCAAGGGACATGAATAGGCAGTTTTCAGATAAAGAAATCAAAACTATTAATAAGCACATGAGAAAGTGTTCTCAATCTCTTATAATCAAAGAGATGCAAATTAAAACAACTCTGAGGTATCACCTCACACCTAGCAGATTGGCTAACATGACAGTAAAGGAAAGTAATGAATGCTGGAGGGGATGTGGCAAAGTAGGGACACTCATTCACTGCTGGTGGGGTTGTGAATTGATCCAACCATTCTGGAGGGCAATTTGGAACTATGCCCAAAGGGTGATAAAAGACTGCCTGCCCTATGATCCAGCCATAGCACTGCTGGGTTTGTACCCCAAAGAGATAATAAGGAAAAAGACTTGTACAAGAATATTCATAGCAGCGCTCTTTGTGGTGGCCAAAAAATTGGAAAACGAGGGGATGCCCATCAATTGGGGAATGGCTGAACAAATTGTGGTATATGTTGGTGCTGGAATACTATTGTGCTAAAAGGAATAATAAAGTGGAGGAATTCCATGGAGACTGGAACAACCTCCAGGAAGTGATGCAGAGCGAGAGGAGCAGAACCAGGAAAACATTGTACACAGAGACTGACACACTGTGGTACAATCGAACATAATGGACTTCTCCGTTAGTGTCAATGCAATGTCCCTGAACAATCTACAGGGATCTAGGAGAAAAAAACACTATCCACAAGCAGAGGACAAACTGTGGAAGTAAGAACACCGAGGAAAACCAACACCTAGACTACAGGGGTTGAGGGGATATGACTGAGGAGAGACTCTAAATGAACACTCTAATGCAAATACCAACAACATGGAAACGGGTTCGAATCAAGAACACTTGTGATACCCAGTGGAATCGCGTGTGGGCTATGGAATAGGTGGGGGAATGGGAGGGAGAAAATGATCTTTGTCTCCAATGAATAATGCTCGGAAATGACCAAATAAAATAATGTTTAAAAAAAGAGTTATTATAAGTATCTTCTTACATAGGTATATAGTGTAATCCTTTTGAGTTCCTTATGATTTCTCTTTCATGTTTACCTTTTCGTGTGTTTCCTGAGTCTTGTTTTTGAAAGCTAAATTTTCTATTTACCTTTGGTTTTTCATGATGAATGCTTGAAAGTCTATTTCATTAAATATCCACTTTTTCCCCATGAAGAAT
Organism: Monodelphis domestica; assembly: GCF_027887165.1. Lineage (NCBI taxonomy): Eukaryota > Metazoa > Chordata > Mammalia > Didelphimorphia > Didelphidae > Monodelphis > Monodelphis domestica. The sequence continues at coordinate 658,651,830 of NC_077227.1, read as the reverse complement.
TATACTTGGTTTTGTTGAGTAGGTGATTCTTGATTATAACCCTAGCCCTTTTGTCTTCTAGAATATCATATTCCAAATTCTCCATTCATTTAACATGGAAGCTACTAAACATTATGAGATACTGACTATGGCTCCATGATATTTTAAATTTTTTTTCTGGCTGTTTGCAATATTTTCTTCTTGGCCTGGAAGCTCTGGAATTTGGCTATAATATTACTGGACCTTTTCACTTTGGGATCGCTTTTATGAGGTAATCAGTGGATTCTTTTCAATGTCTATTTTACCTTCTGGTTCTAGGGTATCAGAGTAGTTTTACTTGGTAATTTCTTGAAATAGGATGCCGAGGCTCTTTTTTATGCTAGATCTCAATTAGTCCAATAATTTTAAAATCATTTCTCTGTTATATATTTTACAGGTCAATTGTTTTCCCAATGAGATATTTCATGTTTTCTTCCATTTTTAAGAAATTATTTTGACTCTGTTGTATTGTTTCTTGATGTCTCATGGAGTCATTAGCTTCCTCTTAGCCAATGCTAATTTTTAAGAAACTATTTTCTTCAGGATGCTTTTCTTCTTTTCCCCATTGGCCAATTCTGGTTTTTTAGGTGTTAGCTTCTTTAGTATTTTTGGTGCCTCTTTTACCAAGCTGTGGACTCTATTTTCATAATTTTATTGCATCATTCTTGTTTCTTTTCCTAATTTTTCCTTTACCTCTCTCATTAAATTTCTTAAAATCCTTTTCGAGTTCTTCTAGGAATTCTTGTTGGACTTCTGTCCAATTCACTTTTTTTTTTTCCTTTGAGATTCTGATTAGAGCTATTTTGACATCATTATCTTCTTCTGAGTGTCTTTATCTTCCTTATTATCAGAATAGCTTTGTGGTCATATTTTTTGTTATTATTTCCTCATTTCCCAATCTTTTTCTTAACTTTTAGCTTTATGTTAAAATGGGGCTCTGTTCCCAGAGTGCAGTGAGCACTATGCCAAGCTTCAGGGTCTTTGTGCTGCTATTCAGAGCTCATCTGAAGATCTGTAAATTTTCAAGGCTTCCAAGGTGGTATGATGCAAGGGGAGGTGTGCTTACTGTTCTCTTGGCTTCTGTTCTAATCTTTACCCAGGTATGGGCCTTGATCCCCTGGAAGCCAAAGTGCTAATTCCCCTTTTGGCTCCAGAATTATGACCAAGTCCCTGGTCTGTTCTTCTGCAACAGAAAATGCTAGTGCTCCTTTCTGCCTTGGAAATGAGACCAGATTCTCTCTTCCCTCGTGAATGACCACCAGCACTCTTCTCCATCTTGGAACTGTGTCCAGAGCCCCTGCTTTCCTATAGGCATGGGCAGTAGTGCTCCTCTCCATCCTGGAACTTCTACCGAGAGCTGTTTATGGGCAATGCAAAGAGGTTCTGCACTCAGTGCCAGCAATAAGTCGCCTATAATCTTCTAATTAATTATCTGATCTCTTTAGTGTTTCTGGGCAGAGAACTCCCAAAATTACTGCTCCCACTGTTGTAGCTGCTTCCAAGGTCTGCTGCTGGTGTTGTGGAAGAATGTGCTACTCTCCAGGCTGACCCCCACCATAATGTCATCTCTTTTGCAGACCTCCTAAGTTGTCTTGAGCTGGAAAATTCCTCACCCCAATCTATTATTGGCTCTGCCACTTCAGAATTTGATTTAAGGAATTATTTTAAAGTTATTTGAAGAGAAATGTTGAGAGAGTTCAGCTGATCTGTTGCCTATATTCTACCATCTTGGCTCTGTCTCCCAAAATGTTAAAAAAGAAAAAAAAGTTCTAATATCTCAGGTTAAGTTCTAGTCTAACTCCCTCATTTTTTGATGAGAAAATAGTCTCCAAGATTGGTCAAGAGACTTAAGATCACATAGCTAATAATCAGTAGTGCAGGGATTCAAACCCAGACCATCTGCATCCAAATTAGCATTCTTGTCACTAAAACACAGCTGTCTCTTCATAGGTCAGAAATGTCATCTTTCCTTATGCTCAGAGTCATAACTAGCAATTTTTACACCAGAGGAAGCATTAACAAATAAATGTTTTCAGACAATTTCAGTTGCCAAGGTGGGAATGGGGGAATGAGGGGAAGATATTGGGACAGAGGTCAGTATGGAGAGACCTCTGCTTGGGGAAAAGGGGGTTTTAAGAGCCGCAGAAAAACCTACCCTTTGGTAACTTCCTATTTTTTAACTAATTCTTTTTGCTGACTAGATGCTAAATTAAGGAGATTTTTTTCTTCTATGTGTTGGACTTCCAGTGTTTTCAGTGTACTTTATTTTTATTTTTATTTTTTTTAAACCCTTACCTTCCTTCTTGGAGTCTATACCGTGTATTGGCTCCAAGGCAGAAGAGTGGTAAGGGCTAGGCAATGGGGGTCAAGTGACTTGCCCAGAGTCACACAGCTGGGAAGTGTCTGAGGCCAGATTTGAACCTAGGACCTCCCATCTCTAGGCCTGGCTCTCAATCCACTGAGCTACCCAGCTGCCCCCTTCAGTGTACTTTAAATAGTGGTGAGCTAAGCCAAGGCCCTTTTACTTTGCTATAGCTATAGCTTTGCTTAAACTTCCCAACAAATAAAAACCTAGTATAAAAAAAATATGAATCTTTGTTATTTTGAAACAAATAATATATTCACATATATTATCTGTATACAAATGTCTGCATATTTATATAAATTCTCTTTTATTTTCCCATGACTTATATTTCCCAATGCTTCTGGGAGGAGATACGCCTCCCCCAATAATATATAAAAAACAGAAAGATAGAGATAGTTCAGTAACACCAAGCAACATATCAAAAAATGACTAACCTTTCGGGCAGTTTTTGCCCTCTGTAGCCCCTTCACTTCTTCAGAGGGAGGAGGAGGAGGAAAAGGAGAGAATAGAGTGTGGGGGTGAAATGCAATGTACAATATTTGAAAGGCACCATACTATGGATAAGTATCATGTAGCTTGTTAATCATAAAAATGAACTTGAGATATGAATTAAAAGCAAACAATATTTTTTAACAAATCATAAATGCAACAATGAGCAATTTTCAAAGCTTTCAAATAGCCTTTTGAGAGCAATGGAGCTTATTTAAATACAAATTTATGAGAATTAACTGGGAAATGAAATCTCAAGTGTTGGTGAAATACTGAACTAACCAACGCTAAGAGGATTGCTTAAAAGAAAAAAAAAAGACTATTCTCTCCACGACAACAAAAAGAAATGGCTATAATAGGAATAGAAAATAACCCCAAAGCAAACAGAACATGTCATTAATAGAGTCCTTCATTATCTAGTATGGCCTGTAATGGGGGGAGCTGCATGGGTTATGGCTGTTATCTTAACCATAGGCAGTAGGAGCACACTGTAAACTCGGTCTCTTCATTTTCTGGTTGAAAAGATCATTGTAAAAAAGGCCTGCCAGGGAGTGGAGGTCATGCTGATTTATTGGCAATTAAACCTGCAGGATTTCTGCACCCCCTTCAAAACAAAGTGTCTCTGGCTATTCAGCCAGGATGATTACATAGAAGGCTTCATAGTGCAACCCAGGAGCCTTTCTGTTTGTGCACAACAGATACGATTGACTTGGCTGTAGTTAGGAAATTACTGCTATTTTCTGTTCAGATTCATGGTGGATCTTCCACAAATGGGCTAGGCCCAGAAAATTACCTCGTTACTCAATTTAATAAAGCAAAATCTTACCAAGCAGTATATAAAAATGTTCTTCTTACTTGTTGCATCCTCCTGGTTAGCAGAGAATCATAAATGGGCTTTGTTAGAGCCCTTGAGACCCGAGTGCTAATGTCCCTGCTGATTTATGATTTCTGGATTGTTCTTCTATGTTTCTCCATCATTTTGCAAGCAAACCTGAATGTGGCAGCTCAAAACAAAAAATATGTATTCCCCAAAGCCATCTAGCCTAAGCTATGGCATAAAGCCATGTAATGTTGCCTTCCTCTGATTTTCTTTCTCCCTCATGCCCCATGACCAAGCAGGTGCTCTCTCCACACTGCTACCTCTTCACCTCTCAGTCAGGACTGTACCTCTCACCTCCTCGGCACCCTCCAAGCCAAGCCTTCATCATCTCTCACACATGGCAGATCCTTGCAAAGGCCTCCCAACTGGATTCTCAGCTTCCACCCTCCACATGGCTACTGAAGTGGTCTTTCTAAAGCTCATCTGACCTTGTCACAGCCCTGTTCAACCATTAGTGACTCCCCTATTGCTTCTAGGAAAGAATAAACGCCTCAGATGGCATTTAAAGCTTCTCACAATCTAGTGCCAGGTCACTCTTCCAGGGTGACTGGATATTACTCCCTTATTATATATTATATATTATTATATATTACACTTGCTGTTCCCTGAGCTCAGCACTCCATTCCCCCACCTCGATGCCCTTGTCTAGTCTATCCCTGTGCCTAGAATGTCAATTCCCTCCTCACCTCTTCCTGGGGCTCTTAGTCTCCTTTAGGTTCGGTTCCATGCTGCCTATTATGGAAAGGTTTTCCTGATGCCAGTAGTTATTGGTATTCTCTCTCTTCTCATCAAATTAGCATGAATAAAATTACCTGTGTACCCAATATATCTGCCCACTAGAATTAAGGGCAGGGACTATTTTTTCCTCTTCGTTTTTGTTTTTTATTCACAGTACTGAACAAAAAAGTATCGTGTGTTGAATGAACTTAATAAATACCAGTTGGAGTAGAGTAGATTGGTTCAGACTGGATGTCTTTTCCAGCTGGAGATATTTCTTTTACCATAACTGTGGCTTCCTTGGTATAGGGAACCATGAAGGAGAAAATGCTCTCCACCAATGCAGATGGGCAATTGCTATGTGTCCAAGATGGTGCTAGAACCCAGCTCTTCCTGATTTGGTCTTTCTATTCCACTGTGCCATATTGGCTCTTAGTTGGAGAACAAGTGGAATAAAAGATGGTGCTATAAAGGGCAGCATGTTGTCATAGAAGAAACATTGGACTACAAATAAGGAGTCTTGAAGGATCAGTTTCCTATCTTCACCTTATTTTATTGACTCACAAAACAAGGGGACCAGACCATAGGATCTCTTTGGATCTTTCTAGCCCCATCATTCTAGAATTCTTAGCTAAGATTTTTGCTTTTGGTGTTAACCAGTTGTGATTTGTTCTATAACCTTTACCTAGAAAAGCTATTAAAAATAATAATAGTTAGCATTTACAAAGCACTTGAAAGTTCTCAAAGAACTTTATATATATTATCTCACTTGATCCTCACATCACTCTTTGAGGTAAGTACTATTATTATCTTTATTTGACAGATGAAGTATAAGACAGAGGTTAAATGATTTATCCAGGTTTGCATAGTTAATAAGTATATGAAATGGGATTTGAACTCAGGCCTTCCTGACTCCCAGGTCCTACATTCTATCCCATTTGACTCAGAAACAGATTCTGCTTTTAGGTCACCAAAAAGGTCAAAGAGAAAAATAAAAATCTAATATAGAACAAAATATTTTAGCAGCACCTATTATAGTATTAAAGGACTTCAGATAAAGTAGACTCCCATCAACTGGGGAATGGCTAAATAAAATGTAATGCATTAATATTATGTGTGTGAATTAAATATTTAGGAGACTCAATGCCAGAAAAAACTTACCTCATTAAGTAAGATGCCATAGAGCAGGGGTCCCCAAACTACAACCTGTGGGCCACATACAGCCCCCTGAGGCCATTTATCCAGCCCCCACTGCACTTCCAGAAGGGGCACCTCTTTCATTGGTGGTCAGTGAGAGGAGCACAGGATGCCACATTCTGTGCTCCTGGAGTACTATATATGGCAGCACTGCAAAGCACGATATCACTCACGTACAGTACTATTTCTGGTGATATAATCCTTTAGGTGGCGCCTTGTTCTGAGAGTAACTGAATGAGAACAAGGTGCCATGCAAAGGATTATGTGGCTGCACAATGGAAGATGTCAGCATGGTGAGCAGTGATCTGGGGGAAGGGATTCCACATTGTGTATACTGTTGCCCCATATAGTGGTGGCGGTAATGGACCTGTGCAAGGTGTGACAGAATCACTATGCATTTATTCATAGTTGTTGTTTTTTTTTTTTATAGTTCAGCCCTCCAGCAGTCTGAGGAACAGTGAACTGGCCCCCTGTGCAAAAGGTTTGGGGACCCCTGCCATAGAGTCAAGTGTTTTAATTTGCCATGGTGGCAGGTGAGATCCCTGGCCAGAGGAAGTCAAGAGATGTAATGTGTGAGGACTAAAGAAAAATCCTGGCCAATTAGAAAATTGTAGGGGAAGGGTTTCGACTATGCTTAAAAGCCAGCACAAGGGCAGAGAGGGCTCTCTGCTCTGCCATTTCTCTCTCTGGTGAGCAGTGAAGGTTCTTATCTATGTAAGCCATCTCTGGCAAGCAGCATAGCACTGGACAGGCAAGACCATGTGTGCTGGGAATCTAGGAACTAAAGATGTGCAACCCAGCCAGAGACTTTGGGTAGATAGGAGAATCTGATAATCTTCTTTTTCTCTTCTGTCTCTTTATTAATAAATAATTATAAATTCAGCATAAAGTCTCCAAGATTAATTTTTAATTGTAACAAATGGAATATTATTGTGTTAGATGAAATATGGGAAGCCATGTGAATCGAAACAAAGTGAAACAAGCAGAACCAAAGAAACAATAGCCAAATACTACAATAATGTAAATAGAACAGAAACAAAGCTGGATTCAGAGTATGAGTTGGGGAAAGGGGGATGATGTGATTTCTACACACAAAATCGATTGATATAATCACAGAAAGTACCATTTGAGATTTTGATATATTAACACAGAATATACAATGACAGACTATTAATGACATATAACATTCTGTGATGCAATGGATAGAGTACTGAGTTTGTAGTCTTCCTCAGTTTCTTCTACTGTAAAACGAGGATAGTAATAGCACCTTCTCCCAAGGTTGTTTTAAGGATCAAATGGAATAATATTTACAAAGCACTTAGTACAGTGCTGGGTGTAGCAAGGGAAGGCAAAAGTAGCAAGAGAATGATTGACAGGTCTTGAGATATAGAATCTTTCCTGAGCTGGTTGAGTCAGAGTTCCAAGGAGCAGTATGCCAACTGACAGTCTGGAGGTGAAAGGTGAAGGAGAAAGGGGTGTAGCTGAGACATCCTGATAATCCATCCATCAAGCAACTGGCCTTTGAGGATCAACTGGCTGTGGTGAGAGGAAATCTCCAGTCTTCTGGTGGACAGTTACTGGAGAGCAAACTTCTACTTGCTGAGACCATCTAAGAACACCACAACTTGGATTTCTGATATTTGACCAACCATGTGTGAGATTCTGGGTTTGCTGGGAAATTTAGTCTTGATTGTCTTTAGTAAAATAGTTTGTCAGAGTAAGCTTAATTAGATAAGGAAATATAGTGGGTCAAAGTCAGATGCAAAAAACCCTTTCCCTATTCCATTCCCAAAACCTTTCCCTTACCTGTTAATAAATTCAATTTTATTTATATGTAATTCTTCCCTTATGTATACACTTCCTTTCCCCCTTTCCTAAATTTCATAATAACATTTAATACAGTGCTGGGTTATATCATAGGTACTTCATAAACACTTGCTTGCTTCCTTCCCTTTTTTGGCCTTCCTCCCTCTCTTTTCTTCCTTTGACCACTTTCTGAATCAAGAAGAAAATAACTCAATTGGATAAGCAAACTAACCATACTTCTGGGAGTTTTAAATAATTAAGCTCTGGCAGAATTTCACACTTTGAAGAGCAGGAAAGTTTGCAAGCCAGGAATCTCCTATGGAAGAGATCTTTATATGAGAAGAGGGACTTTCTCTTTCCTCTTCCATCAATCATAAGGAACTACTCAATTGGTAGGAGACAGCACATCTAGCAGGAAGCAAAAATATTGATTCTAGAAAGACAAATAAAAGAAGTTTCAAGGAACATGACTTATAGATATGGAAAAGAGAGTCAGATTATACAGAGAAGTAAACCACAAGAGCCCAGCCAAGTAATCCAATCAGCAAAAATGTTTATCCTATATGTGTGCCTTACTCTCATTTTACTCTGAATTTAAGCCTATTCCTCCCATGAAGGCTGTATGTACTTCTAGGAATATGAGCTCCATGTTTCTGAAGGTGATGTTTTGTAACTAATGTTCTTGTCATGTCATTTGAGTGTATGTCATTGCCAAGATCTAATTGACTCTGAGAACTATTAATGGAAAGCATACCAATGGGGGCTCACAAACTGTAGTGTTAGAAGTATAGAACAAGAGGGCTACACTTAGAATACAAGGCAGTACAGGACTTTTGGCGGACCCAATCTATGAGTGTGAGTACACGGTTGAGAAAATTAAATAACCAATCTTGGCCTAAAAAACAGAACTCCCTTCCTTCCTCACAGAGGTGAGGGTCTATGGGTATGAAACACCACATATAATGGCAGAGTTAGCTGATGCATTGGTTCATTTTGTGAAACTGCTTTTTCCCTTCTTCTACTATATTTTAAGGTTGAAAAGTACATTCTTGAATAAAACAAAGCTTAGGAGTAGTTTATGTCTAGGTTCTCCTCTAAAAACAAATAAAAAAAAAACAAACAGGTTCCCTTCTTAAAAATATACAAAAGTGTAGCCTCAGATATTTCCTAGCTGTGTGATGCTAGGTAAATCACTTAATCCCCATTGCCTACCCCTTATCACTCTTCTGCCTTGATATTGATTCTAAGATAGAAGGTAAGGGTTTTTAAAAAAAATAATAAATATTTAAATGTACAAAAGGTACTCTTAAATTGTAAATAATCTGTAAAAAAATTGTAAATCTGTAAAATGGAAATACTGAAAGCATTTACTTTATAGTGCTGTAGGAACCAAATAAGATAATACGTGCAAAATGTTTTGCCAAACTTTAAAGTGCTATACAAATGTTTATTATTATAATTGCTGGTTACAATATGTACAGTAGGTATAGGACTCCAGTTTCTGGGGTTTCTGGGAGTTCTTCTGACCTTTTGAAGATTCCAAGCTTATAAAATAGTCTGCTCTATCTCCAACCCTCATTCACCTAAGAGCAGGAAAGAACACAAAAGGGAAAACAAAAAATTCTCATGGTTTGATGTCAGGCCAGGTAAGAGGAAGAAGGCTGCAAACACTATCTCTCTTTGCCTCCACTTGGAGCCTTATAAAAGTTCTTGCCTAAATTTCCACCGGGAAAAGAGAGATTCAATTTGTCCAATTAGTGCCTTTTGAATACTCATTCCATTCTAGCTTAGCATCCAATTAAAAAGTTTTCCATCATCACAGTAAGATGATAATGATGGAAAAATTCTTATATAAAATTTTAAGGTTTGCAAAATATTTTACAAATATTATCTCAGTATATCCTTACAATAATCCTAAGGTATTATTATTATTCCCATTTTACAGAAAAAGAAACTGAGGCACATAGCAATTAAATGAATTGCCTAAAGTCACATAACTAGTTAAGTGTCTGAGATGGGAAGTGCCCACTCCATCTGTTACACAGAAACAGTCACAGAATACCTGCACATGCTTTGAAGTGGGAGCCAGGGCTTCTCTATCCTGTGCACTTGCAGAAACAGATTCCTGAAGCATACTAGTAGGTTGGTATGAGGCAGAGTCACCTGGACATGCTCCAAAAGCTAAGTCTTCATTGATCAATTCTTTTTACTTATATTTTATTATTTTAGATATGTCTATGTGCTTCCCTTCTTAAAAGGACATGTTATTTTGGGGACAAGGCCTACACTGGACCTGACCTGGAACTCTGAGATGTCGAAGCACTCTTCTAACCTTTTAAATATACAAGGTTGATATGAACACAATCATAAACACTTTTCACACAAATAAAGTAAGATTGAAACAATTGGAAAAACATTAATTGCTCGCAGGTAGGCTGAGCTAATATAATAAAAATGATAATCCTACCTAAATTAATTTACTTATTAGTGTCATACCAATCAAACTACCAAAAAACTTTTATAGAACTAGAAAAATAATAAAAGAATTCAATTGGAAGAACAAGCCATCAAAAATATCAAGGGAATTAATGAAAAAAAAAGTGGAAGATGGGGGCCTAGCAGTACCAGATCTTAAACTATACTATAAAGCAGTGATCATCAAAACAATGTGGTACTGGCCAATAAATAGAAGGGTGGATCAATGGAATAGTTTAGGGATAAATGACCTCAGCAATCAAGTGTTTGAAAAATCCGAAGACCCCGACTTTTAGGAAAAGAACTTACTATTTGACAAAAACTGGGAAATTTGGAAAACAGTATGGCAGAAATTAGGTTTAGATCAATATCTCACACCCTATATCAAGATAAAGTCAAATGTAAATATATAAAGAGTAATATCTTAAGTAATTTAGTGGAACACAGAATAGTTTATCTGTCAGATCTATGAAAAAGGGAAGAATTTATGGCCAAACAAGAAATAAAGAACATTACAAGATATAAAATAAATAATTTTATTATAGTAAATTTAAAAGGTTTTGTACAAATAAAACCAATGCAACAACAATTAGAAGGGAAACAACAAACTAGGGAAAAGTTTTATAATAAATTTCTCTGATAAAGGTCTCATTCTTCAAATATATAAAGAACTAAATCAAATTTTATAAGAATTCAAGCCATTCCCCAGTTGATAAATGCTCAAAGAATAAGAATAGGAAGTTTTCAAATGAAGAAATCAAAGCTATCAATAATTATATGAAAAATCATCTAAATCACTCTTGATTAGAGAAATGTAAATTAAAACAACTCTGAGGTACCATCTCACACCTATTAGATTAGTCAATATGACAGAAAAGGAAAAAGATAAATGTTGGAAGGGATGTGGCAAAATTGGGACACTAATGCTTTGCTGGTGGAGTTGTGAACTGATCCAACCATTCTGGAAGGCAATTTGGAATTATGTCCAAAGGGCTATAAAAGAATGCCCATCCCTTGATCCAGTAATACCACTACTAGGTCTCTATCCCAAAGAAATTTTTTTAAAAACGGGAAAGGACCTGCTTGTACAAAAATATTTATAGCTTCTCTTTTTGTAGTGGCAAAAAATGGGAAAGTAAAAGATGTTCCTCAGTTGGGGAATGACTGAACAAATTGTAGTATATGATGGTGATGGAATATTATTGTGCTATAAGGAATGATGAACAGGATTTCAGAAAAAGCTAGAAAGACCGATGTGAACTGAAGCAGAGTGAAATAAGCAAAACCAGGAGAGCATTGTACACAAAAACAGCAATATTGTGGAATGATCAAATGTGATAGACTTTGCTACTAACAGCAATACAATGATCCAGAACAATTCTGAGGGACTTATGAAAAAGAATGCTATCCACCTCCAAAAAAAGAATTGTTGGAATAGGAATGTAGATAAAAGCATATGATTTATCACTTGTTTTTTGTTTGTTTGTTTGGCATATGTTTTGGGGTTTTGGTTTTATAAGATTATTTACTTACAAAAATGAATAATATTAAAATACGTCTTGTGTGATAACCCAGATTGAATTGCTTGCCAGTTCTGGGAGGGAGGGGGGAAGAAGAGAGAGACAATTTGAATCATATGACTTTGGAAAACTTATGTGGAAATTTGTTATTAAAATAAAAAATATTTTAAAAAAAATGAAAATAAGCATACAAGGTTGGGAGCTCCAATCTCTCTCACCTAAAAGGGAAAAGAACAAATGCAATAGGCCAAGAACCAAGACCTGTTTTTTGGCACCACAAGGCCAAAATCTTATTCAAGTCTTTCTGAAACTGCCATCAGTTCTAGCTATGTAGTTGACTGAAAAAGGCTCCTTCCAAGCTTGTTGTAACCAATCTGAAACCAGTTATGGAAAGTCTATACACACACTCCAAACTCTCCAAAGCACTTTCCTAAAGCATCATTATAATTCCCCAGGAAACTGTCTTCCCAGCTACTGATTTGGGCTAGTTCCATCTAGCCAACAAGGTGATTTCTGAGCATGCTCCACATCCAGGCTACACAAAGGAGTGTCTGATAAACATAAAAGTGAAGTTCACGAAAACTTTTGAAAAGACAGAGATCATTTTCAATTAGGTATAGCCAGAAGTGGGAAATGTTTTTTAGAACCTTACTTGGAATTTAAAAGAAAAGATTACAACAGAAGTAGAAAGAAGGGTTCTATTCCAGACATGGGGGACAGTATGCAAAGGCATAAATTCTTTGGCACTAGTGAAGGAGAGTACAGGATGAGAATAGTCTAATTAGACTTGAACTAATATATGAAATAAGCCTTGAGAGATAGTTTAGAAGCCACTGAATTTTCTTTTCTTTTTTTTCTTTTCTTTTTTTTGTGAGTTGAAGAGTAACAAGATCAGAACAGCATTAGGAAGATTACTAGGGCAGTAAAGTTGAAAGAGATAAAGAGATTGGAAAGGAAGAAAACTATGCATTAAACAAGCAAAATAAATAAATAATGTACTTACCACTTTCTTTAGTCTAGACAATCAACAAAATAATAAATCAAGTCCACTAAACTACAGTGCCTCTTCAAAAGCAGAATATGTTACTTGCCAAAGAGATAAGAAAGCCTCCGACTACTTTGCATGTCAAAGGAAGACTGCCCCACTTCTAAGGTTTCACCCTAACCATACAAATTGTAAAAGAAGGTCAAAAAAGAAAAATGGGAATAGTTAATGTTGGAGGGCCTGGGAGAAGATAGGTTTGTTAATTCACAGTTCATAGAACTGTGGATTGATCTAACTTCCAAATATCAACTTGGAATTTTGCAAAAAAGAAAAAGTAACCAAATTCTCCCTATTGTTTGATCAATCTATCCTACTACTGAGCATTTCCCCCAAAGAAGTGAGAGGTGAAAGTGCAATATTTACAGCAGTACTCTTTTTTTTGGGGGGGGGGCAGAGTACCATAGATCTAGAAACAGTGTGAGTGTCCCCCACATTGAAACATGAATGAAAAAAAAATGCGATGCAAATACTTTGCTGTTCAGTCATTTCTGTCACATTCCATTCTTTGCGACTCCATTTGGGGTTTTCTTGGCAAATCTGCTAAAGTGGTTTGCCATTTCCTTTTCCAGTTAGTTTTACAGATTAGGAAACTAAGACAAAGCAGGGTTAGGTGACTTGCCCAGGGCCACACATTTAATAAATGTCTGAAGCCAAATTGGAATTCAGGAAGATGTATCTTCCTGACTCTAGGCCTGTCACCTAGCTGCCCAATGATCCAAATATATTTGGAATATGGAATATTCCAAATATATTTGGAATTTGGAATAATACCATTTGGAATGGTATTATATAGTAAGAAATGACTAATATGAAGAAGTCAGAGAAACATGACATTTTTATGAATAATACAAAGAGAACCAAGAGAACCATATGCACAGTAATTAAGATGTAAAAAAAAATCACTGAAAGCAGTTGAACTAATTAACATTAGTTCAATTATATTGCTGATTAATTAAAATTAATTTAATCAAATTAATTAAAAACTAGTGTATATCCTGGAAAACTTTGTATATGTAGTCAGATATAGTAGCCATTATACAAATGTTCAGCCTAGGGGTAGGGCTGAAATGACTATGATGCAAAGTCAAAAGTTGTCAAATAAAATGTATTTTCAATAGGGGAAAAAAGAAAAAAGGAGTGGTCCTAATTTACATTGGGACTTGGGGAAATTTTTCCATTTTGAGATGTGGGAAACCAGGTCCTAAAAAGATGTCTACTAAAAGTCTCCTCCCTTATCCCTTTCCATACACACCCCTTCCATCTTTCCAGGCACTTATGAGGTGGTAGTACAATTTTTAATTCTCCCACCTCACCTACTCGGAGAAAATTCTGCCCTGAGGATCCTCTTGGTTATGTCTGGTGGTTGTTGCCCCCAGGACCAATATTTCAGGGAAGCCACTGCCACCACCATGCTACATTTTTTTCTCAATACACTTCAATCATCACCTCACTAACAGCCTGCTTGAACTCATTCCTCCAGCCTCCCCTTCTTACCCAAAGAGCTATTTCTTAGACACCTCCCACAGCCGCCCCTACTTCCCCTTTGTGTATGGACTGTTATTGGAATGTAAGCTCCGGGAGGGCAGGAACTCTGCTTTTAGCTCATCTTTGTGCTTGGCAAAAGAGTTTAAATGATACATGTATAACCCTGGGGAATTGTTTGTCAGCTCCTGGAGGAGGGATGGAAGAGGAGTGGGAAAAATCATGAATTGTGTAACCATTGAAAAATCTTCAAAATTAATTAATTAATTAAAATGAAAAATAAACTTAATTACCACAAAAAGTACATATTTAATAAATGCTTTTTCATTTCTTCATTTATTCCAAAGTCAATCACTCAACTTGTTAAGTGCCTACTACTTGCCAGGCATTATGGATAGGAAGACAAAAGTGAAACATTTTCTGCCCTTCCGGAGCTGACAGACTAGTTGGGGAAGATATTTGCATGTGTAATAATTGTTTTTTAAATTTATTTTTATTTTGTTTTTTTCTTTATTATATATTAATAGCAAATTTCCACATAAGTTTTCCAAAGTTATATGATTCATGTTGTCTCCCTCCCTTCTTCCGTCTGGATGAAGTGAGAATTAATAAAAGCTTGGTGTATTATTCTCAATATATTTATGGCTAGTAGTATTAGCCATTTTAGTAATTTCAGATCAATATTCCTAACTCTAAGTAGAGGTTAAGTTTGAATCATCAGCTTATTATTAAATACAGCTTCACTCTCCCCCTCCTCCCCTTTCCCCTCCCCAGTTTCTCACATAAATCTTTAATCCGGACTCTTTTGCACAGGTTGAGGGCATTGTATTAGTTTTCTATAAATTGGAAGTTCATCTGTAGCTCTTTGGGAATTGCCTTTGAGTTTCTGACTCAAGCGCGATTTCCTCATCCTTTGCTCAATAAGCAATAAAGCCACTTCAGTCTGCTGAATCACATCCTGGCCTGATTATTTGATTGATTAAAGGGGGTGCATCTTGCAATGTCAAGAAACCCCAATTTTCTATTCCAGACACCTCCCTCCTCCCGGAGTTGACAAGCAATTGCATGTGTTATACAAGCATTACCAATAGAAAACATTTTCTCATTGCATATATAATTATATTAATCAATCAAAAAACATTTATGAAGCACTTAATATGTGCCATATTTTAGTCTAATGGAAATGCAAGGAAAAAGCAAAAAGAAATTCGGAGGCAATGACGCACAAATCAGTATCTATAAAATACATATAGAGGGGGTGGGTGGAAGCTTTAAAGAAGATTTGGACCAGTAAAGACCACCAGAACTAAAACGGAGGCTTAAAGGGAGGCTGGGATTCTACGAGGCAAAGGAAGGGGGAATGTGTGTATTTCCAAGAGGAGGGACAGCCAGAATAAAGGATTGGAGAGATAGGAAAGAAATAGGAAGAAGGTCGGTCTGCTTGGGCATTTGGGCAGAGGAATAATCAGTAATTAGGTCTTGGGGTAGGAAGTATTTGGGGTCTGGAGGCTCTTTTCAGAATTCATTAGGACAATTTTTGAAATGTCATTAAAGCATCATTCCTCCACATATGCAGGTAATGCACTGCTTAGCAAAAGTAAACATTCATTAGTCTTTTAAAGGAATTTCTGTAAGTAATAAGCTTAACTGCCGGAGTAAATTGGTCATTAGCATTTGAGAGAGACGTGTAAATAGCAATACCTAAGGGGCTAAACCAATAAGGATTGTTTGGAAGCAATTAATTCACTTTGAAGCTACTAATATTAGCGTTATTTTCATTTTCCCTAATGTAAGTAGACCGCAATTTGTCTTACCTTTTCTTGAAAAAAGAACAGAAAATAGTGATTTTCAGACCAGCTGGATTATGGGAGGGGCAGAATAACTCCCTAGTCAAATGCAAATCTTAGTGACATTAGTATGCTAATAAGGTAAAGTGATAAACTGGAGGTCAAATTTCCACTCCTTCAACCTGAATAGCCCTTGAAAGGAGGGCATGTGTCTGCCATTCTGAATGCTTGCTGCCAAATTTCTGGCAGTTGAGGGAAATTTAGCTTGTAGCAACAACAATTAAGATTTATTTGGGCTATATTAGGTGCCCGGCTGCATGAAAATGGAATAGACAGAAGTGAATTAAAACAAGGCCCAATGTCTCTTCTACAACATGATGAATATGGAAATGTTTTCTATGATAGCATATGTATAACCTACAGCAAACTGCCTACCATATCTGGGTAGGAAGAAAGGGAGGAGGGAAGGAGAGAATTTGGAATTCAAAATATTAGAAAATAAATGCTAAAAAATGTGTTTTTACAGGTAATTGTGGGGAAATTTTATTGAACAGTTAAAAAATAGTATGAGAGTGGTAGCTGGGTGACTCAATGAATTTAGAGCCAGGCCTAGAGATAGGCAGTCCTGGGTTCAAATTTGACTTCAGATACTTCTAGCTGTGTAGCCCTGGGCAAGTCACAACCCCCATTGCCTAGCCGATATTGCTTTTCTGACTTGGAACTAATCAATACGTATTGATTATAAGAAAGAAGATAAAGATTAAAAAAAGGAAGGAAGAAAGATACAACAGAAAGAAAGATACAAACATACAACAGATGAAGCAAGTATTCTAGTTAGGTTCTTACTGGGTCCAGCTGTAAGCTTTCAATGGCACCACCCACCTTCCTCTGGAGTTCTCCAGTTCTGGCTTATTTTGCCAAAGGAAAAAAATTTGGGGTAGAACAAGAAAGTATAGTACAGGAGAGGAGAGTTTATGTGTTGCCACTAAGATGTTCAAAAAAAATTTTAAGTTCAAAATGTGGGCAGGATGAGGACAGAGAAACTCCAAATAATATCTCTGTAGAGTGGAAATTTAGGGGACTTTGGAAATTTCAAAATTCACCCTCCTTTACCACTTAATTAAAAATATATGACCTTGGAAATCAATCACTTAAAATATATGCTTGGGGGGGGGGGGCACTGTCTCAAGTCCTGGATGCAAGACAGATGCCCCAAAGGGGTTACAAAAAAAATGCAGGGCACTGCCTCAAGTTATTGACCCAAGAAAAATGCCCAAAATTTCACAGAAAAATCCCCTATTTATAGAAGAATCCTGATGTAATCAAGTCTCCTAGAAGGGATTATTACATTTTAAAATAGTTGGAGAAGGAGTTTTGAATAGTTTTACATTGGCTTTACAATGAACATACTCAAACTAATTAACATCTTCAAGAAATTGGAGAATAGCTTCACAATGGACACATCCAAGCAAATCAATATTTTAAAGAAATGATCAGGAAGTTGGAGACAGATACAAAGAGGGGAGTAGTTCAGGACTGGATTATCTAGGAGGGGTTAATGAGAGGATCAGTCAAGCCATTGGGCTGGACCTACTGGAAGAAGCATCAATAATCCAAATACAGAGAGACACAGTCAAGATAGCCATAGAAGCAGTGAAAATTTAGACCTCTGAAAACCCTTCCTCACCAATTAAAAACAAAATATTCCTAGGGGACTGAAAACCAAATCTAAGAACAAGACAGAGCTAAGGAACCCTCCTGCTGGACTCAAATGAAAAAGTTTGCCCCCCAAAATTTTGAACTTGAGAACACTCCTGTTTAAGGGAAAAGAAGAAGGAAGGTCCTAGGACCTCTCCCCCACCTATAGTACTGAGCCTCCATCAGTGGCTGGAATCTCTGGGCAGGCAAGGGTCCTAATCTAGAGGGAGTACCTTGTGGACAAAGTTGTGCCAAGCTCAGGGCTTTGAACCCAGGGGGTGGGGAGGCAGCTGGAGAAGAACCTCAGAGAAGGCAGACCAATCACAGCTCAGACACTTCATATTGCCACCCCCCCTTCCTAAGGTTTTGGCCTCAGGGCACATCCAGCTCTGCAAGATCAACTCCTTAATCTTTTTTTTTTTTAAGGTTATAGAGAAATGTGATATAGATCTTTATTACGCATCATAGCAGAAGTGTAAACAAATACTGAGTGGCAGCAAAGTTCAAAGCATACAAAACATAGACTGTAATGTTGAATGTTACAATTCAATGGGGTACTATGATAATTATTACTTTGGGATTAAATAACTGGCCACCCTAAATTCAGTATGTCTGCCTTCCAGTGTAACCTGCCCATTATGCCCCGATTATCTAAAAAGATGAGATTCCTGCCCCCAAAGACTTTAAAATATTATCAAGATGAGTAGTTTGTCCTTGTCTCCATCACTTCTTTTTTTTTTTAATATTTTATTTGATCATTTCCAAACATTATTCATTGAAGACATAGATCATTTTCTTTTCCTTCCCCTCCCCCCCATAGCCGACGTGTAAATCCACTGGGCATTACATGTTTTCTTGATTTGAACCCATTGCTATGTTGATAATATTTGCATTAGAGTGTTCATTTAGAGTCTCTCCTCTGTCATGTCCCCTCAACCGCTATATTCAGGCAGTTGCTTTTCCTCGGTGTTTCTACTCCCACAGTTTATCCTCTGCTTATGAATGGTGGGTTTTTTTTTGTTTTGTTTTGTTTTGTTTTTTTCTCCTAGATCCCTGCAAATTGTTCAGGGACATTACACCACCACTAATGGAGAAGTCCATTACGTTTGATTATACCACAGTGTATTAATCTCTGTGTACAATGTTCTCCTGGTTCTGCTCCTCTCGCTCTGCATCACTTCCTGGAGGTTGTTCCAGTCTCCATGGAACTCCTCCACTTTATTATTCCTTTTAGCACAATAGTATTCCATCACCAACATATACCACAATTTGCTCAGCCATTCCCCAATTGATGGGCATCCCCTCATTTTCCAGTTTTTGGCCACCACAAAGAGCGCAGCTATGAATATTTTTGTACAAGTCTTTTTGTCCATTATCTCTTTGGGGTACAGACCCAGCAGTGCTATGGCTGGATCAAAGGGTAGATATTCTTTTGTTGCCCTTTGGGCATAGCTCCAAATTGCCCTCCAGAATAGTTGGATCAGTTCACAACTCCACCAGCAATGAATTAATGTCCCTACTTCACCACATCCCCTCCAGCATTCATTACTTTCCTTTGCTGTTATGTTAGCCAATCTGCTAGGTGTGAACAACCTCAGTGTTGTTTTGATTTGCATCTCTCTGATTATAAGAGATTTAGAACACTTCTTCATGTGCTTATTAATAGTTTTGATTTCTTTATCTGAGAACTGCCTATCCATGTCCCTTGCCCATTTATTTATTGGAGAATGGCTTGATTTTTTGTACAGTTGATTTAGCTCTTTATAAATTTGAGTAATTAAACCTTTGTCAGAGGTTTCTATGAAGATTTTTCCCCAGTTTGTTGTTTCCCTTCTGATTTTAGTTACATTGGTTTTGTTTGTACAAAAGCTTTTTAATTTGATGTAGTCAAAATTATTTATTTTACATTTTGTGATTCTTTCTATGTCTTGCTTGGTTTTAAAGTCTTTCCCCTCCCAAAGGTCTGACATGTATACTATTCTATGTTTACCGAATTTACTTATGGTTTCCTTCTTTATGTTTAAGTCACTCACCCATTTTGAATTTGTCTTGGTGTAGGGTGTGAGGTGTTGATCTATTCCTAGTCTCTCCAACACTGTCTTCCAATTTTCCCAGCAGTTTTTATCAAATAGTGGATTTATGTCCCAAAAGCTGGGATCTTTGGGTTCATCGTATACTGTCTTGCTGAGTTCACTTTCCCCCAGTCTATTCCACTGATCTTCCTTTCTGTTTCTTAGCCAGTACCAAATTGTTTTGATGACTGCTGCTTTATAATATAGTTTAAGGTCAGGGACTGCAAGGCCCCCATCATATGTGGTTTTTTTTTCATTATTTCCCTGGATATCCTTGATCTTTTGTTGTTCCAAATGAATTTTGTTATGGTTTTTTTCTAAATCAGTGAAGAAGTATTTTGGTAGTTCAATGGGTATGGCACTAAAGAGATAAATAAGTTTGGGTAGGATGGTCATTTTTATTATATTGGCTCGTCCTATCCATGAGCATCAACTCCTTAATCTTATCAAGCCTTCAGAGGGCAGGGAAGCTCAAGCTCCAATATCCTTCCCCCACAGACTGCTCTGAGAACTTTGCTGACTAAGCTCCAAGGATGAAGGCTGACAGAAAAGCCTAAACCTACAGATCCAGCACAAATGAGAGGAGCAAGACTATAGGAAACTACAGGGGGAAAGAAGGGGCAAATATGAGCAAATAACAGAAAAAGAAAAAAAGAAATTACAATCGACAGCTTCTATTCAGACAATGAATAAAGAGCAAATGTAACAGAGGAAGATTAAGGAACACCAAGCAAAAACACAGAAACTCCAGTGAAATGGACACAGGCTTTGGAAGAACTCAAAACACAATTCAAAACACAATTAAGAGAGGCTGAAGACAACTGGGAAAAGAACTTAAAAAGCAAGATATGTCATCTGGAAACAGAGGCACTTGAACTAAAATAAGAAAATAGTGTCTTGAAAGCCAAAATTAATCAACTTGAAAATGAGGCAAAGGAGATGAAAATTGACCTCCAAAGAAAATCAGACCAGAAGGAGAAGGATGACCAAAAAGTCAGGGATGAAATTCAGTCTTTAAAAACCAGAATACAAAAATTAGAAGCAAGTGACTAGGACTAGAAGCAGGACACCATAAAACAAAATCAAAAGAATGAAAAAATTGAGGAAAATATGAAACACCTCATTCACAAAAAAAAAAGAAGAAGAAGATTTAGAAACTTGTTCCAGGGAGACAACTTAAGAATCATTGGTCTACTAGAAGACCATGACAAAAGAAAAAGCCTGGACATCATCCTACAGGAAATTATTCAAAAAAACTGCCCCAGTATTCTAGAACAAGAGGGAAAAGAGGAGATTGGAAGAATCCACAGATCACCTCCTGTACTTAATCCCCAACTGACAACACCCAAGAATGTTATAGCCAAATTCAAGAACTACCAGACCAAGGAAAAAATATTACAAGCTGCTAAGAAGAAGTCATTCAGATACCATGGAACTACAGTGAGGATAACACAGGATCTGGCTGCATCTACACTGAAGGACCAAAGGGCTTGGAACATGATATTCCAGAAAGCAAGGGAACTAGGTCAAAACCAAGAATCAACTACCCAGCAAAACTGACTATATTCTTACAGGGGAAAGTATGGTCATTTAATAAAATAGAAGAATTCCAAGCATTTGTAAAGAAAAGACCAGACCTGAACAAAAAATTTGATGCCCAAACACAGAACTCAAGAGAATTTTCAAAAGGTAATTAAGAGGGAATAGCTGGGTAGTTCAGTGGATTTTGAGTCAGGCCTAGAGATGGGAGGTCTTAGATTCAAATCTGGCCTTAGACACTTCCTAGCTGTGTGACCCTGGGCAAGTCACTTAACCCCCATTGCCTAGCCCTTACTACTCTTCCCCCTTGGAACCAATACACAGTATTGATTCCAAGACTGAAGGTAAAGGTTTAAAAAAAAAAGGTAATTAAGAAAGGGGGAAAAAACAAAACAAAAAAAATTTTAAGGGACCCAATAAGTTAAAATGATATGTATTCCTATAAGAAAAGAGGATATTGGTAACTTAAAAATTGTTATTATTACCTGGGTAGCTAGAAGAATTATACTTAGAGGGAACAGTGACAAACGGTATAGGATGAAATGCCAAGACATAAATATGTATGCATAAATATATATATATATATGTATATATACATATATATATACGTGTATGTGTGTGTGTGTGTGTGTGTGTGTACAACTAGAGTTTTAAAAAAAAGAGGTTAATACTAAGAGAAATGGAAAAAGAAACAAAATGGGGTAAATTTATATGTCACAAAGAAGTGCATGGCAGGAGGGGGCAGAACATAAATACACTAGAAGGGTAAAGAGGTTGGAGATAGGAAATGCTCAATTGTTATGTTCAATGAAATTGACTAGAAGAGGGAAGAACAATCAAATCCATTGGGACAGAGAACTGATTTGCACCCCATAGAGAAGTAGCAGAGTAACAAATGGGTTGGTGGGGAAGGAAGCAATACAAAGCTATACAGATTTGTTCATTGTTTGTTTTTTTTTATAGTCTGGCCCTCCAATGGTCTGAGGGACAGTGAACTGGCCCCCTGTGTAAAAGTTTGGGGACCCCTGGTCTAAATGAACATCCTAGTGCAAACATCAACAACATGGAAATAGGTTCTGATCAATGACACATGTAATACCCAGTGAAATTGAGCGTTGGCTCTGGGAAGGGGTGGGGGAGGGGAAAGAGGGAAAGAATATGATTCTTGTAACCAAGGAATTATGTTCTAAATTGATTAAATAAAACTTAGAAAGTAATAATAATCCAAATACAAAGATACAATAGGAGAGTCTTCTAAGACAAAAAGAGTACTCAAGATTGGCACTTTAGATTTGATCATGGGTGACCTGGAAAGACCTCCAGGAGTTGATTGCAGAGTGAAAGGAGCAGAACCAAGAGAACATTGTACACAGAGACAGATACATTGTGGCACAATCGAATGTAATGAACTTCTCTACTAGCAGCAATGCAATGAACCAGGACAATCCAGAGGGATTTATGAGAAAAGAACGCTCTCTACATTCAGAGGAAGAACTTTGGGAGCAGAAATGCAGAAGAAAAACGTAGGATTGATCACATGGTTCAATGATTGGGGATGCTGACTTTAAATGATCACCAATAATAATAATATGGAAATAGGTCTTGATCAATGATATGTAAAACCCAGTGGAACTGCTTGTGGGCTCTGGAAGGGGGGAGGGAGGAGGGGAGGGAAAGAACATGAATCATGTAACCATGGGAAAATATTCTAAATTAATTAAAAATAAATAAATTTATTTTTTTTTAATTTGGTCATAGGGTACTTAAGGATCTAAAACCATCAGTCTGGGACTCCTGCCTGGGGCAATTCCCTTAAAGTTGTAAAACTTTAAGGATATGGGGCGGGGGAAGAGGGAAGAAGGACCAGCAACTTTTAGATATTAATAACTATTTATAACTTGATAATAATGCTAATTTCTCACTGCACACAATATCTTCTTTAATCTGGGATACTCCCTTGGTGTTTAAATAAATGCATATTCCTTCTGCCTAGTAACAACTCAAAGACAAAAGAGCAAAGGCTAGGCAAACAGGGTTAAGTGACTTCTCCAGGGTCACACAGCTAGGAAAGTATCTCATTCAGATCTGAACCCAGGTCCTCTTGACTCCCCTCCTCTTGGTGTCTCTAGTTATGTTCTTTATCACCTGAAAGCTGAAGTTTGCTCTTTTTCCTTTTAAAGGTTTGTTTTGTATCACTGTTACAGGTCCGATGACTATCTGAAAATGAAGTTTCTGCATCTACCTATTTGTCTTCTCTGTTTCCTTTAAAATGACATAGGACTATGTACTCCCTGTACTCTGTAATAAAGGCTTAAAGTCAGAGCTGTTAAGTTTGAAAAATTAAACTGTCTTCCTTTAAGAGCCATTAGAACCAGGTTGTCACCATATACTTATTCTGCAGAGTAAATTAAACTTTTTGCAAGCTAATTTATATTTTGGGATGTTACAGTATCATTTTGAATAGCTCTAAAGTAGCTATTTATTTAACAAAATTCTAGGGAATTGCTTGTGTTCTGTAAGAAATAGGCTCACAGTATGCTTTTTATGTCCTGGTTTAGGCTCTACCCCTCAGCTCTCCTTTTGTCTTTGGAACTTTTTTCTCTATCCCTTTTCTCCAATCCTGTTTATAGCTTGTTTGTATATAGTTGGTTGACTGTGAGCTCCTTGAAAGCAGATTGCCTTTTGCCTTTCCTTATATCCCCAGTACAGTGCCTGTGAGTGCTTGACAAATGTTTATTGACTGTCTTCTCTGTTATACAGGTACTGGCTCTGGTAGCTGGGAGCCTGGGTGGTATAGCAGTGACCCTAAATCCCAGAAAGAGAAGCCAGAGCAGTTCATAACTGTAGCAGGTTTAAGGAGCTGAAAAGGCCTTGAAATGTTTGACCTTTGGGTCTACTGGCCAAAGAACTCTTGCTTTAGTCACAGCCTCTCACAAAACTGCCCGCTGACATGTGCTAACAGTATCTATAGAAGAAGTACATGCATCAATGTATTCTTATGTCCTTGAAATATTAAAGTATTTTCGAATGCCAAGGATGCTGTGGTAGAATGAATGCATTTTTATTATTTTGCATTCTTATAAAATTTCTTGGCAGTCTGTGGAACCCAAACAATTAAGATATAGTTAGTCTTTGACTGATTCTCTGTATATGGAATATTGTGTATACTGTCAGACATGATTTATATGTTCATTGTTTTTCCTAAAGTGATTTTCTTTCCTCTCTTAAAAAACTTCATTGTAAGAGATAGCTCAGAGTGGCTGGGTGGATGAGTGGGAATATGATCAGAAATGCAGAAAATATAAAACCAAAAGATATTTATAAAAATTAGGGAAAAAAAGAAAGTTAATTTCATACTAGTACTCATTATCATGATTTTAAATTATATTATAATTTTTGCAAATTATAATATTTTGTATTCACATGAAATATGGTGGTTTCAAAAACCTAACATATATTCACTTTTTTTAAACATTTAACTTCTTTCTTAGAATTGATCCTAAGTATTCGTTCCAAGGCAGATGAGCAGGAAGGGCTAGGCAAATGGGCTTAAGTGACTTGCCCAATGTCATACAGCCAGGAAGTATCTAAGACAAGATTTGAATGCTGGGCCTCCCATCTCTAGGCCTGGCTCTCTAGCCACTGAGCCACCTAATTGCCCCTACATGCTATCATATTGATAGGAATCTATTAAACCTTTCTTATAGTTGAGATAGCATGGACACATTTTCTGAAGCTAAAATTTAAAAACTTTGGCCACATAATAAGAAGACAGAACTCAGAGAAAAGATCCTGATGATGGTAAAGATAAAAGGCAAAAGGAAAAGGGTACTGTAGAAGATGAGATGCATAGAAAATGTTGTGGAAGCAATGAAAATGAGCTTGGACAGACTCCAGCAGTTAGTAAAGGATATGTGCTACATTCCATGGGGTCACAAGGAGTCAGAAAAAGCAATTGAACAACTGACACATTTTATGTTCAATAAACATCACAGCAAACACTCCTAAAGAAACATTATAACCCCCAAACAATTACACAAATCACTACTATTTATTGTTTATCCTTCTTTTTGAAGATGACCCATGACATCAGAGGGTGATGTCTTCCTCGTGCATGAACTGGATTTAATTGAGGCTGAATTGTCCAAAGTTGCCAGCCTCACTCTTGCTACCAAAGTCCCCAAAGTTCAGTGGCAAGGCAAAAGTCTAGATGACTGCTGGTGGCCCAGGATGCAGTGAATGACTGTGGCATCATCAATGTCTGACCAAGCTCTAAGAGCTCCATGGTGCCTGCTTCAGCTGCCTTCCTGGCCATTGGAACAAACTGTTCTCATGTGCCTATCCTATCAGGGGAAATCTTTACATGTTTGGGGTACCCATTACCCTAACTGAACAATTTGACCTATTGGTTATCCTCTACCTGGTGTAGCCCACCTGCCAAGATGGTTTTCTGGGATGTGGCTGCTGTGGATGCTACAGCTTTTTCTTATTATTTTTTTTGTGTGTCTTAGAATCAATCGGTTCCAAGGCAGAAGATCAGAAAGGGCTAGGCAATTGGGGTTAAGTGACTTACCCAGGGTCACATATCTAGGAAGTGTCTAAGGCCAGATTTAAACCCAGGTCCTTCCAACTCCAGGCCAGCCACTCTGTCCACAGAACCACCTAGCTACCCCATCATGCTATAGCTTCTTGGAGCCACTGGTAAGAGTTGAGTGCCAGGTATACACCAAAGGTACATAAGCTGCCCTGAAAAGGGTTCAACAAGCCCCCACCCCAGAAGTGTTAGCTCTTCTTGAATATCCATATACCCTACTCCTAATAAAAATAATTGCAACTGATGATTCAGTCATTTTCTACTGATATAGTTCACTCATAAAAAGTCTACCATCCCCCTATTATGTACAAGGCTGGCCTAGGCTTTGGAGACCCAAAGTTTATCTCATTTGGTCTTTACTCCAGCCCTATGAGATAAGTAGAGCAAGTATTATTATCCCCATTTTGTTGATGAAGAAACTAGGGCCTAGTAAGGTTAAGTGATTTGCCCAATATTACATAACTAAATATATAGTGGAGGTAAGAATATATTTCAAATCCATTGCTCTTTCCAATTCCCTGCATTGCAAAGATTTACATTATCAAACAGAATCAATAACCCAATAAGCCTTTCAAACAATCAAATAAGTATTGATTAATTTATGTGTCCACTATGTGCAGGCACAGGTTAGCCTGTCACATAGTAGTAGTAGTAGTAGTAGTAGTCTCTCGGTAACCGAGGATGACTATTGTCTTTGTGCGTTTTTGTGCACATAGACACCTGTGCATAAAGATTTAAGTGGAAAAGTCGATGCACAGAGACAGTCCCACTCTCTCGGCGTTGGAAGCCTGGGTCCAGTGGCACGAAAAGTCGTCACACCTGGAGACTTCCTCAGCTGCATTGGATGGCCGTGTTGTCTTTTGTGCTCCATCACGTCCTAAGCACTCCACAATGCTTTGCTGCGTTGCCCTCTCAGCCTTTGAACCTTCTTGTTGGTTTCTTCTGCCTGTTCCACCGAAGCAGTCTTCACATGCTGGGTGAGCAAAGCCCTGGTTCACCAGGGGTCGATGACCCGATGGCTACCCTTACAAGGTTTAGCTGGCTAGTCAAAGCCGTTGGGGGTGTGGCGCTGCCGCATGCTAGCAGCTACTAGGAGCCACAAGTGAGAGCTGGGTGTCAGGTGAGGGTCAGAGGCTGGAGTAGACATAGTATACACTTACTAAATGTTTATTAACTTAATTATTGACTGGTAGGTGTTCAGGATGCAAAGATGGGAAAGAATTAGTACCTACCCTCAAGGAATGTATATACATTGCATTCAGGAACAGTATTTCCACTGGGTTGGAATCAGTGAATGCATTTTAGATAATCACAACTCTAAATAGTTTGAATTCAAAGCTGATTCCTAGCTTGGTTTCTTCATCGGTTCCTCCCCTGGTTGTTATGAGGATGAAATGAGATAGTGTTTAGAAAATGCTTTGTAAACATTAAAGCACTATATAAATGCTAGCTATTATTATTATTATTTGAAAAGAATAACAATAACAACAACAAAAGTTCCCTAAAAGTCTTTAAAGTAATTGAAAAATAATTTGTTCAATGGGTTTTGTTGCTGAGAAAATTGAAGTCAATGAATATTAAGAGACTAAATCACTGAATGAACCAGGAAATACATTGCATTATCCCATCTCATCTCCAGCTTTGATTTTATTCAATCACTTCAGTGTAGAACAATAAACAAAGCTAGATATGCCTAGAACTATCTTCAGAGGCACAAAAAGAAGCCATAAATCAACATTCATCCAAATAAATGAAATGTATCTGTTGAAGTGGCTGAAGGAAATCAAGGGTCACTTCTAGCACCAATAGACACACAATTATTTCAATCATTTCATCACATTTGCAAAGACTTCGCCATTGGAAAACGCTTAAAAAAAAACCATTATTCCAGGTGGTCTCACTGCCTCAGCCCTGGAAATAAATAAATAAAAATTATGATGCAATTCACATCTATGCATAGGCAGCACTTTATGCTACTTTAGCTAAAAGGGATGTCCAGAAAAGAAATGAATATAAAATTCAAGGGGGGTTTTCCTTACACTCAGCTATCTTTTTCCTTTCTGCTGATTATTAACCTCAAATTCCATAATAAGGTGAATACAGTGAGCCTTATGGGCATGAAAAGACTTCACTTTCTGTTGAACCTATCCAGTGCCATTGTGGATTAGTAATCTTCTCTAGAAGAAACATTTTAAAGGAGGGAAGATTTATTGTCACCTCTGCTATTACAAAGTATTTTTAAGGAATGAGAAAGAGGAAAAACAATAGCAGAAGCTGCCAAATCAGCAATGTACCAAATTGGGCGATGCCATGAGATGGGGAAAGGGAGCAATGGAGGCAAATCACCAATAGACAGAATTCTAGTTTTCAAAGATGTCTTAACTAAGCAAAAAATATGAAGACTTTTTATTATCTAAGGGCTTTCATTTCATCAATTCTAGTGAAATACTCACATACAATATAGACATGCACATACTCTTATACACAATGCTTCACACATTTGTATATTTGTAAACACAGAGTTTATAGTAATCAGACAGGAGAGGCCAAATAACATGGCATGGGCTCGAAGTGGGAAAATGACTGAGTGCTCCATAGCATCTATTCATTGGTTCTTTTTTTATGCCCAGGTATACAATAGTATTGCATCAGATAGATCAACTGGCTGTCCACAGTCCAATAAATAACGTACAAAGTAATCACCAAGTCAACGTCTTCCATAAAAGTCACTTAGTCTAACTTAATGAAGCGCAAAGTCGAGTGGGATGCTTTGTCTCTACAGAGCCAAAATCTAGAGGACACCTGATAGCATTCAGGAGTGGATTGAGCTAACAACCTAGCTATCAAGTATTAAAATAGGAAGCTAAGAAATGAAGACCTTCCTTTCCACCTGGGGTGATTGCACCCCAGGTGAGCTCCTGCTGGGCTGGTGGACCCTGCCCTTCCTTTTCTCCCAGTGGCAATCTCTCTAGCAATTAATTTCTTTTGCATCCCAGGTTCTCTGCCTTCCCATCATGGAGTGATGTCCCAGAGTATCTCCCCACATAGGGCTCTGTATCTACAGCTACAACAGCTCCCTGAAGTCTTACCACCCCCACAAGCTATGTGCCAGGCCCCAGATTAAACAAAAACAAAAATGAAAGTGCCTAGCCTCAAGGGTCTTACTGGATAGTCCAAAGACGTATAAACAAATAACTGCAAGGTAATTCTAACAGCCAGGAAGCTCAACAAAGGCTTTTTTTTTTTTTAATAGAAGTGGTACTCTAGAATAAACTAGAGGTTATAAAAGGTGAGGAAACAGTTCATTCTAGGCCTGGGATCTGGGAGACAACTAATACAAATTTACGAAAATGAGAACTGTAATGTCTGAGAGAAAGAGCAAGAAGTTCCCTTTGGCTAGGCTGTAGTGGGTACTGCAATAAAGCTGAAAAGAGAGGCAGCCATGTGGCTCCATGAATGAGAGCCAGACCTGGAGACAGGAGGTCCTAGGTTTAAATCTGGTCCCAGATTCTTCCTGGCTATGTGACCCTGGGCAAGTCATTTAACCCCAATTGCTTAAGCCTTGCTGCTTTTCTGCCTTTGAACCAATACTTTTATTAATTCTAAAATAGAAGATAAGGGTTTAAAAATAAAATAAAATAAAATTGAAAAGATTGAGGAGGGGAGGCTAGGTTGTAAAGGGTTTTAAATGAGAAAGCAGTTTTATATCCAGAAAAAATACTGGAGTTTATTAGGCATGATCAGGTTTGTGTCTTAGGGAAATCATTTTGATAGTTGTGCAAGAATGACTAAAGAAAGACTAAATAGTGAGACCAATTAAAATACTATTCCAGCAGTTCAAAAGAAATGTGACAAGTCTATGAACTAGGGTAGTAGCTGTGTGAAAGGAGAGAAGGGGACAAGAAATGCCATAGAGCTAGAAATGGTGATTTATAACTGCTTAGATATGTGGGATGAGCAAGAATGAAGGGTATGGGGGGCAGCTAGGTGACTCAGTGTTTTGAGAGTCAGGCCCAAAGATGTACTGATTCTAAGAAAGGTTAAAAAAAAAAAGGAGTAAAGGATGATACTGAAGTTATTAATCTGGTTAATGGAAGGACAATGGAACCCAGGACAGAAACATGGAATTTAGGAAGAGAGGAACATTTTTTTTAAACCCTTACCTTCCATCTTAGAGTTGATACTGTGTATTGGCTCCAAGGCAGAAGAGTGGTAAGGGCTGGGCAATGGGGGTTAAGTGACTTGCCCAGGGTCACACAGCTGGGAAGGGTCTGAGGCCAGATTTGAAGGAGAGGACCATTTTTGAAAAAAAAGATAATGAGGTTCATTTCAAACATGTTGAATTTGAGATACTTATGGCACTTCTGGTTTAATATAGAGGCAAGTAAGTACAGAATGGATAGAATGTCAGGCCTAGAGACAAAAAAGAAAAGTTCAAATCTAGCCTCAGACACTTATTAGCTGTATGACCCTAGGGAAGTCATTTAATTTCTGTTTGTCTCAGTTTCTTCATCTATAAAATGGGGATGATAATCACATCTACTTCCCAGGGTTGTTGTGAGTACCAAGTGAGATGACAATTGTAAAGCATTTTATATAGTGCCTGGAACATAATAAGGAGAATATAAATATTACCTATTATTGTTGTTGTATAGTGAAACCGATTGTTGAAGCTCCCTTCAGTATTAACCCTTTGATCTTCTGTAGTGTGTACTTCTCAATCTCTATTTTTGACTTTGGGATTTTTATGTGTTATAGATAGGTAAGAAGCAGGCACCTTGGTCTGCTTTTGCTAGAACATACATCTTAGTGTATTGAAACTTTATTCTAAAGCATGCTGCTTAATGCTTAAGGATTATATAGCAAACCATGGGTCTTTCCTTAGTCTCTCACTCTGTGACTGCTAGGGAGGAGGAATTGCCAATCATTGGATCTTAAAGGCAATGATTCCATCCTCCAGATATCCCTTTTCTCCCTATTGCCAAAATTCTTCAAACCTCTCCCTAGGGAGGAAAGAGGAGGGGCACCTGGACTTTTTCCCACCCCAGTGTGGTAGCTGTTAGCACATGGCAGTGGGCATCCTGGCTGCTACTTCTATTTTGTCTTCCTTTCATGAGCATAGGTGACCAAAAAGAGATCCCAAGATGAATTTGTTCAGCTTTGGAGACAGTCTTGTAACTTCAAAAGGTCAGGAGATCCAGAGTCCCTCAGTCATGACTGTCAACAGGAAAAGTGTTCTTCGACTATATCCTTCTTGGGGAAAATGATCACCAACAGGAAAATGAGCCCAAACCCTTCTCTGGCTTGCCAAAAAACTGACTCTTGAGAGAGGCAGTGCAGAGGTAGGTGAAAAGGGAAATCCAGACTCAGTAGACCCACAAACTGCTTCATATTTTTATGGTTTTGATTCCCAACCTTCTGGGGAAATGTAACACTAGTTAGCTGTAAGTTACTGTTGCTTATTTAAGAATTTTATCAATTTGTGCTTGTGAGTCTATATATGTTCTATAGCATTTATTTTGTAGAGAGGAAGTAAATAGCTAGGCTCTCTCTGATATAGGAATCCTGAGTGCCTTTCTATTCTCACTTTATGGAGAGATCTTAGACATAAGCTGAACCAAAGATTGAAGTGATTCTCCTTTTAGGGCTCTAGGATGCCAAAGAGAGAAAGAAAAATATTATTTCCTGCTGTGGGGACAATGGTTCCCTAAGGCTGAACTTGGTCAGAGTTTGTAGACAGCTGAGAGGGGCAGACCCCTTAGTAGAGAAGGTGAAGGCAAACACCCATTGGGCCTAGAAGCAGCAGGTTCTGTGTGTCTTAGCATATATTCCTTATTCTTGGCAATCCCAGTTTTGTTGGTTTCTTATGGCCAACCCAACTTCTTCTATTGCTCTAACCTTCTCCTTCCATCTTTTATTCTTATCCTCATAACCTTCTGTTTTCCAACCACCTGAGGATCTCATTAGTCTATAAAATATTATTACATGCCCTTGCTTTTTGAAACTTCTAAGGTGTGCAAACTGATTCTTCCTGGGGCATCTAGATGGCACAGTAGATAGGGTATCATGCCTGCAGTCAGGAAGACCTGGGTTCAAATTTGGATTCAGATAGTTCCTAGCTGTGAGACCTTGGGCAAGTCACCTTCCTGTTTGCCTAACCCCTACCCTGTCTGCCTTAAAATTGTCACTAAGACAGAAAGTGTTTTTTTAAAACCTGAATATTCCTTTTATTTCTCTTCTCCAGTACTCCCTAATTTATCCTTTTAAAAACTTTTTTTCTACTCTTCCCCCCTACTATTGCCTCACCCAAAGTGAAGATAATAAAAACAAAAACATATTACAAATATGTAGAGTCAACATTATTTAGTTTTGAATAGATCAGTTTCAGTGACTATCACCACTACCAATGTGTACATTTAGATAAATGTTCCTTACTAATTTCTCCACTGTTATCTGTTGCTATCCTAATCTGCTCAATTTTTTTACTCCCTGAATTTTTGTTGTTTAGGGTGTTTAAGAAGCAAATAATTTCTTTCTAAAAATGTTTCAAGCACCTCTTTGTTTTTGAATATCTTTTTTTTTTCATGGATAATTAAACTTAAATTAGCAGAGAGGGTCACCCTGGGCTGTGTCCTGAGTTCCACTCCTCTTCAAAACCCATTACTGGGGACAGCTAAGTGGCTGTCAGACCCATAGACAAGAGGTCCTGGGTTCAAATGTGGCCTCAAACACTTCTTGGCTTTATGACTCTGGGCAAATCATTCAACCCTGTTGTCTAGCCCTTATTGCTCTTCTACCTTGGTACCAATGCATAATATTGATTCTAAGATGAAGATAAGAGTATTTTTAAAAAATTATTCTAGTCCCTCTTACATTTTCTGGTATATACAGAATAGTTTTGGTACTCAAATTTATTTTCCTTTGTATATGAAAGTCTTTTTCTGGTTCATTTCCAGAATTTGTTGATTCTGAATTGATTTGTTAAATTTAACATATTATCCTTTGGTTAAGGATGTTTGGAGACACATTATGACTTTGAAATTAGTATGTTTTTCTTGCATAGTGAATATATTTTCATTTAAAGTTACTGGGTTTTACTTTTCTTCTACATTGTCATTCATTTCTATATATTTGCATCAGTAATCTATTGTTCTTTTGTTTCATTTGCCCTTGTAGATTCTAGTTTGTTTGTTTTTTTTTTTTCTATTCTGCCTATTATTTTTGCTGTACAGGGTATAAATACTGCTCTAATAATTTTCATTTCTCTTTTGAACCACTCAGGAATAGTGTCATAGTTCCATGGCCTCTCATGTTACACTGGGTACTCTGTCTCATCAAGTGTTGGATCGTTTTTCTTTGTTTTGAAGTATTTATTCACAGATATTTGAACCCATTTACTAGACTTAGAGGTGATATTTCCTTCTGCTCTTAAATATTTTCCCTGTTGATTTAACTGTTTATATTCAAAGACTCTGAGTTTCTTCTTCCTGAGATCTTTGGCAACTTCAGCCTTTTTTTTTTCTCTCTTCCTAATTTCCTTCCATTCTCTTTCTGACTCTGCTGGATCTCAAAGCATTTCAACTTGCTCCCACACTGGACAATTTTTGGTTACTCAGCCTATGTATCTGCCCCAAATGACTATAGTGTTCAGAAATGGTCCCAGTTGGATCCACCTCCAGAAAAAGAACTGTTGGAGTCAGAATGCAGATGAAAGCATACAACACTTCAATTTCACAAAAATGAACAATATGGAAATGTGTTTTACATGATAATACATGTATAACCCAGATCAAATTGCCTGGCAGCATCAGGATGGGGAAGGGAAAGGAGGAAAATAAGTTCAATCAAAAAGTTGAGGAAGACTTGTGTGGAAATTTATTATAACATGTAAATAGTAATGAATAAATAAATAAGTTTAAAAAGTATAAAACAACAACAACAACAAAAATAGAAATGGCCCCAGTTGAAGACTGTGCTCTTTCCTTCAGATTCAGGAGAGTGATGCACACTTCTGTCTTGGTGTCCTGTCCTGTTTCCTCTGTTCATTACTTTTTTGCACTGACAGTTCAGAGCTTTAAAGTGTTTGTACTTAGGGGTTGCAGTCACTGTCAGGCTTTCATTCCTGAAGGGTTACAGATCAGCTGTCTGTCTCACAGAAGCAAATTTCTGAAGCCTTCACCACATTGGAAAGATGGGAAAGGGACAGAGGGTAGCAAGATGGCTCAGTGGATTGAGAGCAAATTCCAGAAACAGAAGGTCCTGGTTTCAAATCTAGCCTTAGACATATCGTAGCTGTGTGACCCTGGGCAAGTCACTTAACCCCCACTGTCTAGCCTCTACTGCTCTTTTGCCTTGGAACCAATACACAGTATCAATTCTAAGACAGAAGGTAAGGGCTTAAAAAAAATGAGGGAAAGGGACAAGGGTATTAAAGTAGATTTTGTTTTAAGTCAGTGTTGGGTCCTTGGATCTGCTAGTGCAATCTCATGTCAGTAGTATGGGAGGTGGGGAAGGATGTTGAATGAACTCAGAAACAGTAAGTTCAATTCATGGCTTTTTACAGTGTTTTCTTTTTTTAATCTTCTTTTGGATTCTGGTTGTCCTAAAACATGGAGGCAACTGAATTCACTTTATCTTTGACACATAAGTTTTGTTTTAGAGTACTTTTAGAAGTTAGGATAAGCAGAGAAAATGACTAGTTATTTTTCTTGCTGCTGATATGACTCAAGAATCCTTTGCATACTCTTTGGTCTAGCCATAACTCTTCCTCATATACAACATTTAATCTATTACTTTGGTACCTCTCCATACTAGGAACACATTCCCTTCTCTTCTCTACTTCTCAGAATCCCTAGCTTCCTTCAAAGCTTAGCTCAAGTTCTACCTTAGAGATGAAATTTTACCTGATCCCCAGGCTTGGAGATGGAATATGGATAGATATCTGGTCTGGAAGGCACTAAGACCTGGGCTAAAGTCAGGCCCTTAACAGACTCTGGCTGTGTGAACCTGAAAAAATTACTTAAACTCTTAGGTACTTGCCAATTCTCTTAAAACTATAAATTTCAGAAAATATACTAACTTGTAATGATAAAGGGAGCTTCCTCACCTGAATATTCTCTATACCTGTGTTGGTGAACCTATGGCACATGTACTGGAGGGGGCTGCTCCCTTCCCCCTCTCCATGCATGCCTGAAGACATTTCTCACTTCACCTGCCCCTTTGGCTATGGGCCCAATGGGAGCACTTCCTCCCTCCCATGTCTGGGGTAAAGGGGTGTCTCACATGTGGCAAGAAGGTTGCAGTTTGGGTAAATCTCTAAGAGATTTGTCATCACTGCCCTATACCAAAAAGATCATAGGTCCAGTGCCTATCCCTTATTCTCAAGCCTAGAACAGTCTCTAGTATATAGTTGGTGCTTATAAAGTATGGATTGATCAATTACATTCATTCCCTCATTTTCTCTCATACTGTCCCCATCCTAATTTAGGTGCTCTTCTTTTCTGATCTTTAGTATTTAAACAAATTGGCTATTCCTAGTCTTTTTATCCATTAGGTCCAAACTATGCTATCTCCAATCATGGGCCCATCTTTACTTCTGTGTGAAGTGGAAGTTTAAGGGGACTTTGAAAATATCAAGGTACACCCTCCTTAGTCACTTTTCCAAAAGAGATTTGGGAAAACCATCACTTAAAATGCCATGTTTTTTTGAGAGAGAGAGAAATGTGGGGGCACTGTCTCAAGTCATTGATTGACCCAAGACAAAAAGTCCAAAAATTCACATAAAAATCTGCTCACAGGAAGTCACCAGCCAGATCCACCTCTCTGGGGAAAGAGCGAAGAGAGGAAGTGATGCACCCTATATAGACAGTTTTATGTCACTTTCCTGCATCTTATCTGTACCAATGGTAGCTTAGCTTGACTTAGTACATCTCAGGGGTCTGTCAGCTGTTTCTGCACATGTCTATCAAAGGCCATCCTCCTAGATACTTAATCCCTAAGTATGGGTGCAGACATTCTGACCTTGTTAGACTACTTACAGCGAGCAATGTAAAGTTCCCAAGACATTCCTGATTCTGTTAGACCAAGTATCTCCATTGTTACAATCAGGAGGTAGCTAAATCAAATCTTCACAGTACACAAGTATCATTCCAGTCATAGGGCTTGACCTCCTAAGAGAAACTCCCAAGATAAAAGGGTCTAAGACAGGTCAAGTTCTAGAATCTCCCTAAGGCAAGTGTCTTTTGTCCTATAAAGAAGGGTGGGGGTGAGGTAATTTTGCGTTGGAGGGAGCTTGAAGAGAAATTGGGGGGCACCTTTACTAAGTTAGATATTAATAACTATTACACTAATTTCTCACTCCACACACTTCCTGAACCTTAGACCTGGAACCACCCTGGGCCATGATAGGTGGCATTTAGACTTACTTTTAACATTTATCAATTCCATTCAAAATCACCTTAGACAAAATAAAATACCTAGGAATCTACCTCCCAAGACAAACACAGGAACTATATGAACACAACTACAAAACACTCTCCACACAACTAAAACTAGACTTGAACAAATGGAAAAACATTAACTGCTCATGGATAGGATGAGCCAATATAATAAAAATGACCATCCTACCCAAACTTATTTATCTATTTAGTGCCATACCCATTGAACTACCAAAATACTTCTTCACTGATTTAGAAAAAACCATAACAAAGTTCATTTGGAAGAACAAAAGATCAAGGATATCCAGGGAAATAATGAAAAAAAAAACACATATGATGGGGGCCTTGCAGTCCCTGACCTAAAACTATATTACAAAGCAGCAGTCATCAAAACAATTTGGTACTGGCTAAGAAACAGAAAGGAAGATCAGTGGAATAGACTGGGGGAAAACTACCTCAGCAAGACAGTATACGATAAACCCAAAGATCCCAGCTTTTGGGACAAAAATCCACTATTCGATAAAAACTGCTGGGAAAATTGGAAGACAGTGTGGGAGAGACTAGGAATAGATCAACACCTCACACCCTACACCAAGATAAATTCAAAATGGGTGAGTGACTTAAACATAAAGAAGGAAAACATAAGTAAATTGGGTAAACACAGAATAGTATACATGTCAGACCTTTGGGAGGGGAAAGGCTTTAAAACCAAGCAAGATATAGAAAGAATCACAAAATGTAAAATAAATAATTTTGACTACATCAAACTAAAAAGCTTTTGTACAAACAAAACCAATATAACTAAAATCAGAAGGGAAACAACAAATTGGGAAAAAATCTTCATAGAAACCTCTGACAAAGGTTTAATTACTCATATTTATAATGAGCTAAATCAATTGTACAAAAAATCAAGCCATTCTCCAATTGATAAATGGGCAAGGGAAATGGATAGGCAGTTCTCAGATAAAGAAATCAAAACTATTAACAAGCACATGAAGAAGTGTTCTAAATCTCTTATAATCAGAGAGATGCAAATCAAAACAACTCTGAGGTATCACCTCACACCTAGCAGATTGGCTAACATAACAGCAAAGGAAAGTAATGAATGCTGGAGGGGATGTGGCAAAGTAGTGACACTAATTCATTGCTGGTGGAGCTGTGAACTGATCCAACCATTCTGGAGGGCAATTTGGAACTATGCCCAAAGGGCGACAAAAGAATATCTACCCTTTGATCCAGCCATAGCACTGCTGGGTCTGTACCCCAAAGAGATAATGGACAAAAAGACTTGTACAAAAATATTCATAGCTGCGCTCTTTGTGGTGGCCCAAAACTGGAAAGCGAGGGGATGCCCATCAATTGGGGAATGGCTGAACAAACTGTGGTATATGTTGGTGATGGAATACTATTGTGCTAAAAGGAATAATAAAGTGGAGGAATTCCATGGAGACTGGAACAACCTCCAGGAAGTGATGCAGAGCGAGAGGAGCAGAACCAGGAGAACATTGTACACAGAAACTAATACACTGTGGTATAATCGAACGTAATGGACTTCTCCATTAGTGGCGGTGTAATGTCCCTGAACAACTTGCAGGGATCCAGGAGAAAAAAACACCATTCATAAGCAAAGGATAAACTATGGGAGTGGAAACACCGAGAAAAAGCAACTGCCTGAATACAGAGGTTGAGGGGACATGACAGAGGATAGACTCTAAATGAACACTCTAATGCAAATACTATCAACAAAGCAATGGGTTCAAATCAAGAAAACATCTAATGCCCAGTGGACTTACGCGTCGGCTATGGGGGGTGGGGGGGAGGAAAAGAAAATGATCTATGTCTTTAACGAATAATGCTTGGAAATGATCAAATAAAATATATTAAAAAAAAAAAACAAACAAACATTTATCAATTCCAAACCCAGCCTCCAAGCCTCATGCTCTCATGCCCTTCTTCTTTATAGCTCCCCTATATGTATGTATGTATATATATATATGTATATATATATTTTTTTTTTTAATCCTTACCTTCTGTATTAGAATTGACTGTGTTGGTTCAAAGCAGAAGAGTGGTAAGGGCTAGGCATATGGAGTTGTGATTTGCCCAGGGTCACAGAGCCAGGAAGTATCTGAGGCCAGATTTGGACCCAAGACCTCCAATTTCCAGGGTGGGTACTCTATGCATTAAACCACCTGACTGCTCCCTCACTTAAAAAACAAAAACAAAAACCTTTACTTTCTGTTTTAGTGATAACCCTAAGACAGAAAGGCAAGGGCTAGGCAGTTGGAGTTAAGTGGCTTGCCCAGGGTCACGCAACTAGGAAGTATCTGAAGTCAAATCTGAATCCAGGTCCTCCTGATTCCAGGTCTAATGTGCTGTCCACTGTGCTACCTAGCTGCCTCATTTATGTGTTGTTTACCTTCACTAGAATGTAAAGTTGTTGAGGTCAAGGACTGTTTTGTCTATTTGTATTTGAATCTCCAGTGCTTATCAATTATGAAATACTCTACCATCTATTCTCTTTCCAATCTATCCTTCCCAATCTAACAAAATCTTTTTAGTCCATAGGCTTGACTACATACCACTACCCTGATTGAAAATGTCAATGGTTCTGTATTACCTTTAGATAAAAGTACTGTGGGACGTTGCAGGGCTAAGGTCTCAACTATGTTATAAATTACTCATATGGCAATGTCCTAGACTGAAGTTCTTTGTCTAACTTGAATCAAAAATCTCCTCAGGAAAGAAGACAACATCAACTTCTGGGAAGAATCTAGATTCCCAGAAACTAGACATTATGGTAACCACACTAAGAAAATGAATGCCTTGTGTATTTCAATTTAGAGACATTTTTCTTCATTCACCTTAGATCAGATTGAAAGGAGAAATCCTTGGAAGGAGTAATCTTCCAGGATATGCTTCTAGCATTAACATCGCCATGCTGTTATAAGTAAATTAAAAAATAAAACAAAACTCTATACTTAAAACTATGTACCTTTGTTTTCCTTTTTTGGTGTTATTTTATCTTTTGTTTCTTTATTATTATAAAATGTAAATTGGAATTGCCTTGAAGCAGAGGTCACCTTGAATCTCTGAGTAGAAATTCTTTTAAATTAATAAATTGTTTCTGACAGAATTTGGCAAAATTGCAGAGTACAGAGTTTTCTTCCACACTGTGCTGCAATCTACCTTTGCAGTCACCATGGGTAGTATCTTGGACTTGTAATTAGGGAAACCTGAGTTCAAATGCTGTGTGATCCTAAGCACTCAGCCTATTTCCTCATTTATAAAATGGGGATGATCTATCTTCCAAATTTGTCATAAGAATAAAGTGGGATATCATGCAAAGCACTTTGCAAATCTTAAAGTGCATTATAAATGTAGCTATTATGATTTCATAAGCTAGTCAGATTGGACAAGCTATCTCCTAATCTCATCCTGACATCTAC
Organism: Monodelphis domestica; assembly: GCF_027887165.1. Classification (NCBI taxonomy): domain Eukaryota; kingdom Metazoa; phylum Chordata; class Mammalia; order Didelphimorphia; family Didelphidae; genus Monodelphis; species Monodelphis domestica. Next base: position 658,612,261 of record NC_077227.1, on the reverse strand, counting down.
CTCTGCACGTTTTGGAAGGTCATCCCATGCCATAGCTTGTGCCTGGAAGATACTTGTATTCTATCTTAATCAGTTAAAATATCACCACCACCACCCCAGTCCAGCTCAGATGTCACTAGAGGTCTCTGCAAAGAAATCAGTGTCCTTCGTCCAAATGAAAATCTCTCTCTCTTTTAAAATTTCCTAGAGCACTTTGAATTTCTTCTTTGCCCTATCAGAGTCTATCTTTGATCATACTTTCTGTATAAAGTACATACATATCTTACCCTTACAGATTATAAACTCTTTAAGGTCAAGGATAGTGCCTTAACCATTTGTTTGGCAGGAACTTAAAAATTCTTAATAGGTTGAATTATATATGTTTTGTATATCTTATTTAGCTTTTAGTAGATTGAAAGTCCTTGAAGGCAGAATCTCTGTCTTTTAAAAAACGTTTATTAAGTAAAGGGTAAAGAGGAGAGAGTCTAGTAGACTATTTTGCATTTGCTTAAGAATTTGATTTTGTTTAATTTGAACAAGACTTCTGTGTGATTTCTAAAATTTAGCTATGTTCCTTTTTTGTTCATTAAAAATTCACATTTGGAGGGTAGTGTGGATTATTTTATTATTATTTTTTCAAAAGCTAACTTCTTTAAGTTTTCCAATTGCATCAATGATCATTATTATCATTTCACTTTGCTTTTCATGATTAGGCAATATTAATGTTTTAGTATAATTTAGTTAAAACTGTGTTTCATTTTAGGGTTTCAGGTTCCTGATTTGTAAAATTAGGAATTTAAAAGAAAAATGGTTATTGAAATGAACTAAAACCCCTTTCCCCTCTAGAATTCTGTGATATTCTTCATCCCTGACCTAATAATCTTTCACTTTTTAAAAGGATTTCACAATGATCTGAAATTCACCAAAATAACAAATTCTGCATTTCTGGCTTGGGGCGGGTGGGGACTAAAACCAAAACCCTCCCTATAGCTATAGCCTGTATATAGTTAGATGGATGAATAGGCATTTTAGAGATGTAGTTTAACCTTTTGGGCATACTTTTTTAAATCACTGTTTACAGAGTAAATGCAGTGTTTCAGCTAGTTTAGTGTAGCTAGAGTTAACTCTAACCAGTGAGGTTCTGGGAAATTTGCCACCAGTGAGTTATTTAAAGGTACTTAAGATGACAACAACTCTTAATTTAGCATTTTAATGAACTCCCCCAGGCAAAGGAGTGACTTTCTTGCACTTTTTTTCACCTTCCAGCTAAAATGTAGCACTTACTTGAGAATAAACTATTTACTTTTTTCCACTTTAGTGCCTTTAAATGCTGTTTTTGTTTGATTGATTACTTTAGGTAAAAGATCTAAGGATATTGAAAAGTGAGTATAATAGGGCTAGTTTTTCCTTAACTACAGGGGGCTAGGTCAATAGATTTCAAGAGATAGAGACCTGCTCTATGAATCTAGTAATATTGGTACTTAGTAGATAAATCCTACACCTAGGGCATTGCTCAAAACACTTGAGGTTGAAAGCATCCTTTGCCCAGGGTCACTAAGTTTCTAAGTGCCAGAGGCAGGATTTAGAACCAAATATTCCTCTCTCTAAGCTCGACACTGTTTTCTATACCAGAGTGCCTCTTATTAAAATGTAAATGGAAAAATGTATATATGATTTTTAAGTCCTCTGAGTTAATGGCAAACACAAAAACATTTTAATAGACAAAGGTGAGGAGGGAGACCATTCCAAGCAGGAGAGTAAATCTGTTCAAAAGCACAGAGGCAGAAGATAGAATGTACTGTATGGGAAACAGTTTTACTAGACCATAAAACGTATAAGTAGGAATGAATATGTGATTGATGTGGAAAGAAGATTAAAGCCAAACTAGGAAGAACTCCAAATATTTAACAGAGGAGTTTGTATTTTATTTCTAGAGACACCTGGGAGTCTCTGAAACAGGTCCCTCTTCACCCCCCCTCCCCCTTTAAGAAAATTATACTATGGGGACAGCTAGGTGGATCAGTGGATTGAGAGCCAGGCCTAGAGATGTGAGGTTCTCCGTTCAAATCTGGCCTCAGAAACTTCCTAGCTGTGTGACCCTGGGCAAGTCATTTAACTCCCACTGCCTAGCCCTTAGGGCTCCTCTGCCTTCGAACCAATACACGGTATTGATTCTAAGATGGAAGGTAAGGGTTTAAAAAGAAAAAGATTATATTATACTCAAGGTTTCTGTACTAATTATTTTGTTTTTAAATGTAACCAAGATAGATGGAATTGAACTAGAGCAAAAGTACAGGCAACTTTTCCCCTAAATGGAGATATATGGCCTAACAAAGGATATTCCTTTTATAAAACCTTGTCAAAACTATACTTTCTTTCCTTGAAAACAGGGCCATGAAAATTCTGAAGGTATATCTAATTCTAATTATTAAAAACAATGAATCCCCTGTAGTGGTTGCATATATTTCAATTTATACAATTTGAAGATTTAATTATGCAAAATATGGTAATTGATATCATCTCAAAGGAAATTTTCTATGCAATTTCAGATGATGTGACCACTTGAGGGAAATTAATTTTTTGCACTGATCGGCACCCAGTTGTACTATCATTGTATCTAGAGGGTGGAGAATGGGAGTGGGTGGATAGAGATGTATAGAGCAGCTGGATTTTCTACTTTCAATAATTTACAAAGTTACTGCAGAAAGGATGCTAAGACATTTTGAATCAAATAAACATAAAAAATGATTAGATGCTTTGTAGAAAAAAGATCAGAAAGAAGGGAACTGGGTGGTTTCTTTACCTAAGTCAGGAACTTAATGTTAAAAACAAAAATCAAATATTTCTGTTTATACCATACTCAGTATCCTAGTTTCTTTTGAAATCCTTGAAAAATAGTTTTCATTTCAGATCTTTGATCATCCCAGGTAGAAATATTGGCTTTGTGAAGATAGGATTAATTCTCCCTTGCCCATTTTTAGATTTAATCACCAGAAGCTTATACACCCCACTTATCCTTAAGTGGGGGAGGTCTGTGATAGTGAGTGACGAATCAGAACCCACTGACTGCCCCTTGAGCAGTCCTAAATAAAACTTTACCTGCTTTAGTTTTGTTTAGGACAGTGGGTTCTGATTTGTCACTAGGCTATGGTCAATGTCCTTCAGGTTCACTTAAGGACAATCATGGTATCTACCACTCCTCTAGCTAGTAGTCTGCTACTAGCTTGTCTCTTTATAAATGATCTTTTTTGCTGGGAGCAAAAGCAATCAAGTACATAGCTTTAGAATATTCTCCAAAATTACTTACAGCACAGAATCTCTCCACTCTAGAGTAAACCAGGAAAATTTCTCCTACTCAATGACAAACTACAAATTGTTTAAATACATATTGCTATTAATAGGCATGCAATTTGTTAGCAATATCAAATAACAGATATATACAAATAAGCATTTATACAAAGTATAGAAGCCATGATGGGACCTCATGTCAGTCACTCCTGTGTTCTAGAAAAGCAGATGAAAGAAGACTATTGACTAAATTCAACCCTCCACTAGCTGTCACAACTGAACTGCTGGTTCTCCCTGGTCTTGGCTCCAATCTGTGCCTCTGTCATACATCCATCTTTTATAGCTTATTTATTTATCTCCTTGTGTCTAACTTCCACTTGTCTGTCTTTCCACTTGGTATCCCAAAACTTAAGAGAGAGTTCCTTCCTGAAGGCCTCTGGAATCCCAAAACAACCTGGGCTCTCCAGCCTAGACTGCTTCACCTTTCTTGGAAAGTCCTCCAAAGTCTTTATGATCCTGGGTTTCTGAAATCTGGGTTTATATTCACTTTGAGGTGGTACTTTAAAGTTTTACAGTCAACCCCTTCATCAGGAACCGAGTTTTATTCATTTAGAATTAGAAGGGATCATAAAAATCAACCAGTCCAACCCCTTCATTTTACAGGAGCTAAAACACAGGCCCAGTGAAGTCTAGTGATTGATCCAAGGTTATAGTATTACTGTTGGAGGCTGGGACTAAACCTGGCTCCCTTAACTCCAAATCTAGTATTCTTTTCACTATACCAAAAGTCAAGACAACCAGTCTTTCAAGTCTTTTCAACTTTATTCATTGAAACTCTTACTTAGATAAATGTAAATTCTTTTTACTTTGAGGGAGCTAGAGCTTGCCATCTTAAAAAAAAATTACCCTTTATTTCTTGTTAGATTTGATAGTGAAAGTGGAAGTTAAAGCCCAAGGAGAAAGGAGGCCAACAGGGTGTGGTTGGTATTGTAAGTATATGAGTTATATTACTTGGAAGATTTATGTACTGAGGGTGGAGACTCTTCAAATAAGTGAGTAACCTCAAGAAACCTATTAGAAAATGTCTTCCCATACGAAGGCCTTATATCTCTAAGAAATATGGCACTTCATTAATTTTTTTTAAAGGGGAAGGAAATGCATCAAAGTTTTGGAATGTTGTTAAAGAACTGTGATAAATTAGTCACAATATTTATTCTTGTTTTTATTCCTTTTTTTATATATCACAGTCATATTCCTTTCTTCCTCCTCATCCAACCAAAGCACCATTCTTTATAATAAAGAGTTTCTTTTTGCAAGTGGAGCGGAAGATAGCAAAACTAACCGACACAACAATTGAGTCTGATATTATACATAACTTTTTTTCATTCATTATCATCATCCACCTCTGCAACAACAATCATGAGAGGAGTTTGTATTCTCCTGTCCCCTCTTACAGGCCAAGATTGGACATTACAATTACAATGTTCAGTTACATTTTGTTATGGTTGTTCTTTCCATTTATATTGTTGTAGATGTTCTGTATATTGTTTTTGATTCTGCTTAATTTGCTTTTCATAGATTCCTGTCTTCCTATTCTTTCCTTTATTCTTCATATTCATTGTTTCTTACAGTGCAGTAAAATTCAATTACATTTACATATTATAATTTGTTTAGCCATTCCTTATTCAATGGACATCTACTTTGTTTCCAGTTCTTTGCTACTACAAAAAGTACTGCTAGAAATATTTTGCTAAATATGGGACCTTTCTTTTTGTCTTTGACTTTCTTTTGCTTTGGGGGAAGGGGGAGACAGAGATAGAGACAGGGAAAATATAAGTGCTTGCTAAGTACTAGGTATACAAATAAAAGCAAGCAAGACAGTGTATGTTTACCTGCATTCTAATAGAAGGATGTCTACATGTAGAGGGGTGCTTGAAAATGGGGATTAGAGAGGGAAGATGAAGGGCTGCATCTAATCAATAGTCTTCTTTCATCTGCTTTCCTAGAACACAGGGGTGACTGATATAGCAAAAAAGGCTAGAAAGTGACAAGAATGCCTGGGTCTCAGCAAGATAAAACAAGTATAAAACATCTATCTGAACTGGGAAATTGCAGAGCTGAGTACACGGTTCTATTGAGAGAGGGATGAGAATGAGAATGATGGTCAGAGAAGAGATGGCCAGGAAACAGGATCTGTGGGGCTAATAATTCTTAGAATAATTCCAAATTGCTTTCCAGAATAGTTAGACCAATTCAAAGTATCATTAACAGTGTCTTTGAAAGTCCAGTTATAATGATAATGAACCAAATCCTATGTCTCATGATACCATGGGAGTGACTCTAGGTTCTTAAAGATTATGTAGAGGAGTACAAGCTCTGGGATGTGCCATTATGCTGAAATATCTTTAATCACAGCCTAGAGACAGACTTTATGTCTGTCTTCCAAGGACTAGCTAAGTTTGGAGAGAGGATGATCAGAACCACCTAGTGATTTTTTTTTAAATTTAGAGAATCAGGGACACTATGGTCTGAGACATAGATTATGATTCGCACTGGGGAGTACCATGAAAGTACTGTGCTCAAAGGGTAGCTAGATGGCATAGTGAATAGAGTGCTGAGCATGAAGTTGGGAGGATCTGGGTTAAAATCTGGCCTTAGACACTTCCTAGCTGTGTGAACCCTGACAAGTCACTTGAGCCCAGTTACCTAGCCCTTGCCACTCTTCTGTCTTAGAACTGACACTAAGAAAGACAGGGTTAAAAAAAAAAATATTGTGCTCTATTAAAACTGCAAATGGTCTGGTAAAATAGAATTTGTCTAAATTATGCAAGTCCTTTCAATTCTAACAAATAGTTAAATGGACTAATGAATGAAGATATATTTATAAATAGTATACTAAATTCTACTTACCTACTAATTAGCAATTATTGATTCAACGAGCTTTTTGAGCCTATTATATTAATAGCACTATCTATTACTGGTGAACTTCTAGATGGAGGGACTGCCTTTTGCTTCTTTATGTATCTTCAGTGTTTAGCCCAGTGTCTGGTACATAGTAGGGATTTATAAATGATTATTGTATTGATTATTGTAATTAAGTTGTATTTCTGAAAGAAAGTATTATGAAACAAAAGGACTCAGCCTTAAGGGTTATGTGACATATTTGGAGATAAGGTGAAGGAAGACTAGAGCAAGAGTCAAAAAGTTTGGGGTTGTCACCTCTTAAGTCATTTAACCTCTGTGGGTCTCAATGTCTTTTCCTGTGAAATAAAGAGTTTGGATGAGATGATTTTTTTGGGGTTTGCTCTCAGCTCCAAATATATGACTGCAAAGTTTTTAGTTAGGATCCAACAATATTTATGAAAAAAACATCTTAAGAAAGTCAAATTCTATCTCTTCTAAAGCCATCCTCTGGTTCATGATTGTGATATAGAGTTGACTTTGGTTTCATTAAGGCAATGTACTTGGCATAAACATTTTAGGAAGACCTCCAAGAATTAGCTTAGTTAAGATCAGAGAGGCTTATGACCATGTTGGCCACAAGATGATGATTTTTTGACCACAGCAAGGCTCATACTGCTTCTTAGGTTATAGAAAGGGTGTGATCTTTATTGGCAGAGTGAGAACATATATTTTCAAATTTATGGGTCTTAAATCGGTGAAGTAAGGTACTATGTATAAATAAGGCAGTATTAAGGTAATTAATGAGTTGGGGGTAGATTTTGGCTCAGGAATATAACTTGTAGTTTTGCCACACATTGAAGAGTACTCAGGCATAACCCTATTTAGCAAATATGTCCTGACCTCAGTCTCCCCCTCAGGACTTTATGGGAAATCTGAGAGGTTTGGGGTGTTTCTGTTCTCTACTGCTTTTGGTCTGAGATCCTACTGAATATGTCCCCCTCACTATTAGTCACAAGTAACTAGCATGCCAATTCTATTTAACCTTCTAACATCAACTGACTTTTTGAAAAGGATATTAACTTTAAAGATATAGCAAAAACAAAAGTACAAACTCTGTCTCCCCTCCTGGTGGATCCATCTCTCTCCTCTTCATTACCTTAGACTCTGGGGAGAATGGGCTCAAACTTTTCTCAGTTCCTGCATACCATTGGTCCCACCAAATTCAATTCCAGAAGCTGCACCCATGCCAAATGAGTACATATCTAACTTGGGATGGGTCCTGAAGGTCAGTCATTTCTTGATCCATGTGGCATTGATGCTGAGCCAGCTGCACAACCTGGATGCCAACAAACTATTGCATGGGCCCACTGTCAGCAGCCTTTGGGAAGAGGACCCAAAGTGTATCCCCTTAAATCAGTCCTTTACCAAACATCATCAGAGCCAGAGGCAAATCAAGAGAGAATAGTCAAACAGAATGAAAAGAGTGGATGCATACTAAAGATAGTCCCTGTTCACATATTACATTTAAAAAGTATATCCTCATTATATGATCAATAGGCCAGAACCAATTACAGAATGTCTACACATGCTCATTGTCCATCCAAAGCACTTCCTTTATAAGTTTCTCCAGGAGTAGGCTCCTACCCTCTTCCATATAGGGAGACACCATCAGTGGAACTCTGTGTATGTGCCAGATCCCCATTATACTTCTGTATTCAGCGTGAATAAAAAGATTAAATAATAGTTGATGAGCACTAGCTATGTGCAGAGCACTGTTGTGGGTTTTTGGGGAAAATATGTATACGCATATTTGCATATTTTATATATATAAAATTCAGGTCCCTTTCTTTTCCTCAAAAACCTTCCAATTCAATTAGTAAAATAGGGCATTTCTGAAGTTAATTAAAAAAACCTCCTTAAGAGAGTAACATGGACAAGTAAAAATTGACATATGGTAAATACAAGAGTATTGAGAAAACTGAAAATCACCCAACCACAGAATCAAAGATCTGAAAGGGACCCTTGTGGCCATACAATCCTATCTATAACTAATGAAGAATCTTCTTTACTGTGTCTCAAATGAAGGAACATCTAGACTTTCCTCAAAGACTTTCCCAAGGTAAAAAACAATCCATTACATCTAGAAGCAGGCTTTTTCACTCTGAGTTAGTTTTAATCATTAAGGAGTAGAAGGAGTAGAAGGAGGGAAGAGAGAACCAGTCCAGATATGAGAACCCTCTCCTTATAACATTGTATAGACTCTCACTGCCACATGTAGCCCTTCTGCTGTTTTAATGAAGAACATTCTTACAGTGATGGTAGCTTTCTAACACCTCATGGGCAGCATATTTGAGTTTCTCTAAGCCCATCTTCTTAATGTGGCTAACTATCCAACAACATGTGAAGTGTGAAAAAACTCTACATGTACATCTAGGACATCTTTGATGAAAATACGTGATGAAAATATGAGACAGAAATAAGCTTGATTTTGTAAACGATATTCTACTACAGATCACATCTTTAGTCATATGATTGGTGCTCAGAATAAAGGCTTCTACTGCATTTATTTTCTTACAATAAATATTTGATTTGGTAAAGTGACAGGTAACCTTAAAGCATTTACCCCAACCAGGGGAGCCCTATTGAGACATACTTACAGAATGTGTTCCAGAGAGAAACACAAGTCTTTTAAAGGTGAATGGGGGGTGGAAGTGGGACACAATTAGGTGGTTCAGTGGATTGAGAGCCAAGCGGAGAGATGGGAGGTCTTGGGTTCAAATGTGGCCTCAGATACTTCCTAGCTGTGTGACCCTGGGCAAGTTACTTCACCCTCATTGTCTAGCCCCTTACCACTCCTCTGCCTTGGAACCAATATTCAGTATGACTGAATGACAGATTCTAAGATGGAAGATAGGGGGTTGTGTGTGTGTGTGTGTGTGTGTGTGTGTGTGTGTGTGTGTGTGTGTTTTAAAAGGTGAATGAGGGGAAAGGAAATAGTTCCCCTTTAGGATAGGATAGCCTGGCATCCATGTCTCTGGTTGCCAGGGCAGGATTGTGAGACCTTTGGTATTTATATCTTATAAGGGAAAACACTCTCTCAGTCTACATATATTAATCTTATACAATCTTATACAATGTCTTCTTTGACAGATGAAATAAAAGAGACACCTATTTGCCAATGCTCTCCTTATTAATATCAAGCAAAGTATAGAACAGGAAGACACATACTTGCCAAAGGTGTTTGCCATGATCATAGAACATGAAAAGTACAAAAGGAAGAGAAATCACTTAAAGATACTCCTGTTTGTAGATGTCTTTGTGCTAATAGAACCAGCATGCCCTCAAATATTACAGAACCTCCTCAAAGAGGTACATCTCTCAAAATTGTTCAGCTTAACCATTTACACTGGAAAAATCATGTAGATAAAGAACATCTATTAACCAGGTTTGAGATGCCCCTAGAGCTGAATAGACACTATAGATAGATATTGGACTGGATCCAAGATTGATTAGAAGAAGATTGAGTTGAATTGCTTTTGGGAAACTTTACAATGCTTTTAATTATTCCAAGTTTTTCCCTGGAATGAGAAAAGAATATGTTTTGTTCCATAGCAATAGCCTTCTGGTGACCCTATATGGTTCAGTCATGGAAAACACATTCTCTGAAGAATCAGAATTGTGGGTTCAGTGAGTCCAATCAGAATTGTAAGTCCAATTAAGAACAATACAGAGGAGGGCAGCTGGGTGGCTCAGTGAATTGAGAGTCAGGCCTAGAGATGGGAGGTCCTGGGTTCAAATTTGATCTAAGACACTTCTCAGCTGTGTGGCCCTGGGCAAGTTACTTAACCCTCATTGCCTAGCCCTTAGCATTCCTCTGCCTTAGAACTAATACATAGTATTAATTCTAAGAAGGAAGGTAAGGGTTTAAAAAAAAAGAACAACAACAACAATACATAGAGGGGTAACTAAGTGGCTCAGTGGATAGAAAACCTGGTTTGAAGATGGGAGATCCTGGGTTCAAATTTGACCTCTGACACTTCCTAGCTAGGCAAATCACTTAACCCAAAGGTCTAGTCCTTACTGCTCTCTTTGGTCTTGGAACAGATATTTAGTATCAGTTCCTAAGATAGGAAGGAAGGATTTTAAAAAAAGAACAATATTGTGAGTATAGACATTACCGAGGAAAAATTACATATAAGAAGTGGTATAAAAGTATTATCAAAAAAGATAAGCATGTAGACTGGGCCAGAAAAGAATAAGGAATTGAATACTCATCTTGCATTGGTGTCTAAGCAATTTCCAGACATCTAGAACCTAGATAAAGGCCTCCCAAAGTGCTAGATGGGGAATCTATGGAGGGCTTATATAACAATGACACAAAAGGAAAGGGCATACGTTTCCCTTTGTAACACAGGAGAAAGATTCTGCAGCAAGGACATGTCAAATTAAACGCTGAAGTACTATCAGTATTTTAAAATGTGACTCTCTCCAAGTGCATTCACCTCTTCCAGCACAGATGGTCCTTTGTTTTCTCTATTTTAGTGCCTAGTGGTCCCTCAATGAATATTTGTTGAATCATTGTCCAGGGGATTATGGTATGCCTTATCAATATTAAATTGACTCTAGTTTATGGAGTCCTAGGATTTAGAGCCAAAAGTTACCTTATAGCTCATGTAAAAGCACTCAGAGGGAGGAGCGGTCAATATGCTCTATTTGTAGTTGTGAGGATTTGAACTCAAATGCTGCTAACATTTACTAGCTATGTGTTCTTGGGGAGAGGAGAATGAGGATTTACATGGCACCTACCATGTGCCAGGTACTGTGTTGAGAATTTTTGCAAAGGTTTGGTTAAGTAACAACTTCTTTTAAACTCATTTTCCTTATCTACAAAAGGGGCATAATAATAATACCTGCTCTGAGCTGAAATGAGATAATGTACATAAAGTAACTTTTTGCAAACCTTAAAGGCTTTCTATAGACATTAGCTATTATTATAAGCAATAGATGGGTTGAAGTGGTGGGAGTTCCCACATCAAGAAATAAGACTAAATGAGAATGATAGTTATCTTCAAATGTTTGAAGCATTGCCGGTCTAAGGGATTAGACTTGTTCTGTTGACCTGTGGGCAGGACCAGGAACAGAGTATAAGGTGTAATAAAACCCATTTGACCTTTGAAGTCCCTTCCAACTTTCAAATTCTGTGACATGTCTATGAGATAGAAAGTAAAGATACCTTTATTAAACTCCTTTCCATCTTAGTGTCTGGTTAAATTATTTGCCAAAGATCACAAAGCTATCAGAACAACACTTGAATCCATGGTTTTCTGACCCCACTCAGGCGTGCCAGGGCTCTGGAGACTCCAAAAACAAAAACAGTCTCTTCCTTCAAGTATCTCACAGTCTAATGGGGGGAGATAACATAAACAATTATGGACAAACATGATATTGACAGGATAAATTGGAGAAGGGGCGACTAGGTGGCCCAGGGGATAGAGTGTAGGGGCCAGAGTGAAGAAGATGTGAGTTCAAAACTAGCCGTGTGATCCTGGCCAAGTCACTTAATCCAGTTTGCCTCAGTTTGCTCATCTGAAAAATGAGCTGTGGAAGGAAATGGCAAAGTACTCCAGTAGCGAGAAAGCACTAGACAGAAAGAAATTCTGAGAAACGAGGGTTCATTGATAACCTGATAAGGAGCTGGGAGGGATCGAGAGGAGGAGCCTCATGTCAAGGAGGCAGTGCCCAGTCCGACTCTAGGAATGGACAGACTAAGCCCCGCCCTTCGATTTCGTAATGAGCGTCCAGCTGGAACATTTCCTCTCTCCCCGCCCCACAGCCCTTAGCTAGGCCACTTAGCGACGTCGCCCCGCCTCAGTCACCCTCTTATTGGTCCTGCCCGGGCCCCTGCGCGGCCTTTCTATTTTCCCGCTTTCTTCCATGCCCCCTTCTTCGTCCCGGCCCACCCCTCAACGTCTGCAACGTCCCACTCTGACCCCTCAGCTCTTTCCGTATTCAGTATTGAACGGAACACAGTGCCCAGCCCTCGTTGTCCCCCACTCTCCGCCTACTTAGAGGTCTCGCCCTTTTGGGGAGGGCCAGAGGGTACAGTGGGGCAAGCCCTATCGGTAGGAAGTGGGAGGAGCCCTAGAGGAAGGTGGGCGGAGCGCCTCTCCCTTGAGCAGAGAGGGAAGAGGGCGGGGCTAAGGACTTGGGCGCCTCGTTGCCATGGAAGCAGGGAGGAGGGAAGAGGAGGAGGAGGAGGAGGAGGAAGAAGAGGAGGGAGGGGGGGATGTGGCAACGCCGCCGCTGCCGCCGCAGCTGCTCGAGCGCCGCTGTCTCTTTCCCGGCGGCGGCTAAAGAGAGCAGCTGCGGGTCTCTGCCATATTGTGCGTCCCCCTCCCTCCCTCCCTCCTCCTTCCTTGCCCCCCCCATATCCACCCACCCTCCCTTCAGAGGCACACGCCAGACGGTGAGTCCGGAGCGCCGCCGTCGCGGCGCCCTCCCTCCTCTCCTCCTCCCCGCGAGGCTTCTGCTCGGCGCTCGCTCGCGGTTCGCGCCCTCTTCTCCCCCGCCCCCTCCTCGCAAGTTCGGTCCGGGTCTGAGGGAGGGGGGCGGGGGCTTCTGCTGCTGAGGGAGTGTATGCCTATCGGGACTCGGCTTGGGACGGACGCGAGCGGGAATGGAGGAGGTCCGTGTGGTCTGTGAGATGGGGGCGTCGGGGAGCTGAGCCTGTTGTACCGGGGGGTAGGAGAATGGAGGTTCCTGGGGGGCTGGGGAGGATCTTGTGTGGGAGAAATTGTTATTGAGGGAGATTGGACGCCCCCTCCCTGCCCCAGCCGCTGGTGAGGTGTCAGTCCTGGTGGGGAATCCCCGCCGCGTGCCCCCAGCCGTGAGGCGCGCTGTGCCGTGAGAGGGGCAAGGAGAGGGGCTCGAGGTTAGCCCGGGCCAGGACCAGCTTTTGGGGCAGGAAGGAAGTAACAGCGTAGGACGATCGCTCCGTACTCGGGGCTAAAAATAATTGGAGAAGTGGGAAATGCAGTTTGGCGTGTGTGGCGGTGGTGGTGGTGGGGTGAGGTACCGGGTGTTGTTGGACGGCTCCCCACCCCCACTCCTTTCGTGTCAGCAGCTGCTCGAGCGGTTAGTGGCACTGGCCTGGTTTGGCCGGGCAGAGAGGGTGTTTGTGTTGTGCAACACGGACACTTTGACCGCGCGCTTGTTGGCGTGTGCGAGTGTGAAGCGACGTGGTTGCCTTTGCCCTTCAGACTCTTTCCCTGGAAAAAGGAGAGGCATCTTGATGTTGGGGGGGAGGAGGAGGGAGAAAGGAGGATTTCTCTTTATGGGGGTCATAAGGCACATGTTAAAGCTCTTCCGCCTTACGCGTCCAGCCCAGCCTTGGAATTGGAGGGACAGGGCGGAGGGTGAGAAAGTGACCCTTGTGCTTTCTTCAGCCTTTTCCAACGAGCCCACACCCTCCCACCCCCCTCTTCTCTTCGCAACTTCTTGTAACTGGAAGGACACCTAGGATAGAGGAGCCTCAGCTCTGGCCCTTTCTGGTTGTTTCGCGTCTTCCCTTCCCCCCCTACCCCCCCAGGAGAATTCTAGCGAACGTCCCTCCTCTGTCCGCTTTGCAAAAGAGCAACTTTTCCCTCTGCAAAAGGTGACTCAGCCTTTCTCTTTCCCCACCCACACATATCTGTGAGCAAATGCAAATTGGGAAGAGGAGACCCCACCAGAATGGGGCGTTTACTTTATCTTTGGGTTAGTTTTTGCCTTTTCCCCTATTGTAGTGAAAATTGTGACAGACTGGTGGCCTATGCCGGCTTAAAGAGGGCGGGAAGCTTTTGAGGTCAAAGGCTTTAGTAGAGCCTACGTTTTTAAAGCAAAGTTGCAGCTACTTTCTGACCGTGAGTTGTCAGAAATGTTAATGCAGCTTCCTTTTGCTCATAGTCCTCGGGTAACTTTTTGCATTCTCTTCCTTTTTGTTGACTCATTCTGGAGGTCTAGTGTTGGCTACTCTCAGTAATTTAAACAGGAGAGATCAAGTTGATAGAATTGTAGAGTTCCTCCACCCAAGAAAATAGCTCTGGATGTATATGTTAATTTTATTAATTACGTAGATCTATCATTAGACATAAAAGTTCTTGCTTTGGAAAATTTTTATTTGCTTTTTTTGTTAAAAGATTTTTACTTCACTTGTAGTTTGTTGTTTTTTTCCCCCTATTTTTAAATGGAAACAATTACCTGAAAAACATTTTCTACAGCTATCAGGGTGACTTAATATTGGAGTTCAACAACTATTTGTTGATTGAGTTTATGTTACGGAAATATTCTCTTGTTTTTGGAACTGAGCTGTTTAGTTCTTTTGAACTACTGGGAAGATGAAATGGATTTTCATTGAATGAAATTTTAGGTTTGAATATGACATGTTGGAGCAGTGTATATGCAAATAAATTGAACTTATGAAAGCATAGTCTAGATTTGATATTTATGTACTGAATTTAATAAACTTGTACTGCATATACTAAAGATATTGCTTAGAAAATAGACAACCCACTTACATAAAGTTTCATCTATGAAATGTTTTGTAAGTTATGAGATTGGCTTGTTTTTGAGCCAGTCCAATTTTTAAACTTAAAAACTAAATTTAAAAAAAAAAACTTTTTCTCTTATGTCTTTGAAATGATGGCAAGGTAACAGTGGAATGCAGTAATTTGATAAATGGAATAATCAATTAATTAAAACATAGGTAAGCTGCTAATGGAGCATCTAAATGGCATAGGGGATAGAGCACAAGAGTCTTTCAGTCAGTTAAAAGTGCTTCAGGTCCTATATGACCCTGTGCAAGTCACTTAAGCATGTTTACCTCAATTTCCTCACCTATAAAATGATTTGGAGAAGCAACTGGCAAACCACTCCATTGTCTTTGCCAAGAAAATCCCAGATAGGATCACAAAGAGTCAGACATGACTGACTACAGGAGGCCACTCCAAGCACTATGCAGGAAAATATGTGAAAATAAATATGAGATAATCACTTTAGAACTTAATTGATCATCTTGTTATCTTTCTTCAATTAAATAAGCACCATACTGGAAACATAATGTGGCCTAATAAATTATTTGATCATACTATCATAGTGGCATCAGTCAACATCAATCAATCATGATTACTTTAATCTGAACAGGAAAAATTCAGCCATAATAAAAAGTACAAGCATGTACAACAGGAGTCAAGAAAAGAAATAGGATGCTTTTTGTTAATACATACATTTTAAAACATATTTGGTATAGCAGAGTTTATGGTTTCGTGTGCAGTCTTTTTAAAAATTCATACTTTATCTTTGGTTACTAAGTTTGGAGTTTTTTTTAATATCAATAAAACCTAGAAAAATGAGCTATATTTTTCAAGTAAAGATGGAATCTTGATCAAGTTAATTAATTTAACATTTGTTAAATCCATCGATGGAGGGAAAAACAAAGTAAAATTGACTTCCACTCACACCCCCCTCCCCCCCAGGTTATAATCTAGTAGCTCTGTTACTTAAATTTCTTATCTGTTACTTTTTGTTCTTCATTTCTGCCTTACTCTTAATAAATTAAATATCTACCTTGTTATGGTCATATAAAAATCCATCAGCAAGTGATTAGGTACTATAAGAACAGAATAAATTTTGAAAAGTTTTTTGCCCTCAAAAGGGGGGAAGCAAGGCAAACTCTTCTAACATACAAATGTTGCCAAATTAATATTCATAAGAGAGGTTTCAAGTGTCTTATTCTAACACTAAGGGAGGGAAATAGTAGTAATACATTTTGCTTTTTGTATCTGAATATATCTTACCCTGCCCAATGCTATCTCTAGGCAATAAACAAATAAAAAAGGAAAGATTAATTAATTTTGCAAGATTAACCAATATTAGGGAAGCAGCTAGGTGACTCAGTAGATTGAGAGCCAGATCTAGAGACAGGGAGGTCCTAGGTTTAAATTTGGCCTCCAAAACTCCCTAGCTGGGGTGACCCTGGGCGAGTCACTTAACCCTCATTTCCTAGCCCATGTTGCTTTTCTGCCTTAGAACCAATACACAGTATAAATTCTGAGACCAAAGGTAAGTATTTAAAAAAAAAAAGGTTAACTAACATTAGCTTTGTTTGATGATATATAGCCATGGTGGTGAACCTATGACACTTGTGCCAGAGAGGGCAGTCAAAGCCCTCTCTGTGGTCATGTGCTCCTTTCATTCTAGCACGGAGTACTGCTCTAGAAAGTCAGAGGGATGAGGGCAGGGCTGCTCCCTTCTCCCTCTCCATGAATGCCTGAGGATATTGCCCGCATCATACCCCTCTAAAAGGTTTGCCATCTCTGGTATATAGTATTCCATATCCACAATTCCCCAAAGAAGGAAGATTAATTTTGTCACTTCTCTAGAGCCAACTTGATTATTATAATCACATATTAGTCTATCATTTAAAGCTCTCCACTCTCTATTACCTCTCCAACTAGACTAATTTCATATTATTCCTATTAACATACTTTATGTTGCAGCCAAATTAGGTTACTAGAGGTTCTCCAGATTCTACATTTCATCTTCTGTATCTATGCCTTTTGTACAGATACTGGAATGAATTGCTTCCTTCACTTGAACCATTAGCTTCTGGTGTCTTCCCTCTTTCCCTGAGTTCATAAGATCATAGAGCTAGAGCCCAAAAGAACCTTAAGAGCCATCTATTCTCATGTTACTGTTGAGAAGTTAAGTGACCTGTTTAAGGTCACACCATATAAGCTTCAGAGGAGATTTTAATCAAAATCCTATAACTCTAGAGCCAGATTCTTTTCCAATTAACTAGTGAGCTTTTAATGCTCTACCCTGAAATTACTTCATATTTATCTGTGTATATGTTGTATCACTCTAGTAAGACAGAAGCTTCTTATTCAAAGATATTTTATTTTCTCAATTACATGTAATAATTTTCAACAAACATTTCCCAAAATTATAAGAGCTAAATTGTCTCCCTTCTCTTCCCTCCCCCCTGTTGGAGATGATAAGTAATTTGATCTGGATTATACATGTATTATCATGCAAACCATACTTCCATATTGATCATTGTAAGAGAATACTTCTATAAAACAGTTCTTTTTCTGGAGATTTGTCCTAGATCATTGTATAGGATAGAAGCTTCCTGAAGGCAAAGACTATTTTTCTGATCCATCCTTCATAGCACCATGAGATTAATCTCCTTAAATAAAACATTACTCCTCTGCTCAAAAACTGTTGGCATCTTTCTTTTACCTATAGAATAAAGATCAAGCTATTTTGATTAGTGTATTAAGCTCTCAGCGATATTCATTTCTACCCCCATTCCTTCCTATTCTCTTACATGATACTTTTGCTCCCATTCTGTTTTTTTACTTTTCTATGTGACTGCTGGAACTGAGATACTTAACTTAAAATAGAATTTATACTTTCTGCTTCCTTTTCTAGGTGGTTCACATCAGTCCTCTTGCCTAATTGTAGCTCTCCTCCCATTTCATCTGTGAAATTAATTTCTCTTAACATCCAGCTCATCTGTTTCAAGGTTCAAGTTTTCCTTGATTACACAAACTGAAAGTGTGCATGCCACTGTTTAAGCACTTACCTGATAATTTACATTCTGTTTAGATCTGTTCTTAGGATGAGAAGTAGCCAGTTTTCATAGAGCACTGGCCTGGGAATTGTCTTAGTTTCACTATGTGCTCTCTATGTGTTAATTTGAGCATATCACCTAAACCTGAAGCCTTAAGGCTTCTCTTCTATAAAATAGGTAGTTTTACTATTTATTTCATAGGGTGGGTAATTAGGAAAGTGCTTTGTAAAACATAAATGGCTTTGTTTAAATGATTTGACATATACTGAATATCAATATTGATATACCTATTTTTATTATTTCCCATTTTTCCATAAGAAAAGGGAAAGATTGGTTCATTTCACTGACTCTTCACCCTGTTGGTTAGCCAGTTGGCTGTTTGTGGTCCTTTAAAAGTCTACTCTCCTTGTTGATGTATACATCTGTTGTCTAGAACAAGTAATATAAGGATATGTGTTATACAATATGTCCACCCAATGAAATTGCAATTTAGCTTCCTGATCTTGTACTTTTTATTTCCCAGAGGTATACAGTGAAAAGATTTGTAGTAATAGAAGTAAGAGGTGAGTAGTAGAGCACTGAATTTAGAATCAGAAACTTTGGGTTCTAGGCTTAGCCC
The DNA here is from genome assembly GCF_027887165.1 of Monodelphis domestica. Taxonomy (NCBI): domain Eukaryota; kingdom Metazoa; phylum Chordata; class Mammalia; order Didelphimorphia; family Didelphidae; genus Monodelphis; species Monodelphis domestica. The sequence goes on along the minus strand of NC_077227.1, from coordinate 658,593,857 downwards.
TTTGTCACTTGATAGCCATATGACTTTGGGCAAGAGACTGAACTTTTTTGAGCTTCAGTTTCCTCATCTGTAAAATGTGGGATAATAATTAGACTGCTCACTTCATGGGAATTGTTTGTTGTAAGGATTAAATGAGACAACAAAATGCTCAGTAAAGGTATTATATAAATAAGAACAGTTTATTGTTCCAGATGAAACTAATGAACAAGTGTGAAGGGAATAAAAGTTTTTCAGATTGATAGTACATGATAAGATTAGATACAATAGGGTTCAGATTTTAGAGTTTAGATTTGATTCAGTAGAAAAATAGCCATATGAAGGTTTTTGAACTGGAGAGTGAGTGACATGGTGAAAAGTGAAAGTTTTTCCTTAAATCAGCCTGTTAGCAACATTTGCTCCTAAAACTGTCTTTTCTGGGACCAAGTAGAATAAGTAACCTCTGATGAGAGTCCTTTTCAAGGATTAACCTTTATATCTTCCCATCTAAGTCTTCTCAGGGCTAGCTAAACTGTCCCTAAGTATTTTGACTGATCTCAACATTACCTGTTCTTTAGGACCCCTCAAAAGGTTGCTTTTAAGTTCTTCAACTCGTTAATGCCTTTCATAAAAAGTGGACTCAGATATAGTTTGAAGAAGGCAGAGAATACAGTAGGACTACCACTTCTCTCATCTTGCACACTATGCTTTTCAGTGCAGCCTTTTTGACTGTCATTCTTGCTGTTGACTTGTTGAGCTTTAATCTGCTAACATACTTAGATAGTTTTACATATATTGTTTTCTAGCCAAGCCTCCTACTTCTTGTACTTGTGTAGATGATTTTTTTGGGTTAAATTTCATCTTGATTCCATATAATATTCTTATATTTTACCCTTTTCCCCCAATTACATGTAAAAACAATTAAAAAAATTTTTTTTTCAAATTTTGAGTTCCAAATTCTCTTCCTTTCTTCAACTCCTTTCTCCTTGAGGAGGACAAGCAATTTTATATAGATTATACATGTGCAGTCATATAAAACATTTTCATATTCATCATGTTAAAGAACCCCCAAATCATGCCTCCCAAAAAAAGTATTCTTTGATTTGATTCACATTCCATCATTTCTTTCTCTAGAGGTAGATTAGCACTTTTCATCTTAACTCCTTTGGAATTGTCTTGGATCCTTGTATTTTAGCTTAATATTGTAGCTTATCTTTTTTTTTTTGTACTATACATTATACTAGTATCTTCTAATGTTTCTGTCATCTGCAGATTTGATGAGCATCCTATGTATCCATTCAAACTGCTGTCTATAAGGATACCAGAATTATTGACCCTCATCTCCCTTGACCTTTCTGCAGGTTTGGACATTGTATTCTCTTCTGGTTGTTGTGATTCTGTTTCTTTGGTTTTCCTATTCAGCCTTTTTTTTTTTTTGCTGTAGCATTATTTCCCCATGACTCTGTACTGGACCTTTTTTTTTACCATGTACTCTCCTTTGGTGATCTCATGGTTTTAATTATTAGTTGTATTTCCCAATCATACCTTTCCTGAGCTCTGGACTACATCATTAATTGCTTGTATGACATCTTTATGTGGATATTCCATAGGTATCTTATACTCATGTTCAAAATTGAACTCATCTTTTCCCTAAACCCAGTCCTCTTACTAATTTTCCTCTTTCTGTGCAAGGCACCACCGTCTTTCTAGTAACCCAGGTTTACATCCTTTTAGGGTCCTTCGTACTCTTACCTCTCTTTCATCCTTGTTATTCTTCCATCCCAATATCTAGTTAATTGCTAGGTCTTAGGAATTTCACTTCCACATCCTTTGCCAAGATACCTAAGCTCTAACTTTGTTTTTAGGTATTTTGCCTTTAAAAAGTAAAGTAATATATAAAGTTTAAGACCTGGTTTTGTTGTCTACAAAAGTAATGTAAAGTTACTTTGTTTTCAATCAACAATCTCTATCTTTAAGGAATTTAACATTCTAATGGGAAGGAACACAATATGTACATAAATAAATATATAAAAGATATATACAAAGTAGATGAAAGGTAACCTTAGAGGGAAGGTGCTTTTGATTCTCCCAAAGTGAGTATTATATTCATTCCTATGTTCCTTAAATTTAGGGGGTGAGTATATATATGTTCTTTAGGAAGAAGTTTTCATGTTAGGGTTAAAGGAGCTAAGCTGGAAAAAAGGGAGGACAACTATTTTTTGGCTCTTTGGTATTATCAGTATTTAGATTAAAAACTATTCTGAAATCCTTTTCTCTTCATTTGACTTTGTGATAGGGCAAAATCTCTTGATTTATTCATTATTAAAGCTTAAAATTCACTTGTGCTTGTCATTTATTGTCTCATGTGTATCTTTTTTATATAAATATAGTCAACAGAGAATAATTTAAGATATGATCTGGCCTTTTCTCAAGGTCATTGTTCTGGAAAAAATCAGTTCTTGGCTGTGTTGCTGTACACTGTACATTGAGAAACTGAATTTGTACTGTGCAGGATATATTTTCAAAATATACTTTTTTAACAACTCCCTGATTATTAAATTGTTTTCTTGTGATTTGACACTTTTCTTATTAGACTGAGAGGGCAGCAAACCAAAACAGCTAGTTGAGAGTTCCAGTTTAAAGTTTAATGTACTTGGTTTAATGATATATTTGGGCACAATGCTATGTATCATTGTCAGTTTGATAATATACCTCTTACTATAAAAAAGATTTAAATATTTGTTGTATTGTTCTGATTATTAAAAGAATCTTCTCACAGTATCTTTTTAAAATAGCTAGATGCCAATTACCGTATCATTTTACTTGTGAGAAATTGAGATTCATTAAGTATATTGGCAATCATATATATATATACACACACACATATATATGTAGTGCATACAATGGGAATCAGAGATTGTCACTGTGAAAAAAAACATTTAACTTTTATGTTCTTCTGCCATGAAATTCCAAAGATCCTCTCTCAAAGATTTTACATTTTTATTCATTAATTACATCATAGAGAAATCTCAATTTAATTCTAAAATATTTCATTTTCCAAAATGTTAACTTTGGAGGATGCCCTCATTACATTTTTTTATACCCAATGGGAAGTATTAAGAGTTACAAACTTACTGAATTCTTTGAAAATCATACTCAAGCTGGCTTATTCTTTTAAAAATCATAATCTGTCACAGGTGGTATATATCCAAAAACATTGAAATTTGTTCAGTGGCCTTGATTACCTTCCCTCTAGTGAGAAGGCACTTAACAATCAATTATTGCCTTTAGAGAATACGTGGAGGGGTCATGGGATTATTTTTTTTATTATAGATGCAATTAAGTTTTGGTGCTATGAGGATATTCCCCCAGATTTTTCTAATTTTTAAAAACAAGACTGAGTTTTAAATCTACATAGATTATCTAATAGTTCTATGAGCCAAGAATTTTATAAGCATTTTATATGTGGTGCTGAATAGCTAATTTTGGGGGGGGGGTGTTGAATGATTGTCTTTTAGAGATACTAATCACAAGAGGAACAATATTTTGGAAGCTTGATTTGTAATTCATTTTTATATGTTATATAGAGAAGGAAGACTATTTACACCAAGTATAGTTATCATAAGCTAAGATATAATTTTTTATATATTAAAGCTATGCCATCACCACCTTTGATAGATTCAGTATTGCTTTAGACTTTAAAAAAACTCTTTACCTTCTGTCTTAGAATCAGTACTAAGCATCAAATTTAAGACAGTGGTAAGGGTTAGGCAGTTGGGATTAAATGACTTATCCAGGATCATATAGCTAGGACATGTCTAAAGCCAGACATTAACCTAGCACTCTATATCAACTGCCCCACCTAGCCGCCCCAATGATCTTCATTATTGGAGGGAATTTTCACATGAGAAGTTCTGAAAATACAGATATAGCACCACTCCCTCTTCCCTACAAAAAAAAATCATTATCTATTGTGAAGGAAATAAATTATTGGCCTTGGAAAAGAAAATATGCTTTAATATGATGTTAGGAACACTCTAATTGCATAAACATAGTTATACTTAGAAAACATACATGTTAACAGTTAAAGATAAATTGTGATTAATTTTATAAGTGCAACATTTTTCATTTTCCGTAGTATTTGGTATTTTATCTTCAACTTTAATTATTAAACAAAATTTAGGGGGTTGAAGTAATATTATTTAAAGCATTCTAGGAGGCCAAATAAGACAACACTTTTTGGTTGGAATTCAATATATCATGGGTCAGCATAAAAAATTAAATGAGAATTTTTGGAGAGTCTTGTAGAAGTTGCAGATGACACATGAAGGCCAGCAGACAGCACAGGAAAAGTTTAGAAACTATAGCCTATGATAAAATATTTAACCCACATTTTATAATAAGGTACTGTATATAGTACATATATATAGCTCTATAAGAGAAAATAAGAAAAAAAATTCAGATTTCTTCTCTGCTAGAAAGGGAGGCCAGAAAATTTTATAAGGATTTCCTGGATTGTAGGAGCACCACACCCCAGCCCCAAATCTCCTAAAATTGAAAGGGATACCTGTACTTTTTTTACTTAAACTGTAGGGGTTTTTTTATTCAGACATTTGTAATATATATTTGTAATAGTAGATTTTTATGTTGGTATACTGCATTGGAAATCATTCTTTTTGCCAAGGGTACACATAACAGTTTTACCTCATGGATACCAATGGCAGTTAAGGCTGTTCAACTTTTATTATACCTTCACTCTTGCTATTTAACCAGGCTACTTTCTTTTCCAGTATAGTGATATCTTTTGTAGGTAGTGTCACAAAATTCTAGAAACCCTCATTTAGTCCATTCTATACTTGCATAATAGTCTCTTCACCACAACCTAAGTAAGTGGTTGTTTGCTCTTTTATATGAACATGGCCAGCCAATACTTCCTGAGCCCCATTCTACTTTGGGGTATCTTTAATTATTGGGACAATTCCCCTCATCATCAACCTTAAATTTGTTTCTCTGAAATTTCTGTCCATTCTGCCCTCTGAGGTCAAGGAGAACAAATCCAATTACTTTCCCATGAAGCTCATCAAGTAATTATTTGAAGATATTTATATCATAACTCCTCTAATTCTTCTCTTGACTTCAGTGTCCTAAGTTTATATACGAAAAACTGTTTATACCTACTACATGTATTTTTATTGATCTTTATCTGCTATCATGATTCTTCAGAGGTTGTTGTGTTCAATGTCACTATTAGGAGAATAATAGTATTAAAAAGATGAGCTTTAAAATTATGACAATTTAAGATCATAGAAAATACTCTAAAAGTTCCCAAATACCACCTAGGCTGATCTTCCATTGCCCTCTAGGTTATACTTTTTGTTTATGTACAATAAATTTCCCAATTATATATACTTTGTTTTTTCTATATGGAGAGAGTTGAAACAATCTTCTTTGAGTAATAGTGGATCTCGAAGAGAAGACCCTTTACCTTTCCAGGAATTGGTGCAATTAATTAGCACAGTGTCATATGCCAGTAATCCTCTCTATCAATTGATATTTGAACCAGGATGTCATTCAAGGCACCAGTGGAGTCTCCCCATTAAGTTAATACTCTTTAGGCTATGAAACAGATTTATCTCTGGTTATGTCTGTCATTGAATATTGTTACTTCAATATGTGTTAGCCTAGCTCATGGCATTTCATTGGTGGATATTCCTTGCATTAATATGACAGCTGCTTCAGTATAGTCCTCTAAACATATTACCAAGGATTTCAGCAGATTCCCAGGCAAATGTGCTGTTACTGAGAAGAGACCACTAACAAGTTAGTTTGATCTGTATTTCCTCTTCTTTCAGTCCTATTCCTGAATTCCTTTTCTTTTTTGCTGAGGAATTCTACAGTCTTTCCCTACTTTTTTGCATGTTGGCTAGTAACTCTAATTTAGAACACAGAAAATACCTTGTTATTAATTTGTACTTCTTTTTTAGCATTCTGTTTAGTAGGGGAGCTTGGATTTAACATGTTATCAGAATGAAAAAAGATCATCTGAATTTTCATGATGGAGTTTTTCTAAAGTGAGTCTTATAACGTGCAACAATCAGCTTCTCTGGTCCTTAAGAATGTACTTTTTAATCTTAATTCTTTGTCCTTGTGAAATATATCTAAGTTTTTCCAAGAAAAATCTGCCTTGTTATGTATATCAATTGTTAAGTACCAACTATGTAGGCTACTAGATAGGTGCTAAGATGCAAAAATGAAATAAAACTCACACTTCTAACTTCCTTAAGAAGAAGCTTTCCAATCAGGGACAATCAGATAGCCCAGTGGATAGAGAACCAGGCCTTAAGATAGGAGGTCCAGGATTCAAATGTGTCATTAGATACTTCCTAGCTATGTGATCCTGGGCAAATCACCTAATCCCCATTGCCTAGACAGGGGAAGGAGGAAACACTCCAATTGGGTTGTTGGGTGGAGGGGCAGATAAAGTGAAAAAATGTCCTTAGCACAAGTGAAGAGGGGAAGAGGAGTGGCCCAAGAGTCCTGCTCCCCTCTAGCTCTGTTGCCTGTGAACCATTCACCTTATCCCCTATGCACTCCCACTGGACTCCTGGGCAGAGAGGTGGGGATATGAAAAAATGTCCTCAGGCATGGTGGAGAGGGAAAAAGGTATTCTGCCTGAGTACCTTTGCCTTTCTATTAAGGAACTGGGGAGAAGGGGGGTAACTCATGTGCTCACAGAGTGCTCTGCATGCCATCTTTGGCAGTGGTTCGGTAGGGTCGCCATCACTGGTCTTGTACTTTGCATGGTATTGATTCTGAGATGGAAGATAAGTGTTAAAAAAAAAAAGCAAAAAACAAAGGAGCTTCTTAGTCTAATGGGGAAATGGAAGGATAAGACATCTGTATAAATACCTATGATGCAAGGCAGAATGTAATTAGAAGTGCAAAGGAGACAATCTAGATAAAATGCTGTGAGAAAGGTGAGGGAAAGATTATAGATATAGGTCTTCCTAGAAGAAAGTATTATTTGAATTTTATTTCTGATTAGCATTTGGATTATTGTAGAGTTAGAAAGAACCTTAGAGGTATTCTTATCCAATTCTGTATTTTTTTAGATGAGGAAACTTGAGGATGAGAAGAACTAATTTTTCACTCCTTTTTTCTTTTTTTAAAAAATGTTTTCTTTTGGGGCTTAATTTTACTTTGAATGTTTTATTTATCCCTTTTGTCTTTCTATGTCATTATCTACCCTTCCTCCAGCTTAAAGACTTCCCCAAGGGGGGAAAAATAAATTAAAAAAAATTAGGCAAAAACATTTAACATTGAACCTTGTCCAAAAATATATACAAGATTCTGGACAAGTACACTCTTGCCACAGAGAACTTTTAATTTGCCAAAGTCATCACAGTTAATGGCAGAAACAGGCCTAAAACAAGGTCTGACTCAGGCTCTGACTCCAAGCTAATTAGATCTTATCAATCCAGAAGCTCATTCCAGTGATATAGATTGCAACTCATACAGGCCTACCTATCCTATGCAATTCTTGAACATATTTTCCCATAACTTCACAGGAGGTACACTCAACATGATAGAGGCCTTTCTTTGCTTTTTCCCTTTTTTGAAAAAAAATATTTTAAGTTTATTGGTGCCTTTTGTTACGAATCAAGTAAACGTCCCCCAATATCCTTCTCTGTCACCATTCTGAAGAGCCTTCCCATATAATCACAAAATATTTTTAGTGAAAAAAATTGGATAAAACTAATCAATGCACTGAAAAGTCTGAAAATAATATGCAATGTTTCACACCTGTGGATCTTTGACCCAGAGGTCAAAAGAAATTGGAGGTGGGTGGGAAAGGTGTGTGTCTCCTTTTCTTAGGGGTCATGCCTATTCTTTGCAATTCTGCAACATTTATAATTAGTTGTTTTTATGGTTATTTTCCTTTCCTTTTCTTGGTTCTGCTTACTTTGCATCAGTTCATTTTTCTATGATTCTCTGTAGTCATCTTATTTGTCATTTTTATAGCATAGTAATATCTCATTGTATTCATGTACCATCATTTATCTATTCCTTGATTGGCATCTACTTTATTTCTAATTCTTTGCTATCACAAATAAAATTACTAGTTTTTTTATCTGTGTCTATATCTACATCTATATATGGAAATTTTTGTATCAGTGATCTCTGGTTCAAAGAATATTATTTGCATAATTCCAAATTACTTTCTAAAATGATTATTTAACTCCATCAAAAATCCACTAGTGTGCCTATCTTAACATAGACTATTCTCATCTTTTGTCATCTTTTGCCATTTGCTGAAGTGGAACCTTATTTTTTTATTTTTCCTAAGTAGAAGAAACAAATTTATTGGATTAGATGAAAGAAACTGGTAAAAGGACTCCCATTATCATCATAGCTTGGAACTCCTCTGCAATTTATAGTCTAAGAGAATTGCTTGGGAAACTGTGCTTAAAGTATCCTACCCAAGGTGACATAGTCACTGTCTTTTTTCTTTAAATATAATGAAATTATATGTTTTTAAATTTTTCAACATTTTATTTTTTCTTGTTATATGTAAAAACAATTTTAGCATTAATATCACACTAATATGTGATATCATGCAAAGCATACTTCCATATTGGTCATGATGTGGAAGAAAACATATAACTTCCTCTCCCCAAAAGGAAGAAAACCAAGTGAAAAAAATAGTATGCTTCAATTTGCATTCAGATTCCATCAGTTCTTGCTCTCCACCTCTAGAGAATTTTTCATAAATCCTTCAGACTTTTCTTGGATTATTGTATTGCTGAGAATGGCTAGGGTATGTCATTCACAGTTCATTGTTGTATAGCATTGCCATTACTGGGTATAAAATTCTCCTGATTCTGCCCATTTCACTTGGCATCAGTTCATGTAGGTCTTTCCAGGTTTTTAGAAATCACCCTGCCTATTATTTTTTTTCAAATTTATAACTGCCATATTTTAGAAACATACAATGAAGTTTACATGCCATGTAAAAGCATAAAGTTAATTATTCTCTAGTTTATTTTTATTTTTTTTCAGATTACATCTTGATACAATTTTTAATATTTGTTTCTGTCATTTTGCAATCTCTCTCCCTCTCTCCCACCCCTCCATCCTCTTCAAGATGGCAGGTAATATAATACAGATTATACATGGTCTCTAGGTTCTTAACCACAAATTTTAATGACACTATCATAGAAACAATAAAAATATTTAATATTGATTTGTTCAGAAAACTTCCTATGTCCATATTTTGAGAGCATTTTTAAAATTAAGCATTTTATAACACTAGCCAGTACATATTCCATACCTCACTTGAATCATTCAGTAGATCATTATATGGATTTAGCCACATATTTTCATATTATTATGGGATATTTCATAATGAGAACAGATTTTTACAAAAGTATGAATTTTACATAATTTAGTTATATACATATCACCATGTTCATTCTGTATAGTATAGTGATTACTCAACCTCTAACTTTGTTTAGAAGTAAGCATGACTTAATTCATTGACTCAATTCTGGAAGAACAGATTTTTTGTGTATCATTTCTTAAGGTACACAATAATAATCCATCAAAGTAACATACCACACCTTGTCTAGCCATTCCCCAATTGATGGGCATCCCTTCAATTTCCAATTGTCCAAAGACTTACTACAAATAGTAAGCACCAGAGATGATATTTGAACACTAACTTTCTAGCTCCACCATAATTGATTGCTTTTTTTGTTGTACCAGGAAGTATTTATGAATTTCTTTTTCTACCATTTTTGAAAGTGAGTCCAGTTTGAATTAATTGAAAGAATGATTTTCCCCCCATCTTTAATTGTCATGCAAAACATACTTCCATATTGGTCATTGTTGTAAGAACAAACTCATATGTAACCATAATTCCCAGATAAAACCAAAGATACATTGATAGGAAAGACGATTCCAACAGTTCTTTCTCTGAAGGTGGATAGCATTCCCTATTATAATTCTTTCATTATTGTCCCAGATCATTGCATTGAGGAGAATAGCCAAATTTTCAAAGATGATCATCAACCCATATTGCTGTTATTGTGTACAATATCCTCCCAGTTCTGCTTATTTCACTCTGCATCAGTTCCCACAGAACTGTCCAACTTTTTCTGAAATCACCTTGCTTTTTTTTTTAACCCTTACCTTCCATCTTGGAATCAATACTGTGTATTAGTTCCAAGGCAGAAGAGTGGTTAGGGCTAGGCAATGGGGGTTAAGTGACTTGCCCAGGGTCACACAGCTGGGAAGTGTCTGAGGCCAGATTTGAACCTAGGGCCTCCCATCTCTAGGCCTGGCTCTCAATCCACTGAGCTACCCAGCTGCCCCCCTTTATCATTTCTTATAGCACAATAGTATTCCATTACCACTGTATATAATAATTTGTTCAGCCATTCACTAGTTGATGGACATTCCCTCAATTTCCAATTCTTTGACACCATAAAAAAAGCAGCTATAAATATTTGGAAGAATGACTAAATGACTGCTTAGCCCACAGAAACTTTAGTAGTTCTTGTGATCAAATGCAAAATGTGTCAGAATGAATATGGATGTTCTTAGGCAGTGGGACAACTAGGTGGCTCAGTGGACAGAGAACCAGACCTGGAAATTCAAGGTCTTGGTTTCAGATTTGCTATGTCTGAGCTGTGTGACCCTGGGCAAGTCACTTAACTAACCCCATCACCTAGCCCTTACTACTCTTCTGCCTTGGGACCAATATTTAGTTTTGATTCTAAGACAGAAGGTAGAGGTTTAAAATTTTTTTAAATAGACAATGAGAAGCCTAATCATGAGGTAGAACAAAACATATATAAGGTTATAGCAAGCACTGTGGATAAGAAGTTTCTGGAATAGGATTTGAATAAATTTCAAAGTATTCTGCAGATCTTACTCATTCAAACTTTATTCCATGTAGACTTGAATTAGCTGAAATTTATCCTGCCTGATTATGGGTAACATACTTATTAATATATCTATATATACTAATTGATAGTATGGTTGTATGACATGTAGCTTGTCCATAAAGATATTTGTCATTTTTTACTTGAAAATTTTAAGATAATCATGCCGAGTATATCATATCATTAGTATTTGAGGGAAAATAAGACTTTTATTTAGATAATTGCACTGGGTTAGAGCTAATTGCAATAAAAGTAGTATTGATTTAACCATTCCCTATTAAATTAAACATGATGTTATACTGGAATTGCATCAAAATAGGCTTTTTTCCTTCATGGTGAGCTTATTAAATAATAGGTTGGATGCTGTTAAGTTGTAAAATTCAGTAAAGTGATTTAGAATTTCCAGAAACAAATTCCTTTTGCTTTTAAAGTATCTTATTTCTGTTTAAAACTTTGCAAAAAAGATCAACACAATTAAAAAGATAGTGTCCTTTAACCTTATTAAATGTATTTCTGGTCATTATTGTACTTTAAATAGTTGCTTATTTTCTGGCCGTAATATAGTGAAGTAAATAATTATCGAGTAAAAAATGTTTGGAGAGTTTGACATGTATGACAGACTGTAATTATGACAAAGATTCAAGGTCATTGAAACCATATAATATAAATACATTTTGATGACAAAGAATGCCAGTGGCATATTCTCAAGTGCCAACAGAATTTATTCTTGCTCTTCAGTACCTTAGATTCATTGACTTAAACATTTCTGAAATGAACTTTGTTTTATATATATGCACATGTTACTTTTTTTCCAAGTACTATATAGAAAGCTATGTGTGTTCATCAGAGAACAAAGAGTTAGTTTAATCAGTGCCCCTATCACTTGGAGCACATAACAGGTGGGCAAGCCTTCCAATTATAAGTGATGCAAATAATTAGCCTTTTATACTTTTTCTTATGCTTTTATGTTTTTCTTCATTTTTTTCTTCACTTTTAATAAATAATTTCTCTTTTGAGACTCATGGATTGTTGCAAAGTTTTAAGTATGAAGAGATTCTTAAGGCTGAATTCTGCTTGCCAATTATGATTTATAATTTGCAGATTAATCTTACTATATACTTTTCTGAATTTTCTAGATAATAAAACTATATCTCTCTTAGCAATATGTTTAGCAAAATATATAAGAAGCATTAAATGTATTAGAAATAGCCATGTTTCTTAATAGAAAATGTTGGTTTTGTTTTCTAAGTTTGGATCAGCCTTATTTCACACTGATGGCTTTTTTAATTACCTCTGCCCCCACTATGGGAGAGAAGATATTTGCTAAAGATATAGGAGCCATTTTATATAAAACTGTGTTCCTGAGACTATGTACTTGTGTATTTCCTGCTTTAGTAAGATGTCCTCTTCCCTATCTCCCCCTTCCTCATAATAGATTCTAGAATTGGAGACTTTGGAGCTAGAAATGGACCATAGAGGCCAGTGAGTCTAAAATCTTCATTTTTTATAGATGAGGAAATTAGGGCCCAGAGATGAAGTCACTTAAGCAGGGGCACATTAGTAATTAGCAGGGGCTAATTAGTAACTGAGAAGAGATTTTTGTCTGTACCCAGCTCTTTCTCATTCCCTTTCTAAAATTAAAGTTGGCACATTGTCTCACTTTCTTCAGATATTTTCTGATTGTTAGCATTGTATTTTACTTTGAATCTATATGTATTCATTTTATTTCTCAAACCTGTAAATATAACACTTTGAAAACATGGAAAGGGTGAACATAGTGCCCAGTGTATAAATAATGTAGAGTTTCTAGTTTTCATAAGCGTTTGACAATAAATCAAATCCTCACAGAATTAAAAAGTTTTATTCAAGTTGGAGCTGTTTTCCCCAACATTCACACTGTATAATTCCAGAATTTCATTTTTTCATACTGTCCAGTGAATGTCATTGTTGATTACACCTTTTTTCAATCTCCTAAAATTTTTTTCATTTGGAGATGGCTGAAAAATGACTAACTGAAAAAATGATTTTTCCTAAGGCTTAGATAAATTATTTAGATAGATCTGGTCCTTCCAAATTTTGGGAAAAGGAAGACTAATGTGCCATATTAAAATGAAATTAATTTTTTTATTGTATTCTAACTTTGTAAGATTAAAATAATTTTTAAATGACCCATTTTAAAAGTTTTAAAAGTTTTCTATAAAAATAGCCCTTTCACCCCTTTGTTTTGTCCCCTTTTGTTGTTTTCCTTAGGACTACAGCTGCACACATTTTTCAACAGATCACATGCCGTGTCACCTAAATCTATGACCAAGAGGCAGTTTTATTCCTAGGAGACCATAATGCTTCAGTTGTCCTGGATACATGACATCATGGTGTATTGTAATCAAATAGAAGTCTTTTGCAGTACATTTGGGATTTATGTCTGATCTCTAGTCTGAGTAGCAGATCGTTATAAGACAGACAGTATCTTATAATGGAAAAAACAAAATGAAATTGAAAATTGTTAAACTGAAGAGAACATAGGTTTTCTTTTGCAGCTTTTAGATGTGTGTGTTGTGAAATGTCCTCTTTAAGTGCTAAGTTGTTTTGTAGTCATGATGCAGTCTTATCATTTCTACTATTAAATTATTCATAAATGATCATTGAGAATGAATTTTAACAAGAATTTTCCTTTTTTAATGATACATTCCTCTATTTTAGAGAATTAGTTTAATTATCCATAAGATATTAAAATATGTTGTGTGTCCAGTTGCTTTTCTCATAAAAAAACTGTTAATAGTCTCTTTATTAAAGGAATGGGACTGCTAAGAAAAGGAACCAGGAATTTGAATGGAAACTTCTGTTTCTGTTTATAATAGATGCTAATCTAAGACTAGGTTTATACTATTAAAGTGAATTGTCGAACTGAGTCAATTAAATAGGCTAATCAAGCAAAAATTATTTCCATTCAGCAAACATTTTTGGGTTCCTGGTGTGTTTAACTAAGTTTGTAAAGGTAATGAATTAACATACAGCAAACAATTTTGTAAAATTTTTATTGCAGTTTTGCTCTATCAGCATATAAAATTCACAAACCAAAAATAACTCTGAAATATAGAAATAAACAAAAGGATTGTCAATGAGAGGACACAACAACATATATATTTGTAATATACTTTTTGTAAGGAGGAAGGTTACTACTCTAAGATATTGTTGAATTTAGTCTGACTTTTGTTCCAGTATAATATTATCTTGATTCACTTGGTTGTATTCAGAATTTGTACTTGATTTATATTATTATGTATCCACTGTCTTTGTAATATCATTTAATGTAAATCTTCCTATATATCTTTGAAGCAAATGGAAATTCAGTCTTCTAAAAAGTGTACCTGCTTACATCATTGAAGGAAAATTAATTTACATTCTATCAATTCAAGATTCATCATGATGCCTTCATCTACCCTGTAGTTTCTTTGTTGAAATTTGGGGAGGAGAAAGTTTGCTTTGTAAATTAAATGTTTAGCCTACATGAATGAATACTTCTTCACTAGACTGAAAGCAGCCCTTTAACAAAGAAGACCATACTAATTATACATGATTCCTAAAGCCCTTTAAAAATTCTTTTGCATTGAATACAACATAGGATTTTGTTTGACCTGACTGTTTTCTGACCTGTACAATAGACTATAGTAAAAGTATTACTTTCATGTGGATACAAGGTTCTTCATAATGAATTACAAAGTAATTAGGGCTTCAGAATCACCATATGTACTTTATTGCAGGAACAATATAGTATAGCCATATATCCAAAATGAAAAACAAACAACATTTTCATTCATGTATCTTCATTGTTCTTTCTGTTATTTATATTAGTGTAGGGAAAGCCTCTTATTCCAAATGAGGAAGGAAAAAGCAATCAGGCAGTAGAATAGGCTGTTTTAAGACACTAGGTTCTTAGTAGGTACTTAATAAAATGTTACTGGTTTTGCTTATTTCATATTAACACATGGCCTTGTAGATGATACGATATCCACAAATGTGGATTGCAATCCAACATGGCCATGTTAGAAATTCTTCTGAATTGGTTTGGTCCCCCAAATTCAGCATCCAGTGTTTAATCAGGTGATAGACCTTTGTACTTAGCTAGGTTAATCCTCCCATGACAAATCTGTTCAAGGCTGTTATGTGGAACCTCTCTTTCCTAGCACCTGTCAAAGTTTATAGTATCTTAACATGACCTTAGAGAACCCTTGATTGCTTCTATACCATGGCAAGTAAAGTATTTTAAAGTAAGTAAATTCACAAATTCATTTCCCACAAGGCTGTCACATGGTTTCACAGAATCAGAATTGGAAAGAACTTCATATTTTCTAATTGAACTTGCAGCTAAAAAAGAGTCCACTTCACTTTTGAAATGACTAGTTATAGTTACTAGTTATTTATTTATTTGATGAAGTCCAGGAGAAGGAACTGACTATCTCTTTAGGCAGTCTGTTCTTTTTTTTGAGGGTAGCTCTAATTCTTAAGTATTTTTTGAAGTCCAGCTGAAACTTATTTCTTTGCAACTTTTAAAGCCAGTCTTATCTGTCTTCTACAGGACTACCTTTTAAATACAGGAAAACTGCTATCATGTTCTTCTTTCTTCAGGTTTTCTCATATGGGATGGTTTTAAGCTCCTTCATCATCCTGATCCACTTTGTTGGATTCAGTACAGATCCTTAGTGTTATTCCTAAAATAAAAATGCTAAAATGGAATGTGATAGTCTAGATGTAGTTGTTCCAAATTTGGTAACTGAATTTATTGAACAGTTAGGTGCTACTTACTGTAAGTAGTGAGAAGTACTCCTGACTTCTCTTGGGTTTTAATTCCTCTATAACATGATTTGTTCTATATCTTTCAATCTCAAAATGATTCTCTTTGGTATAGAAAATAGCCCTTTTTCCATTGCTTATTATCATTGCCAGATTAATAAGATTATATATTTAGGACTGGAAGAGAACTTTAGATGCCATTGAGTACAATTTCCTCTTTTTATAGATAAGGAAACTGAGGTTCTGCAAGATTGTGACTTTTTCCAATGTCACACACCTAGTGATTGACCTAAAAAAGTTGTTAAACTGCATATTCTTTGACCTGGTGAACAAGACCTCTTTGTACAAAAAATATTTATAGCAGATCTAATTGTGGGGGCAAAAAATTAAGGGAATACTTATTTTCTTAAAAGGAATATCTGGACAAATTATGGTATATGAATGTAATGGAATAGTATTATTGTATAAGGAATGAGTATAAGGAATTTCAGAGAAACCTGAGAAGACTTTGCATGAACTGATATATAGTGAAATGATCTGGAGAACAGTTATACAATAATGACATTGTAACCTAAAAAACAACTTTGAAAGAACAACTGCCTGCTGTTCTATGATCAAGGAGAACACTATCCACTTCCTAACAGAGATACTCAAGCTCTAGGCTGACACATAAATTTTTGGAAATGACTAATATGGGAATTTGTTTTGTCTCCCTGTGTATATTTGTTCTGAAGCTTTTCTTTTTCAGTGTTAGAAAGGGAAGAGAACATGAGAGGAGAGAAAATGCTTGTTAATTAGAAAATTTTAAAAACTCCGTTTCTAATGTAGCTTAGAAGGCAGTTTTTATTGATTATAGATCAACTACTTCTTATGTATTCCTTGTGTATTTGTAACTAGAACAAGTGAAGCATACACTAATACACTAATTATAAGTATTGTTGGATCCAGAAGTTGAAGGCATTGAAAGAATACTTAATTTTTTTATTTTTTTTTTAAAGAACTGTGTAGACCTGAGACTAATCCCCATGAATAAGACTCAAGAAAAGACCTATGAAAAGGTCATATGGGAAGAAATTATTTAAAAATTTTTAATTAATGAGTTGTGGGACAACTAAGAGGCTCAGTGGATAGACTCAGGCCTCAAGGGGGAGTGTCCTGGGTTCAAATTTGGACTCAGATACTTCCTAGCAGGGTGACCCTGGGCAAGTTAATTAACCTCCCTTAAGTAAGAGTCCTTACCTCTCCTGCTTTGATTCCAGTACTTAGTATTGACTCCAAGATGTGGAAAGGTAATTTTTTAAAGATAGATGATTACATTCCACTATAGTGGTTTTAAAAAAATATTATTTCATAGACCATATGAATGACTCCCTGATGAGCCTGATGACTCCAAATGAGAGAGTGTCTTCCATGTATATGTTGATATTATATATTTACTTATTAGGATAGAAAGAGGGAGAATTTTTTCTGCAGTCCTAATATCAAAGAAAATATAAAAGTTCACTCTCACTTCTTACCTATCTCCTTGCAATATGATTTCATTCTCACTATTCATGAAACTGCACTCTTCAAGATCATTATTATTTAATCTCTTTACATTGCTTTTCTCAGTCCTTATTCTTCTTGACTGCTCTGTAGTTTTTGTCATTGAGCTTTCCCTCCTGTATTCTCTTGAGTTTTTGTAACCAACTCATGCCACAAGGGTTAGAGCACTAGGTCTGTAGTCAAATTTGACCTAAGCTCAAATCCAGCGTCCTACAGTTTGACTGCTGTTTGCCTCAGTTTCCTCAGCTTTAAAATGGAATTAATGATAGCATCCACCTCTTGGGATTTTGAAGTATCAAATGAAATGTTTGTAAAAGCACTTAGCAAAGTACCTAGTACAGAGTAGGCACTGTATAAATGCTTATTCCTTTCACAAAACAAGTTTTCCTTCTAACCACTGGACCAACGTTTTTGGTTTCCTTTTTGGGTTTATCATCTTATTCCTATCTCTTATAGTTAGGTCTATCCCAGGGTTCTGTTCTGGACTTTCAGCTTGTGAGTTTTGTGAAATGAATGGTATAGTTTTCTGTGTTCTCATTGTTTTTTTTTTGCTTGTTTGTTTTTTAACATAGTCACACATAAGGAAACACAAAATTTTGAGTTGTTCAATGCTCAAGTTATTCCCTAATATATCCAACCATATGTATTAGAACAGATTTGCATTTTCAAAACAAGCTGTGATAGCAGAGCTATTATCTCTCTGTAAATAACTTCCAAGTCTACATATACAGCTCTCATCCCCTTTCAGAGCACCCAATCTTGCATCAGCTGTTTCTATGCTCTACCTCCTCAAACTTGTCCAAAACAAGGAAGGGAGGACTTTCTCCCACAAACTCATCCTTTCTCCTTCCATCAAGGGCAGCATCATTTTTTCAGGTTCCCAGGTTTACAAATTAAGAGCCATCTGTGACTTTACTATCACTTACCATCCCGCTTCCATATCTAGTCTCTTGTCAATCTTGTAAATTCTATTTCCTCAATATATATATGCATCTGTGCCTTTCTGGCTAATTACATCTAGAACTTTACCATCTCTCCCCTGGATTATTTCAATTGTTTGCTAATTGTTCTGCCTTAGGTCTGTGCCATCCCTAATCCATCCTCCCTACTGTTAACAAATCAGTCATCCTGAATTAGCATAAATTGAATCATATCACTCCTGTGCTTGAGAAACTTTAGTGACTCCCTCATTCCCTTTTTGAATAAAATATAATCTTTTTTTCTTGCTATTTTCATCTTGTCCAACGGTGACAATATAATTTTTTCTTCTTGGGTATCGTATGTTTGAACCAAACATACCTATTTGTTCTTCCCCATAAGCCACATTGTATCTCCTACCTTTCCGCTTTTGTCCAGCTTGACCAGAATGTTCTTTGTTTTTACCTGTGCCTCCTGGAGTCCCCTGTCTTTCTTTAATGCTTAGCTCAAGTGCCACTTCTTTCGAGAAGCCTCTCCCCAGTTATTAATACTCCCCCCATACTTTAAAAAAAATTTTTAGTATTTATTTTATACTCACTGACCTATAACTTTGTGTCCCTTTGTAGCATGTTAGCTTCTTGAGGACAGGAATTGACTAGCTTTAATAGCACACAGTATGTGGCACAAAGCATGTTATTTAGTAAGTGTAGGTTAATTGCTTGATATTGCTTTTATCAGAGAATTTCCAGTGTACAGTTTGAATTAGAGATTTCTTCATAGAAGTCTTCTAGATGCTCTGCTTTGTTGGCTGATGGTGTGCTGATTTCAACACACTCCAGAATAATACAATGCAATTCACAAACTCTTAAAAGAGATAAGATAGCAATCCACACAGAAAACACTGAAGAGATGAAGAAAGTTTTATCCAGATTCTGACATCCAATTAAGTGGATAACCTATTGACTTGGTTCCATATATATGTATATTATATGTCATATGCACCTAAAATCTTGGACAAGTACTTCATATTGTGGTGAGTAAAATTGTAACAAAGGTAGACAGAAACAGTTTTCTCCAGATAAGAATTTAACAGTGACTTGTAAAATGTTAATAAGTGGGTTACCCTGACCATCTCAGCCAAAAAACCAGGGACCTGAGCATGATCAATTTATCAGTTAAACTAGCTATAAACCAATAAATTGGGTCATTGGGTATGTCAATGACCAAAGACTTTGAGTTAAGTTTGACCAAGCTTTTTAAACTAGCCACGTCGTCTTCTAATTAGCCTTATTGTATATCATTTCAGCCTTCCCTGGCAAAGATAAGGAATCCTGATTAGCAGACATTTTAATAAGGAGATGGGTTGAGTTAGGTCAGCTCTTCCCAGTTTCTTCTTGGGAGATGAGAGTAGTGTCATCCTGAGAAGACAGAATTAGTCTGCTGCTTGGGAAAATGAGTTGGCCTTAAGGTGTGGCTGGCCATGTCTCACTCTGGCAATTAAGGAATGTTAATTGCTTGATGGACAGCAATTGCTTCTTGTAATCTTGGCTAGAAAATCATAACCATCTCAGTCAGGACCCCCTTTTACCCCCTTTGGTTTCCCCTTGGAGACCAAATCACCCCTAATTTAACAAGAAAAGTGAAGGACAGAAGTTATCTCTCAGAAGAGGCCCAGCCTGAGCTGGTTCTTTGTTTATCTGTGAATAAAAGGAAGACTCCCAGGTTAGAAAGCTAGGGAGAGGGAAGGCATGATTATTCAACCATATCTATAATTCAGAAAGTTTCTTTTGAGCTAGACTGAGAAATGAGGATTTAACAAAATGAGGGATAGAATGGATTACATAGTAATATTGGTTATTAAATAATACAGCATAATATTAGTTTTCCTCAAGGTAGACAGTACACTGGATCCAGAATTGAATTAGGAAAAGTGAGTTGGCATTTCTGTTTATTATGTTCCTTTTTGACCTCTTCTCAGAATAATAGCAAGGCACCCTGAGAGAGACAGAGGAAGCAGCATATGCTAGGCAAATCATACCACTATGCCCATTCAGATCTTATGGAAGCAGCCCAGGACCCTGAATTCAATAATCTTAGGAATAACGATGCTTCTTCTAACCCAGTACCCTCCGCCAGCACTCTGGGAAGCAACCTCTGTAGAGATATAGCCTGGCAGCTGCTTCTGTGGGTGCTGTAACCAATAGCTTCTGAAGTCTCAGAAAACAAAGTTTTTGTCACCCAAGTCTTTGGTGTTGTCAAATGGAAACTGATATAATGTTATCAATCAAAATAACATTAAAGAAGAGGAATTAACATCTGCTTTTTTGCATCCTAAGGATCATAGGACTTTTATTTCTGACTTGAAGCTTGAAACCTGCCATATATGTTTCCTCCCCCATTAGATTAACTTCTCAAGATTAGGGGCTGTCTTACTTTTCTATTTATGTCCTCCCACACACTTAGTACATTGCCTTGCACATACTAAGATAATGCATTCAGTATTTTTTGCCTATATTCATAATGGAAGAAATGCTGAATTTCAATTAGAAGTTAGTGAAAATTCAAGTTCACTGATCCCCTGAAATCTGGTTAGACTCCTGGTCTAGAATGTTGAGTGAGTGTAACTACTAAAGAAAGTTTATGGGAGAACAAAGATTTTAAAAAGCACAGATAAAAAGACATAGACAACTTGTGACATTCACAGTTTGAGGTAGTAGCCACATCAGTTATCAAGCACATTGAAGATAAGAATTGTATCCTAATACCTACAGAACTGTGGCTATTCCCTCTAACAATAACATTCACAAATATCTCCATACCTAGTATAGAGTTTATTAATTTCTGTGACTAAAATAATTAATGTGTAAATTGTGGAAAACCCTCTGGTGATTAAACACCTCAATTTCATAAAGCCTATCAGATTTTCAATTCTACCCTAGGGTGTAGCATATTAGAATACTGGAGGTCAAATGAACCTTTACTTATTTGAAATGTCTATTCACAGACCTACTTCAAATTGGTAAAATTTTTTATGTTTTGAGTATAGTATTATACTGACTTGAAAAAAACAAGTTAATTGATAATATAAATATCAAAGTGTACCAGAAACTCCTGAATTTGAATTTATTTAATTATAATGCCTTAACTTTTATAAATTATTTTTGCAAAGCTATGAATGTACGTACATCAATATCTGCC
Organism: Monodelphis domestica; assembly: GCF_027887165.1. Classification (NCBI taxonomy): domain Eukaryota; kingdom Metazoa; phylum Chordata; class Mammalia; order Didelphimorphia; family Didelphidae; genus Monodelphis; species Monodelphis domestica. The sequence goes on along the minus strand of NC_077227.1, from coordinate 658,572,483 downwards.
AAAGTAATATAAAGTGGGAGAGTTGATAATATTTGAAACATTTTTATGTTTCTAAAATTTTTCAGTTTATTAAGTCTGAAAATTGTTAAGAATGATTTAAATTTATGGCAGGATTGTATTTTAAGTGCACATTTTACTAACATGGGTGCAGTGGACCATATGTCTGTAAAGAACAAGGAAATGAAAGTCTTTATCAAAAAACATGGTGAATTCCCAATTGCAACACTTTTTAGAGAACCAAAAGTTTTTAGTTTTATTCTTTTCCATGACCCCATACTGAACTTCAGCCATACTCAGATGACTTTCAACAGGTGGCATTTCCTGATTATGCTAGATAGCACAAGCATTTTTAATTAGTGCAAATCATGAATATGACTACACTTTTTTATGTATCAATTTTATATGTGAAGAAGAGAATGAATAAAAGTGGAGATACCACTCCATTAGGAACAATCATTTAGATTTTGTGAATTTTAAAAAATAGACTTAAAATTACAAAGTCAAAATTGCTACTCATTCATATCCAGGAAGTTTTTTGCGGTAAATAAAACCTGTGATCATGAAAGTATATTTTAAAATAAAACATATTAATTTTCCTCTTCTAGAAGAAGGGTTTACTTGATGAAGGCACTATATCTTAGGGTTTTCTAGTGCCTCAGACAGGACAGACATGAAATATGGGGGAATGCAGTACCAACCTGTTGAAGCTTGCCTCTAGAGTCTATGGATATGGTTCATCTGGGCCAGATAACTAGATAGTCTTTTACTTTCTCCTTAACTATCTTGGGTAGCAAATCCCAGATTAGCTATTCTTGCACCAATCCACAGATAATTCTTGGCAGAGAAAACAACTGAAACAAGGGCTAAGCACTTTGCCTTCTCTCCAAGATCAGTTGTCATAATTCTAGTTTTTCTTTGATCCTTCTCTTTTCTCCATTCTGTTACCAAAAAACCCAAAACCAACAACCCCTTTGTGTTACCTTTAAGCATTTCTCTCATCTGTTAAATGTTTTCTAATGTCCCTTCCAGTTGAATGTCTATCATCCTTCTTCCTTGGAACAAAAATGTCTTTTGATGACCAAATCTGGAACTCTACATTTTTAGAATTTCCGGTGCTATTTTTCAATCACTTATAAATTACTTTCTCTTCCTACAAATTTTTATAGTCTCAGAAGCAAAGATGTGGTTTAAAATACAGGTACTATAATTCAGATGTTTACATGAACTTCCTGCCCCTCTCACTACTTTTTTAAAAATTAAAACATCAGGAGGCTGTGAGGGAATTATGTGTGTATATATGATGCTTAGTTTAATTTTGTTTAATTTCAGGGTGACCAACATAGATAATAATTTTCATTTTATCCTTACAAATGGTCTGGCACTTCACCAAATTTTGCATGAGAAAGTAGAATTGTTAGGTAATAGATTGTAGAGCATTTAAAATATAAATTTAAAAAAGAAAGCTAAAAAGAGTAGTTTGAATCATTCCAAATAATGATTCAATGGGGACATTTTACTTGAAATTTTTGTTTCTCAAATAGAGTGGTTCCCCACCCCACCCCACCCCACCCCACCCCACCCCACCATTGGGATAAAGGAGCATTCGTATACATTGTTTTATATCTTTACAGTGATGATTGGATGACTTATTTGGATTTGATTTTAGAAACTGAATATCTCAAGTAGTAGGATCAAGTGGCCATGCAAATATTAGTTTTTATTTCTTATTCTTTAGCTTTCTTTATTATGAGTGGGATAAAAACTTGGTTTATGCTTATAATTAATAGAAAACAGATTTTTATATAGATTTTCTATTACTGTTCCTGTGATGGACTACAATAGCATTCAGTAACTAGTCTTTTAAAATAATTTTGGAATATATTCTATTTCCTTATGCTTACTCTAAATTTCTTACATTATAAAGCTATTTTATGTATATGCATGTACATGTGTGTATACACATACACACACACACATATGTATAAAAGCTTATGTTGGGAAAACAAAATATTTAATGTGCATTTAAATCAATACATTGGGGGGCAGCTTGGTGGCTCAGTGGATTGAGAGCCAAGCCTAGAGATGGGAGGTTTTAGGTTCAAATTTGGCTTCAGACTCTTCCTAGCTCTGTGATCCTGGGCAAGTCACTTAACCCCCATTGCCTAGCCCTTACTGCTCTTCTGCCTTAGAATCATATACATTATTAGAGGGTAAGGTTTTTTTTTTTAATCAATAAAAAATTGAATGCATAAACAGGTTAAGAGTCTTAAAGATTACACTAATTTATAATTATCTTCTTTGTTGCAGAGCCATAGGATTAAATGGGTCCCGTAACTGGAATGACTCCAGATAAGAGAGCTGAAACTCCTGGAGCAGAAAAGGTTGCAGGATTAAGTCAGATTTACAGAATGGGAAGTTTGCCTGAAGCAGTTGATGCTGCCAGGCCAAAAGCTACTTTAGTGGACAGCGAATCAGCAGATGATGAGCTTACAAACTTGAACTGGCTTCATGAAAGTACTAATCTTCTAACAAACTTCAGCCTTGGAAGTGAAGGTCTTCCTATTGTTAGTCCAATATATGACATTGAGGGTGATAATGTGCCATCTTTTGTACCATCTTATCAGAACACAGAAAAAAAATCAGGGAATTCAAAACCCCCTTACTCCTTTAGTCTTCTCATTTATATGGCTATTGAACATTCTCCAAATAAATGCCTGCCAGTCAAAGAAATTTACAGTTGGATTCTGGAACGCTTTCCATATTTTGCTACAGCACCAACAGGTTGGAAGAATTCCGTCAGACACAACCTTTCATTGAATAAGTGTTTTCAGAAAGTGGAGAGAAGCCATGGCAAGGTGAGACTTTTAAACTACTACTTTGTTTTAAATTTGAAAACAATCAAGAAATTTAAGAATATTCCTTAATTCAAACTATTTCCCACACATTCATTATCAACTTTAATTTCATAGTTTGTTTCAACTTTAATTTCATAGTTTGTTTTTTTTTAAATCCTTACCTTCCGTCTTGAATTCAATACTGTATATTGGTTTCAAGGCAGAGGAGTGGTAAGGACTAGGCAATGGGGTTAAGTGACTTGCCCAGGGTCACACAGCTGGGAAGTGTATGAGGCCAGATTTGAACCTATGACCTCCAATCTCTAGGCCTGGCTCTCAATCCACTGAGCTACCCAGCTGCCCCCTAATTTCATAGTTTTAAACTATTTTCCTGCTTTAGTACTGTATGTATTGTAATAGACATAGTTGTTTTAATGTTTTTTTAATATTTGTTTCTGTAGCTTTAATTGTATCATTTTGGTAAATGGAGTCACAAGAAGTGGGGTAATTGCTTGGCTTCTATAATTTAAAAAAATGGAAAGTTTTGAAAAATTTTGACTTAAAATTTTTTAATTTCAATGCCTTTGATGTGTAAGTCATTGAAATACAAATGTTAAATAAAGACATAATACCAGCACTTGAGGACAATGCTTCAGCCCAGTAAGATCTAATTCTTAAGCCATTTTAAGTAAGTTTAAATAAAATAATTTGATTTCTTTTTATCACTGCTGTTATTTGTACCTACCACAATCAAAACCTGGAATTATAAGTTTATAAATTGGCTATTGATTTTCTCCATGACTTTATAAAATATCTATACTTCATTCCTAATCTATATGATGGAGATAAAAACCGTCTCCCTTAGGCATGTTCTATGTTTGTCAAGAAGAGTTCTTAAATGTTGAACAACAAAGTAAAATACTATAGTGATAGGATATAAAATTCTGTTGTAGCAGTAATGTTTGTTATAATCATCTGTCCTCATTTATTCATCATCATCTTCACATGTATTAATGAACACAGTCAGCTTCAGTTTTTTGGGAGGTTAAAAAAAAGCAAAACTTTTTTGAAATCATTTTTCTGGAAATATTTTTAGAATCTTCTTTGCCTTGTATAACCAAAAGATATTGAACATAACCTTTTCTTGATGACAGGTTCACTAACATGAATCTATTGTGATATGGGTTACATTTTTTTCTGTCAGTTTTTTTCAGGGTTATTGATCTCAGGATCTGAGTTATATAAGAGATACAAAGTAAAAATAGTCTGTAAGAACTTAAAGTTGTTTGAGGGGTGAATACTATGTATGTAAATATAAAATATATGCCAAATAATTTGTAATTCCCCAGGGAAGGGGGCAGGTTTACTAGGAAGAATAGTTTGATACTAATAGAAACAGTTCTATAGTTAAAGTGAAAAAGTCAAAATAGGAACAAAACACCATCTAGTTACCTTTAAAAAAAATTAAACTATGATGACATGCTTTTCCAGATGGGTTTTTTTAATGGTTACTGCTTCACTTAACTGAGTACTCAAAAAGTTCTAACTGAAAGTTGGAGAGCTCTGGTTTGAATCCTGACTATTCCTCTTAAAAACCTGTATGAACTTGGGCAAGTCATCTGTCTAGCCTTGTTTTCTTAGATTCACTGGTATATAGTTTGTAGATTCCATTTTCTTTTTTGAAAATAGGGTCAATATTAGTCTTCCATTATGCAAAAATCATTCAAAGATCCTGGGTAGCAGTAATCATATCAGCTAGTTTTTTAATGATTATTTCATAAACATTTATATTTCATCTTCCCTAATCCAGTCATTATTTTTCTTGATTTGAAAATAGAAAGGGCAAATGAGTCCCAATAGTTCATCCGTTTTATCATTAGCCCTAAGAGTTCCTAAGCCTTCTTTGAACATGACTAAAAAACAAACCACCCTCCTTCCTGCCCATTCTCTACCCTTTTTTTGAGTCATCCTCAAAAAAGTTATTGCTTTTATTTTCTAAATATGTCTTTTTAAAATCTGAGTTTATTGATTAGTTTTTTCCATATTTACATTGCTCTCTTAAGGCAACTTCTTTTTTCTTCCTCATTGGAATTATTTCTCTAGACCAGTGATGGCAAACCTATGGCACATGTGCCCAAAAGGGCATGCAGAGCCCTCTCTGTGACCTGTAGTCATGCCTATAGTCACCTGCCAGAGTTCATTACTAAAAATCCAGAGGGAATCGTGGAAGAGCTGTTTTCCTCCCCCTCTCCATGCACCCAAAGACATTCCTCACTTAACTGCCCAGCAGCATAATGGGAGTATTTCTTCCTTCCAACTCCTTTCAGGGGTAATGGGCCCAGGGGAGTGGGGGGGAGGAAGATGAGGGGTGGCATTCAACACTCTGTCTCTGGGGTGGGCAGGCATGGCACTTGGTCTTGGGGTGGGATTATCTGGTACTCCATCTCTAAAAGGTTTGCTATCACTACTCTAGAATTTCATTTTTGAGAGCTTTGCATTCTTAGATTGATGCTCCTGTAGTATGCCACTATATCCTAACCATCCTTTTTCTATCTGCTTTAAGGTTTATTGTGATTTAGGACATAAATTCAGTTCAATAAGTATTTATGACACATTTGCCAGACTCTGAAGATATAAAGTAAAAAATGAAGCAATCCCTGTTCTCCCTGAACTTAATTTTTAACTTTCCATTTTTATCATGCTTTCTACTCTTTTCAGTGATGGTGTGGTATCTTTTTTTTTTTAAGCTCTAACCTTCCGTCTTGGAATCAATACTGATCAATCAATATATTGGTTCCAAGGCAGAAGAGTGGTAAGGGCTAGGCAATGGGGGTTAAGTGACTTGCCCAGGGTCATACAGCTGGGCAGTATCTGAGATCAGATTTGAACCTAAGACCTAGTCTCTAGGCTTGGCTCTCAATCCACTGAGCTACCCAGCTGCCCCGATGGTGTGGTATCTTGAGAGTGGCAAGAGTATACAGTACATAGCACTTGTACTATGTTAAGTATTGCCAAGGTAAGTGGGGTGATCATAACTTCACTTTTTGAGATTTATCCCATAGCATGTTACTCAGCCTACTTTAGCTTGGAAATTATATGTCACATTAACGTATCCTTGTTTCCATTTTGTTTAATGATACCAAAAGGATATGTGTTCCACAACCAGTTGGTCGTAGTAAAGATGTAATTTTCATAAGATAACAAAGACTTTCTATTGACTTCTGAACAGATTTTGTTGTATTAATAAGTCCATCCCCCTTTTCTCTTCCTTTATGGATTAACTGTTGTAATAATTCTCAGATTCATATGCCAATCCACATCACATACATAGCACTAAACTCCCTAAACACTTTACTTATTATATCAAGATGAAGGTGAAGGACTTAGAGATATTATTATTTATTTGTTATTATAAATAAAGGGTAAGGATTAGTCAAAGATTAGATTTTCAAATATCTCAATTCCAGAGTATTTACTGTACTTAATCTCACCCTGTTAAATTTTTTGGATTAAGTTATTCTTTTACTCTCAAAAAAAAAAAAATCCCAAGGCATACCATTAAATGAGAATGGCATCAGCCTGTATAACTTAAATTATAACACATAAACTTGAATAATCCAGGCAAGAAATTTGAAACATTAATTGGGTTGGAGGGAGCACTTATAAAAATTATACATGTATTTTTTAATCCTTTACCTTCTGTCTTAGAATTGATACTAAATCTCATTTCCAGGGCAGAAGAACAATAAGGGCTAAGCAATTGGGGTTAAGTGATTGGCCATACGTCACATAGCTAAGAACTGTCTGAATCTAGGTTTGAACCCAGGACGTCCCATTTCCAGGCTTCGTTCTCTATCCACTGAGATACCTGCAGGCCCCGAAAATTATATTTTAAGCAAATTTTTGATCCTTAAAACAAACCTGTGTGAGGTAGTTGTTACAGATAAGATACTTAGGGTGAGGGCCACATATCACAGTATTCACAAAATTCAATATCAGGTCTTCCTGATTCAATCCATCTCTTTATGTATTATAGCACCTAGTTGCATGTTAAATGGGCAGAAAGTTATTTTGTGTTGTTTAGAAGTTCTAAAAAAAGATCATAAACAATAAGATAATATATTGAAAACTTTAAAAGTAAACTTATGTAATGTATAATGTGTAAGAGTTTAAATTTAGGTTTTATGCTAAATATGAGTTAAAAAATAATATTGTGGTCGCTGATTTTAAAATATTAGTTTTAAGTCAGAATGACTTTTAGCAGTTTTATTTACAAAAAGGTGGAAAGAGTGAAAGTGTAAATGTAGATAAAGAGACAGATTTCTACCAGCCTTTCTCTGGTCTGGTTCAACCTCAAGACTCTGTCTCCACATGGATTTCCCAGTAATCCTCAGCCAGAAGTGCCCGTGGTGTCTTCAGCCAGGGTTCCACCACCAACGCAGCCTCCTCCAAAGCCAAGGTAGGAATCTCAGCCACTCACTCAGCAAGTCAATGCAGGATCCAGGGGAAAAGTTTCCTTCAAGCCAGGAAAGGAATCTCTGGAACCAATCTCTCCAAAAGCCAGGAAGGGAATGAAAGCTAGACCAAACTGGTCTCTTCTTTTATGCTTCTTTTTACACTTCACTTCCTGTCACTCCTCCTCTTCACAGAAACCAATTGCAATCTTCCAATTTGCCTAGCACTGCCCAAGGAAAGGGGTCAGTGACCTTTGGAGTTGTGAGCTTACTCTAGTAAGTGATTTGTGAATTCTCATACTTAATGGTAAGTAGGGGTGCTTTGAATTCTTGATTTGATTAGCTAAAGATAGTCAAGGGAGAGTTATCTTCACAAATACCACTCCTTTATTTCTCTTTTTCTCTGTATTTTTGTTTACAGCAAATAATGCAATCAGAAATATTGTATTCCTTTTAGAAAAAGTAACACTATTTGAATATTTGCTAAGTAGATGAGGGACAGTTGTGGCAATATATGGTGGGTGGTTCAATAGCTTGTGACTCAGGATAACCTGGGCTCAAGGTCTTTTCTATGACTTTAACCTTTTAGCAGTCTTGTACTATTAGTTGCAGAGATGGTGATATTCTACATTAATATACTAAATTCTTTATTGAGGACTGTTGAAATATAATAATGGATTCTATCTAAAAGAAAAAGGTTTGAGAGGTTAGGATGACAGTGGATTTAATTTAATCATAAAATCCTCAAGCATACCTAGGTATTTTTTATAGGTTTTGAGACAATTGATTTGTAATAGTTCTATCACTTGAGTTTAACTCTTTCCTTCAGTTCCTTTGGAAAGATTCTAAGTAAAAGTTAGGACGAATCCTTTAGCTCATCTTAGTTTACCTAATGGTTTGGAAAACTCAGTTCTAGTTTCTGACTGCTCATCAAACTTTCATTAGTTCTTCATTTTACAGCTATTTATAACTGTTTGATGCACTGTCTACTCTCAGTTGCCAAAGTGAGATGATCTAGGTCAAAAGAACAATAAATTGTGGCATGCTGTTATGTGAAGATAGTGGAACAATAGAATAGCAAATGATGGTCTTGACATTGCTAGTGAATAAATATTGGGAAGTACTCTAATCCTTTCAGACCAAGATATTGTTTACTGAACTGGGGAGAAATCAAATGAAAGAATGCTTTCCCCAAAGAATTACATTTAGTTGTGTGGAATAGTTAAATAATAATTAAGTCTACTGGTAGTTAGACAAGGGGAGTTAAGTGAGGCAATGTAGAAATATCAAAACATTCTATGAGTGCCAAAATTAAGTGGTAATATGAAATGGTATAATAGGCCAGAGAACTGGAATTGATAGAAAAGGGAATTTGTTTTGCTTGCCTTTGCATGTTTATTATAATGGGCAAGGTAGGAGGAAAAATAAATTTTAACTTTGAAAAGGATGGATTAGAGAGAGATTTGAGATAGGTAGATAATTGAATGCTATTGCAATAGATCAAGTAAAAGGAAATGAGAACTTGAATTAAGAGTGTGACTGTGAATGCAAAAAGGGATATGTGAAGAATATGACTTTTTTGTTGTTTCAGTCTGGAGTGATTTGCCATTTCCTTCTCTAGCTCATATTATAGATGAGGAAACTGAGGCAAACAGTGTTAAGTGATTTGTGCAGGGTCACATAGATAGCAAATGTCTAAAGCCAGATGAACTCCGATCTTCCTGACTCCAGGCCTAATGCTCTATCCACTTTGCCACTTAGTTTTCTCCATGAATTCTTAAGAAGCTAGAAATGACAAAATTTGTTAACAGATTGGATATTTGGGGAGAGTGAGAGTAAGGATTGCTGACATCAAGGTTTTAAACCTGGGTGACTAATAGAAAGATTGTGGTACTCTCAGTATATTTGGGAATCATCTTTGAGATGGTTATTGAACCCATAAAGACTAATGCATTCACTAAGTCAGATAATATAGAAGGAAAAGAGAGGGAGAATAGATGGTTTGCCTTTTAGTGAGGGCCCAGTTGAGGTTAATTAACATAAATTTGTAGTGGACCCATTAGATAAATGATTTTCATTCTAGCTTTAGTTGCTATGCCCAGTAAGAAGGTTTGTTAGTGAAAAGAGAAAGATTGTAATGTTACAAAGTAGAAAAACAAATGTTTTGTTGTTTGTATAGTATGTTTTGTTTTTAAAGAATACATCTTAATGTTTGTAGGGGAAGTGGAATCAGATCTCTAGGGGAAGCAAGAATATATGAGATAATGCACATAGCCTCTTCTTTTGAAACAGGAAAAAAAAGTAAGAGCTTGAGATAGAGTAGAGGATATGAACTAAAGTAGAGACAAAATGGGGATGAGTTAATTTAGAAGAGAGTTTAAGAAGACAGGTGAAATTCAGTTTCCTTTTTTAAAATTTTCTTTTATTCATCTTTACATGCCCATTCACTTTTTAATTAATTTAGAATATTTTTGCATGGTTACATGTTTCATGTTCTTTCCCTCCCCCCTCCCAGAGCCAACAATCAATTCCACTGGGTTTTACATGTATCATTGTTCAGAACCTATTTCTATATTATTACCATTTACACTATAGTGATCATTTAGCATCTACATCCCCAATCATATCCTCATTGAACAATGTGATCAAGCAGTTGTTTTTTTTTCTGTGTTTCTACTCCCATAGTTCTTTCTCTGGATGTGGAGAGCATTCTTTCTCATAAGTCCCTCAGAATTGTCCTAGATCATTGCATTACTGCTAGTAGAGAAGTCCATTACGTTAGATTGTGCCAGAGTGTATCAGTCTCTATGTACAATGTTCTCCTGGTTCTTCTCCTTTCACTCTGCATCAATTCCTGGAGGTTGTTCCAGTTCACATGGAATTTTTCCATTTCGTTATTCCTTTTAGCACAATAGTATCCCATCACCAACAGATACCACAGTTTGTTCAGCCATTCCCCAATCTATGGACCCCCCCCCCCCCATTTTCCAGTATTTTTGCCACCACAAAGTACAGCTATAAATATTTTCATACACATATTTTTCCCTATTATCTCTTTGGGGTACAAAACCTAGCAGTGGTATTGCTGGATCAAAGGGCAGGCAGTCTTTTAAAGGCCTTTGGTCATAATTCCAAATTGCCTTTCAGAATGGCTAGATCAATTCACAACTCCACCAGCAATACATTAGTGTCCCAATTTTGCCACTTCCCCTCCAACACTTATTACTTTCCTTTGCTGTCATATTGGCCCATCTGCTAGGTATAAGGTGGTACCTCAGAGTTATTTTGATTTGCATTTCTTTAATTTTGAGAGATTTAGAACACTTTCTCATGTGCTTATTGATAGTTTTAATTTCTTTATATGAAAATTGCCTATTCATGTCCCTTGCCCATTTATCAGTTGGGGAATGGCTTGATTGATTTAGCTTATAAATTTGAGAAATGAAATCTCTGTCTGAGGATTTTGTTATAAAGATCCCCCCCCCCATCTGTTGCTTGCATTCTAATTTTGGTTGCATTGGTTTTGTTTTTACAAAACCTTTTTAACTTAATAAAAATTATTGATTTTCTATTTTGTAGCATTTTCTATCTTACTTGGGTCTTAAATTCTTTCCTTTCCCATAGATTTGACAGGTGTATTATTCTATGTTAACCTAATTTACTTATAATTTTCTTCTTTATATTTAAGTCATTTCTGAATTTATCTTGGTATAGGGTATGAGGTGTTGATATAAGCCTAATCTCTCCCATGCTGTTTTCCAATTTTCCCATCAGTTTTTGTCAAATAGTGGGTTCTTGTCCCAAAAGCTGTATCTTTGGGTTTATTGTATACTATCTTCCCAAGGACATTTACCCAAGTCTATTCCATTGATCCTCCCTTCTGTCTTTTAGCGAGTACCATATTGTTTTAATGACCACTGCTTTATAATACAATTTAAGATCTGATACTGCTAGGCCCCCATCCTTTCATCAGTAGCAATATGCCAGCTCCATGATGATGCTCTTGTGCTTTTCCAATCACCAGTGGAGTGAAGCAGGACTGTGTGCTTGATCTCATGCTTTTTCACATGATATTTTCAGTACTGTTGTAAGATGCCTTCAATGAGGATGAAAGTGGCATTCAGGTCAGCTACCACACTAATAGCAAATTATTTCACTTGAAAAGGCTAATAAGCCAAAACTAAAGTGGAAGGAGAGTTGGTATACAACTTTGTTTGCAGGTGATTATGCACTCAGTCCAGGCTCTGTGACTTAGATGCAACAGAGTAAGGATCGATTCTCTACCACTTGTGCTAATTTTGCCCTGGCAGTTGACACCAAGAAAACAGGTACTCCAACAATATGTGGAACCATCAGCTACAACAAACGAAAAGATTTTGAATGTTGTGGATAAGTCGCTTATTTTGGTATTATACTTTACAGGGATTTCCACATAGATTATATTAATATACATATTACTAGAGGTAGCTCAGTGTTTGGGATGCTTTGAATGAATATGTGAGAGAGAAGAGATATTAGGCTGTCTACTAGAGTTGAATTCTACAGAGCTGTTGTGCTGACCTCATAGTTGTATGCCTCTGGAACTTGGACAATTTATCAGCGCTGTGCCAGGAAACTGAATCTCTTCCATTTGAATTGTCTCAGGGAGATTCTGAAGATCACTAGGTAAGATAAGATATTGGACACATCACTGGAACTATCAAGGATTCAAATTCTACTGCAGAGAGTTCATCTCCAGTGGTCTGGCCACATTGTTTGAATGCCAAATGTACATTTGCCTAAAAGACTGTTTTACAGAGAACTTGTGCAAGGCAGGTGCGACATGGAGGTCAAAGTGACAAGGTCTCTCTAAAGAATTTTGTAAGAAATGGGGGACACTGGCACAGGACCATTCTTCATGGTATGCTCATCAAAGAAGGTGCCGTGCTCTGTGAGCAAAACAACTGCAGTAGCTCAAAAAAGAAATGAGATATGCAGATTTGGAGATTTCTCCATCCCATAATGTTCATATGGTTATTTGTGTGTGATAGAACATTCCAAGCTTGTACTGATCAGCCACAGTCAGACATTGTACATTGACCTCAGCTCAGTGATGTTACTTTTGGTCCTCTCTTAGTACAAAGGACAACAGTCAACCACAACCAGCTTTAGGGTCTATGACCCAGTAATAAAGATGTTTCTTAAAATGTTGGAATGTAATCAGTGTAGAAGAACAAACATTTTTGTAGTTTGTGGTTTTTTGTATTTGTATTGTATTTTAGGGCACATCTTAATGATTGTTGATAAAGTGGAATTCAGAGCCTTAGAGAAAGCAAAAATATATGAAATCGTGTACGTAGGAAGCTCTTCCATAGAGATAGGGAAGGAAGAAATGTGAGAGCTGGAAATGAGACATAAGAATAAGTTTTAGAGTGGAAGCAAGAATAGGGATGAGGGTTTATTAGTGATAGGAATCAGGCTCAAGTGGAGGAAGTAGGGTTAAGGGATAGGTTAAGGCTGGACCATCACCTAATAATAGGATAATTAACTCCTATGATGACATCCCACTACTATCTACCCCATTACTGGAGAATGTATTAGTATCAATATTTATCCCTTCTAGGAGATTATATATTTCATTATCAGCCAACCATCTGGAACCAATATTAAGTATTGTATTTGTTCTGATTTCTGACAATAGGTATATTTTCTTGGTTTTACTTTAACTCTTTATTAGTCGTTTTAGGTTTTCCCATTTTTCTCTCTTTCCTCACATTCATTAATCTTTGTAGTGAAACAGTCTATTATATTAATGTGCCATAATTTGTTATTCTCCCAATGGATGGGTTATATACTGTGTTTCCAGTTTCTACTACTTCTAAAAGTGCTATTAATATTTTGGTATATACACAATCCAATGTCTTTGACCTCTTTGGGATTTTTGCCTACTAGTAGGATTTCTGGGGCAAAGGGATATCCATATGTCATTAACAAATGATTGTGTGTGTTTTTTTTTATCATCTTTGCCAGTTTAGTTGTACTGACAAAACCTCAGAAGTTTTACTGTGTATTTCTTTTTATCAATGATTTTTTCCCATATGTTTGTTGATGGTTTATATCTCTTTTTGGAAAAAGAAACTGCTCCTGTCATTTAGATACTTATTTGCAAGGAATGAACTTTGCCCTTTTAAATTAGTCTTATATGAAAAACTATACGTTTCAAATTGTGTGTGTTCATGTGTGCATGTTTCCTTTTTCCATCACATAAGTATTCTCTTTGCAGATTTAGTTTGACAACACTTTATCAAAATCTCTTCATCTACTCCTATCTCAATATCATAAATCCATAATAGATAAGATTTTAGATGAAAATTAGTAAGTCATTGGTGTATTTTAGCTACATACTCCAAAACAAAGCATAGTCATCTCATATTACCAATAGTAGAGCTAGGGAAAGGAAATGCTACCATGGAAACATAACCAGAATGACTTGATCACACTCAAGAAGCTTAACTGTCCTCCAACAGCATATTTTCAATATTGATTTTTTTCCTACTTTTGTATTTTAGGAGCTCATTTCATAGTGACCAAAACAACTGCAGTTTTCCCCAAAACAGTGTGAAATGTACACCTGAACTTGTTTTCTGAGGGTCATATAGAGCTATGCCCCCCCCAAAAAAAAAGGATATTAGGTAGTTAATTTTTTTCAAATTTGATCAATTATTAGAGATTAAATTATTATGCCTTTTACCACCTAAAGACCATAGTTCTTATTGATTAAAATTTATTCTGATCTAGAACTGAGCCAGGGATCTAGCAAGCAATAATATTAGTTTCTATAATTTGCTGCTATAATTTCAAAAGCACCAAATTATTTGTGCCTTAATTTAAAATTTTGTGTTCTGTCATCCACATTTTAATCACCTAAATACATAATTATTCCTTATTGATAAGATATTTTTTAAGTAGTTTATTTTTTCCTTAGGAGCTAAAATGGGACTTTAAAAAATTATTGATATTTTCCACTATATTTTCCACTATTTCTCCTTCCACCCCCTATGAGAGACAGCCATATATGTTTTTCCATGCTTCATCATGTTAATTGATCATACATTGGTCATGTTTCACATTTCTTATAGTATAATAATTCCATTTTTTCTACTTTTTTTCTTTGCATGAATTCTACCTTTTGACCATATTTTGTAACTTGATAACCACCTATTCTTTAATCATTAGATGATGTAGACTCACATATGTACATCAATTGAATCTAAGTGGGGGAGAGGGGAAAGAGAGAGAGAGAAGAGGTAGGCAGTAGGGCGAGTACTACATAGACTAATTTCATTTAGCCATTCCTTAAGCAATGGCTATCTGCTTTGTTTCTAGTTCTTTGCTCTCACAAAAAGTGCTGCTACAAATATTTTGGTGTATTTGGAACCTTTTTGTCATTAAATTTTTTTTTAACCATTACCTTCTGTCTTAGAACCAATACTTTGTATTGGTTCCAAGGCAGAAGAGTAGAAAGGGCTAGGAAATGGAGGGTAAGTGACTTCCCCATGGTCACATAGCTAGGAAGTATTCAATGTTAGATTTGAACCCAGGACCTCCCATCTATAGGCATGGTTCTCAAACCACTGAGTTATCTATCTATGCTCTTGTCATTGACTTTTTTGGGATTTACATCTAGCAGTGGAATTTCAGTCAAAGGGTCTAAATACTTGAGCCATTTTCTTTTCATTGTTGCTTTCAAAAATGTTAGTACTGGTTTACTGTTCTGCTGACAATCTTAGTATAGTTCTTTTCTTGTCACAAACCCTTAGTTATTGCATTTTTAAGATACTGACTCTTTAAGGCATTGTCTTTTCATATGTATCACTCTTATTGAATTAAATAAATAAGCAGTTACTCTAAATTCTGAGACAGTTTTTGCTTTATTTTGATTGTGAGAAGCCATAGTATACTAAACCATTATGGCACCAGCCAGCATTGTTCTTTGATTTTAGAATAAAGTTAATTTAACTACTTGTAACTCAAAATGAGAATTTGTGTACTCACCTTAAGGTAACGTGGAATTATGGTCCAAGTCCAGCTGGAATGGCTTTAGAGTACAGGTTTAGACAATGGATAGACTATAATCTTAAAACTAATCTAGCTTGTTTGAAGAGACTTATCTCCAGGTTGATTTTAGAATGACTTTTGTAACCAAAACAATTTTCTACCATGGAAAAGGACACTTGTGATATGCTCTTATTTGGAGTATCCATGCCAATAAAATCCCAGAATCCTTAAGAATTGAAGGTAACATAGATCGTTTAGTTGCTTTTCCTAAAAATTTTAGCTTGAAAGATTTTTCCAGTAGGTGAGCAGGATAATAGTAGTTTCTCCACCTATTCCCTCCATCTCCAAACTATTAGGTTAGTGATATTTTGATCTTGGTTTTATAATCCTATTAGTAATGTGTAGTTTAACATTACTTGCCAGGTTTCTTTTGTATAAATTGTTTTTTTAAGCATGTTCTGACTCAGCAGAGTAAGGATTATAAATTGCTTTAATTTTCCTCTTATTGCTTTCTTGTATCCCACCTCCAACTTTCCTGCTATCTTGTGCTGTAAATCTAAATTCAGTGATCATATTTATAAGGCATTTATATAAGCAAAAAAAAAAAAACCCTCCCTGATCTGATTGCCATAATCTTCAGATATTTTACAATTTATGTAGTTCAGCTAAAGAATTTAGTAAAATTTAGGACTGAGTCTATGATCTATCATTCTCCATTAAAGACTATCTTGTCTACTCAGGCTGCTCTCAGCAGCAGTGCTGTCTCCTTAATTTGCCGTTGTTGTTTTTATAAAGGTATTTTATCAATTACATGTAATAACAATTTTATGTATAAATTCTGAAGTTATTATGATACAAATTGTCTTCCTCTCTTCCCTCCCTCTTCCTGGAGCAAGTGGGCAATTTGATCTGGGCTATTATTATAGGTAAATTTTGGAAGGGGGAAAGGAAGGTGATATACAAAGGGATAAAGCACAATTAAATAAAATGAATTTATTAACAAGAAGGGAAAGGGGAAGTGGGGAAAGGTTGTATCTGCCTCTTATCTCAGTTATTAAACCCAATACCTAACTACACTAAACTAAATACCTAAATATTCAAGGCAGCTTACAAGATGTCCAAGAGAGTCCAGATCTACACCCTTTAGGCTTGACCTTCACCTCCAGACAGTCCATTGGTAAACCTCTCCCTTCAACAGCTTAGAATGTTCACCCAGCCAGCTCTTGGAGAATCTAAGGCTTGAGAGCTGTCAATCAAACTCTTGCTACAGTCCCCCCTTTGCACAAAGCTGAAATCGTGTTGAAAACACTATTTTGGCATTTGTGTACTAACTTACTTGCATATTACTTAAACTAAAATATCTACCCAAAATAGCAAACAACCTACACTCAACTATCTTAGCCTGCTATCCTATTCTAGGGATTTAGTCAAGGAAAGGAAAAAAGGGAATTAAATAATGAACAATTACAGATTTTAAACTGTTATTATTAGATTGTTTAAGGGGAAAAGACAAGAGGGAAACATCTAAATATTTTAAGTTTATTGATGGGAAAAGGGAGAGGAAGGAGGGTAACAGAGGAGAAGGAAAGGTTCTTAATCTTATCCCCAAACCTAAATTCCCTTAATAATACCCTAATGGCTAACTTATCTAGGCTAAATAAGTTAAGTTCCCCCCAAACAGAACATCACAAACTGAGTCCAGCAAATGAGCCACGATCCCAGAGGTAAAGTTCAAAGTAGGTCCAGAAGAGTTCTTCTTTGGTCTTAAGTTCAGCTGCCAACAGCCAATAAGAGCAGTTTTTCTCCTCTCAAGCTGATATTTCACAAAGGGCCAGAAATCTTGTAGAAGGATGGATCACAGCTACCTCCAAAACAACCCCTGAAGACTGTTTTGTTTTGTTTGTTTTTTTTTAAGTTGGGACCTTAGAATCTTGACCCAGGCTCTCATGTGATTCTATGTCACATGTCCCTATAAATCAAATGCAATTCATTTTGCAGAATCATTTTGCTATCTTTCTTTGCTTACTACAAAACACAGAACAAACATATGCAAAAGCACAAGCAAATAACATCAAAAGCAAAAGATAAACACAAGTTTTATGCAAAACATTAAACTCATAAAATACTACTCTTATCAACTAATACAGAACATTCTACTACTACTGTAATGCATTAACATCAAACTTAGAGAAAAATTTTTTTTGAAAATTACAATAAATACAATATTGCATAAGTTTTACACAGAAAATTAAACTAAACCATCAAACTCACTTATGCAAACTACATGTAACAATAGATAAAATTAAACATAAGTGATCTATTTACACACATTTTACATACATATATACATATAATACACACAATATACACATAGGATACACATACATAAATATATACACATTGTATTTATACATATATTGCATATATGTTGCATGTATACAATAATACAATTGATTTTACAATCTTAACTATAAAGCACACCATTTACATATATTTATAGTTTTGTGTGATATGTGATGGTATATATCATTTGTGTTATGTAATGTATTTTGTAGTGTGTCAGTATCTAATCTTATCTATCTTAAATTTTAACCCTAACTATTAAATCCCTATTTTCAAAATTCTTCTGTCTATCTATATTCCTATACTAAACTAACTTAACTATTTTTGTTAGTAACTAGTTTATAGCTGATTATAACATTGTTGGTACCCTAACTATACATTGCTTCACTCGTCCAAATAGTGAATCAATGTAAGCTAACCATGTTTATGTAATTGTGTATGTGTTTATGTTGTTATTTTTGCTATGTTAAGTTGTTTTGTTAGTGTTATGCCAGTGTTACTGTTATGCTAACTTTCTTGTATGCAATATACTTACCACTACTTCAGATTTTTCCTTCTCTTCTCATCTTACCTTTTTTTTTTTAACCCCTTACCTTCTGTCTTGAAGTCAATACTGTGTATTGGCTCCTAGGCAAAGGCAGAAGAGTGGTAAGGGTAGGCAATGGGGGTTAAGTGACTTGCCCAGGGTCACACAGCTGGGAAGTGTTTGAGGCCAGATTTGAACCTAGGACCTCCTGTCTCCAGGCCTGGCTCTCAATCCACTGAGCCATCCAACTTCCCCCTGATTCTCACTTTCTGCAATCTCTTTTTTATTTTTTTCTTCAATAATTTGTACATTTTCATTATTAATACCATGTGCTAATTTTATATGTGAACAATGATACCATAAATCTCTACCTAAAACTTTTTTAGAAAATGGAGAAATTAACACAATTGTTAAAGGACCTACCCAACTCCTCTCTAGTGTTGCTGATGTTTTAGCAAAATTTTTCACATATACCATATCTCCTGGTTGGAAATTATGGAGAAAATAATCCAATGGACTAGATTGGATCAATACTCCCATATCATGGAATTCTTTTAAGATGTTGTAAAGCACTTAAATAAGAAGTCAGTTGACAATCTCCTCCTAAGAGAGATGTATAGACTGTCTTATAAATTTTTGCCTGCAATGGAGCATGTCCAAAGAG
Organism: Monodelphis domestica; assembly: GCF_027887165.1. Classification (NCBI taxonomy): domain Eukaryota; kingdom Metazoa; phylum Chordata; class Mammalia; order Didelphimorphia; family Didelphidae; genus Monodelphis; species Monodelphis domestica. The sequence goes on along the minus strand of NC_077227.1, from coordinate 658,553,625 downwards.
CATTTCAAAGAGATGATACATATAAATCTGCTCTTGGTCTTGTACATAGGTAAAACAAAGCTATAGGAAGAATATCTGGCCATTTTAAATGTGTTTCAGCACAGATCTTCTCCACCACAGTCTTGAGTTCCCTATTTACACGCTCTACTTGACCTGAACTTTGTGGGTGATAAGGAACATGATATTTTGGGTGTTATTCCTAGATTCTCATAGACTCTTTTCAGGATATCTTGGGTGAAATGAGATTCTTTGTCAGGGTCTATGGTAAGCAGTACATCAAATCTAGGTATAATTTCCTTAACCAACACTTTTACCATAGAGCTAGCTGTATTTGTATTTGATGGAAATGCTTCAGGCCACTTAGTTAATTTGTCCACAATTACCAGACAAAACTTGTACCTTCCAGCTTTTGGCATGCTGATGTAATCAATTTGCAGACTCTCAAATGGCCAATATACTAAAGTTCTACCACCTAAACTTTTCTTCCTGAATGCCCCTTGATTGAATTTTTGGCAAACAGAACAAGTTGTACAGATCTTATTTGCTACAGTACTTATTCCAGAAGCTACCCAGAAGCCTTTTTTTTTTTCAGAGTATACACTACAGCTTGAGTACCAAAATGACCTTGTGGATGGCTTGACACAAATAGTTATACAAATCTTTTGGTAGCAGTGGTTTTCCAGTGTCTGCAACCCATATTCCATGTTCTTTTCTTGCTCCAAATTTCTCCTTCCACTTTTGAATTTCTGAGTCTACATAAGCTTTTTCTAGATCATCAGATTCAATAATTGACAAATTCATTACATTCACTGGAGCATTACTAGCAGCAAATTTTGCAGTGATAACAGCTCTATGATTTCCTTTAGAGACTGAATCTCTGCCATAAGTATGACTTCTACAGTGGATCACCGCTAGCTGTTTAGGTTTTTGGCTAGCATCCAACAACTCAGTTATGATTTCTGCAAGAGCAATTGGTTTTCCTGATGCAGTAATAAAACTTTGTTGTTTCCAAATCTTTCCTGTAGCATGACAAACAGAAAATGCAAAACGAGAATCTGTATAAATATTTGCAACCAACTCTGCCCCTTGAGCACTAAGGTTACTAGGTTATGAGCCATACCACAGTGTCTCAAATTCTGTGACTACTGCAGCACCTGTATATATAATTCCATTACACAAATATGAAGATCCATCAGTGAATAACACCAAGTCTGGATTTTCAATTGGAGTGTCTTTTAAATCTGTCCTAGGCATATCCACTAGATCTGCTACTTCTACGTACTCATGTAAATGGTTCATTGTCCTTTGGCAAATCAGGAAAAAGTGTAGCTGGATTTAATACATCTCCTCAACTGAATGTTTTTACTACCTAGGAGTATAATTTCATACTTAGAAATTGTTGATCAGAATAAGCTTGAATATGAAATTTCCTCATTAGTGCTTCTATTTGATGTGAACAATATACAGTCAATGGACATCCCAAAACTAAATCTGCTGACTTCTGGACTAACACAGCTACAGTTGCTACACTCCTTAGACAATGAATTGTCCCAGCAGCTATTGGATCAAGCTGACAACTATAATATCCAATTGGACAATAGCTTTGTCCCAAAGTCTGTGTCAGTACACCAGAAGCAATACCTTTAGTTTCATTTACAAATAGTTGAAATGGTTTTGTATAGTCTGGGATTCCCAAAGCTGGAGCAGATAAAATGGCTTCTTTAAGCTTACTTAAGGCTTGCAGATTTTCAGGCTTTAGTTTTAGAGGTTCTGATTCTGTATTCCTGCTTAAACACTTTGTTAATTCATTATACCCAGGTATCCATTGCATACAGAAACCAGCTGTTCCAAGAACAGCTCTGAGTTTCTTTTTGGTCTTAGGAGCACTCAGTTTCTGGATATCTGCTATTCTTTTCTGTGTGATACTTCTGGAACCCTCTGATAACACAAATACAAGATATTGCACTCAAGGCAAAACCCACTGTAATTTTGCCTTGGAGATTTTGTGCCCACACATATAATTCTATCAAAAGAATCTTGCTATCTCTGAGACACACTTTAGCATTTGGGGATGCAAGGAGAATATCATCCACAAAATGCACTAATTTACTTTCTTTGAATGTAATGGTTTTTAGAACACTATTTAAATTTTGTGAAAATTGGCTCGGCAAATCATTATATCCCTGGGGCAGACAAGTTCATGTGCTCTGAATTTTTTCCCAGGTAAAAGCAAAGAAAGCAAAGATCTTTTGAGAATCCTCATGGATTGGTATTGAGGAAAACTCTGAGCATAAATCAACCATGGTGAAATATTTTGTCTGACTTGGGGGTGGATGAAATTATAGCAGCTGAACTTGGTACAATAGGATGTGTCTTTATCACGTAATCATTTATAGCTCATAATTCTTTGCTATTTTGATCTAGCTTTGGCTTTTTGATTGGAAGAACAGGTGTATTATATTCTGAGAAGCAAGGTATTATGATCCCTTGTTGGATTTAGGGATTCAGTGATTGATCTGATACCCTCTATTGCTTCTTTAGTTAAGGGATATTGAGGTACATAAGGAACTGGTCCTTCCTTAGTCTTCACCCTTACTGGAGTAGCTGATTTCAGTAGACCTACATCTGTGGAAGATTTTGACCATAAACCTTCAGGGAAATCCTCAGGTATAGGATAGATTGAATCCAAGTCATCCTTTGTACTGACTGAATCTAAGAACAGCAATGGAAAAGCTTTTAGAGATTCTTCTGGTAGATGTAATGATATATCACCAGTATCAGTACATTGAATTGTTGCCCATAATTTACATAATAAATCCCTACCTAAAAGATTCATGGGACAGTCTGGCTTACAAAGAAATGCATGCTCCACAGATAAAGGACCTAAAGTAATCATTGTAGGTTGTAATTTTGCTATTCTCTTTGGTTTACCAGTAGCTCCTATAACTTCCATTGTACCAACCACTCTACAATTCTTAGGAAGACTTTGCAAAACTGATTTACTGGCTCCAGTATCAACCAAAAGGTCATAAATCTGATCACTTATAGTGACAGACACGTATGGTTCTGTACTATTTGGAGGTTGAAATGTTTCTAATACTGGTGCAAGCACAGTAACATCAGTACAATACTCAGTCATTTCCTGTCTATCCAAGTACATCTGCTTGAACAACATGATATTCCCAGGATTTTACATCTTTAACTCTATCATCAGCTTTTCCACTGCTATCCTTTGTCCCTATACTCTCCACCTTGGTATCATTGTTCTCATTTACAATTACTTTATCATTATCCAGTTTACATTCTTCCCTATTTTCCATTATTTTACAATCATTAAAATTTCCTGTAATTTTACACTACAGTATTCTTTTTCCTCACAATTATTAACATTAATTACATTATCCTTCGATTCAGTCACATCATCTATAACTTCATTAACCTTATTACCTTATTCATTAACATTATTACCATTACAATTACTTTCATTTAATCTCAGTCCATTTTCCCTTGATTCATAAACAGAAGAACACTGGGTAAACCTTCATAAGGAACATGCTCCTTTCCTCTGATCACCCTTAACAACCTGACTGTATTTTGGCCTTGCTCCAGACTTAACCCAGTCCTGCATGGTGTTTAGATCTGGTGTTTGAGCTCCCTGACAACAGGCATTCTGACATGTATTTCCATTATTCCTTCTTGAGTAGTTATTCCAGCTAATTATTGTTATTGTTCCAGTTATTATTGTTGTTATTCCAATTATTATTGTTATAATTCTGTCTAAAAAATCCTCCATTCCTGTCCAGTTGTCTGGAAACTGACCTCTGTATCTGCATTCCCTAACAAAATGACCAATCCTATTGCATAAAAAGAACCTTTGGGGACCTGATCTTCTGTCCCTATGCTTAGAATAGTTGTTATTGGGTTGTATGGATCTTAATGCAGCCACTGCCTTAACCTCTTTAATCTCACTTCCTCTTGCTTTGTCCTCTGCTTCCTTCAATTTACTTTTTAGATCTTCTATAACTGTATCCCCTTTATCATATTTATATTGTATCATATTTATATGTATCTGTGCATAAGTATGTTGCCTTCCTTCTAATATCCTCTAGTTCCATCTCCTCCCAATCTGGATAATTGTTTTTAAAGAATAGTTTTATTTTAGGGATAGCAATTTTCACTAAGATTCTTTTTATATGTGCTTTTGACCTGTCTTCCAGAACATCCATTTTCAAATATGTTTCAGCTGCTTCTGTAATGTGGTCAAGGAATGTAATAGGTGTTTCATTAGGCTTTTGTTTTATCCCCTCAAACTTGGACCAAGCATTTGGCCTTTTAGTATATCTACCCATAACCTCTAGTATTGCCTGTCTGGCTTCTTTCATCATGTCATATTGGGCTTTGTTGTTCATATCAGTGTCATTATAATGTTCTAGCCCTGGTGTTAATAAGGGATCCTGCCTAGTTTCATCTGTGAACTTGTTCCTTTCCCTTTTTGTTGAAAGTTCTTTCATTAGTAGGGCAAAATCATTATAATCAGGATCAAACAAATCAATGGCTCTCCTCATTTCTTGGATTACCTTATTAGGTTCATCTACAAAGGCAAGTGTTCTCTTTTATGGACTCCAAGTCTTTAGGGGTAAACCTCTTATGGGTTTTTAACTGGAATATCTCATCCCTAGAAACTACTGGGAGATCTCTTAGTGGGAATAAGGTAATCATCTCTTCAGCCTCTTCCTTCTATAGTCTATTCAACTTTTTAGATGTACCATCCTTTTCCTTTGCCTCAAACCCATATTCATTATTTATATACCTTTTGTCTTTTATATACATTTCCATTTGGTCCAGTTGCAGCTTTATCATTATCACCATTTGCTCAAGTTTAGAATCCTTTGTTATCCATACCATTATGTTCTTCAATCCATTTCCAAGAATAAATAACACCACTCTACATTTATACACAGTACACATACAAATACACAATATGGGGACATGAGCCAAGACAGTTTATACAGTCATCGACCTGCAAGGTTTCATCCACTGATAGTCCAATAACATATAACACAGTTTAGGGAACAGGGTAAAAACAATGTATGGGATATGTAGAACACTCCCACATTACATAGAAAAAAATCCATTAATATGTCCCCAGACATGTTTACATTCATTAACAATCTATTATATACAATTGAATTAGTAGTATTATAATCTACTTTGATCTGTGTACACACACACACACACACACACACACACAATTAAAGAAAGGAAAAAAAAATTCCAATATGACCACCTAGTCCCTATGGCAGGAGATTTAAAGAATTAAATGTCTCTCAGTGCTCTCAAGATTCTGTTGCCCCATCTGTGGAATGTTCCACTTGTTGAGAGTATGATACAGTATTCCCAGCTGACCCTGCCAAAACTGTTATAGGTAAATTTTGGAAGGGGGAAAAGAAGGTGATATACAAAGGGAGAAAGCACAATAAAATAAAATAAATTTATTAACAAAGAAGGCATGAAGGGAAAAGGAAAAAGGGGAAGGGTTGCATTTCACTCTTATCCCAGTTATTAAACCCAATATCTAACTACACTAAACTAAATACCTAAGTTTCCTAAGGGTAAGTCCAACAGGGAACCCAATTTCTCACACACAGAGAGTCCTTGGTGGGTCAGGTACAGGAATCCAGCTAAGTCCTCAGATGCTCCAGGAAAGAGAGGTTCCTCCAGATTTTCCACTCTGTCCACCAGAGAGTATGGGGAAATTCCTTTCACCCTTGTTTGATGGTATTCAAGGCAGCTTGCAAGATGTCCAGGAGAGTTCAGATCTATACCCTTCAGCTCCAGACAATCCATTGGAAAACCTCTCCCTTCAACAGCTTAGAATGTTTACCCAGCCAGCTCTTAGAGAATCTAAGGCTTGAGAGCTGTCAATCAAACTCTTGCTACACTATACATGTATTATGCAAAACATATTTCCCTATTGTTAATTTTTTAAAGAGAATTATTCATATAAAATCAAAACCCCAAATCAAAACCCAAATAAACAAAAATGAAAAATCATATGCTTTGATTCGCATTGACTCCCAACAGTTCTTTCTCTAGAGGTGGTTAGTATTCTTTGCTATAAACACCTCAGAATCATCCTGGATCATTGTATTGCTGAGAATAGCTAAGTCTTTCACATTTGATCATTCCACACTATTGCCATTATTATGTACAATGATCTTCTGATTCTGCTTATTTCACTCTGCATTAGTTCATGGAGATCTTTCTAGCCCTGTCTGAAATTATTTTGTTCATCATATCTTACAGCACAATAGTATTCCATCACCACCATATGCCATAATTTGTTCAGCATTCCCCAATTGAAAGACATCCCTCATTTAATTTCCAATTATTTTGGCACCACAGAAAGAACAGCTATAAATATTTGTGTGCAAATAGTTCCTTTCCCCCTTTTTCTTTTAATTTCTTTGGGATATAGACCTAAGTAGTGGTATTTAACTGGATCAAAGGATAAGCATTGTTTTATAGCACTTTGGGCGCAGGTCCAAACTGCCATCAGGAATGGTTGAATCAGTTTGCAACTCCACCAGTAATGCACAATTTTGCCATGTCCCTTCCAACATTTATCACGCATCCTTACAATCATATTGGCCAATCTGATAGGTGTAAGGTGGCATCTTAGAGCTGTTTTAATTTTAGTTCTCTAAGTGATTTAGAACATTTTTTCATATGACTATAGATGCTTTGATTTCTTTGTCTGAAAACTGCTTATTCATATCCTTTGATCATTTGTCGACTGGGGAAATGGCTTACATTCTTTTAAATTTGACTTAATTCTCTATGTATTTGAGAAATGAGACTGTATCAGAGAAATTTGCTATAAAAATTTTCCCCCATTTGTTGTTTCCCTCCTAACCTTGGTCATCTTGGGTTTTGTTTATACAGAAACATTTAATTTAATGCAGTCATTTTATACATTTTACACCATATAATGTTCTCTGTCTCATTTGGTCATAATTTCTTCATTTTCTATAGATCTGACAAGTAAACTATTCTATCTTCCCCTAATTTACTTATTTATTACCCTTTATATCTAAATTATAAACCCATTTCAACCAAATCTTAGTATAGGGTGCAAGGCATTGCTTTATGTCTAGTTTTTACTGTACTGTTTTCAAGTTTTCCCAGCAGTTTTTGTCAAATAGTGAGTTCTTATCCTGAAAGCTGGGATCTTTGGGTTTTTCACACTTTAGGTTGCTGAGGTCATTTATCCCTAATCTATTCCACTGATCCACCTTTCTATTTCTTAGCCAGTACCAGATTGCTTTGGTGCTTTCTCCTTACTTTGAACTCATGGTACTTACTATTTATAATATTAGTTTAGCAATTAATTATAATTGATATCCTTTGTCAAATGAAGTTTTCTAGACTTTGCATGCTATCCACCAAGTATGGAAAAACATTGTCACATGTCATCTATATTATTGATATACAGTTTCACTTTTAATATTCTATGAGGAAGCTAGAAAACTTGTATTCCACAGAAAACATCTTGGAAAATGCTGATATAAGTTGTCTTCCCATATAGATTGTTCAGCTTCTTAAGAGCATTAATACATGGGATCATACATTCTCTTCACCCATTCCTATAACTTTCTTCATTTTCCCTCTTCTCTGTAAGTTTGTTAAGACTGGAAATAACACATAAATTTTGGGTATTCATGTACTCTAAAAACTTAAAAAATAATAATGCTGTTGGTTCTTTACTGCTAGGTGAATGGAAAAGGTTCCTTATGGTGTGTTGATCCAGAATATAAACCCAATCTTATACAAGCACTGAAGAAGCAGCCTTTTTCCTCAGCACTTGCATTTTACACCCCTCCTGCATCACCACAAAAGTAAGGGTTTATTCAGTTTACAAATAATTAACAGTTTAAGTGTTTGGGGATGTCTGAAATGGAGAAATGGCAAAGTTTTCATTTAAAACCAAATTTAAGATGAGAGTGCAATTTTGTACCCTCATGTTGGGATTATTTCGTTCATACCTGTGAGAAATAAGTAGCCATTTTAAAATATTTTCAAACAAATGTTTCTAAGACCCAATGATATGGAAGGAACATACATTAAGGAAATAATATTTTTTGCCACTTAAATTTTTCATATTTATTTAGTTTTGATTTAGTGAGTTCTCTCACTATTTCCATTTAAAAGTTTCTTTTCTCTATAAAGAACACATTGAATTCCCAAAGCTAGTCACTCTGATGCTAAGGAAGTTTGCTAAGTAAAAAAAAAATGGTTGAGCTTTCCATTTATTTGCCAATAAAATGTTTGTAATTTTTCTAATCTTTGTTTTGGGATACAATTTCTTCTTTTGACCCCCTATATTTGTTATCCTTACCCAGACCTTAAATGTATTATATCTTTAAATTGGAGTTTCATTTGTCCAAAGAAGCATTCTATAGCTCTTTTAGATCTGTTGAGCTGTATACAATCATTATTTAAATTAAGCAGAATTCTGTAGACCTATTGTAAAGAGCTTGCAAAAAAGTGTGTCATATTCGTGGTTTGTTTTTAATGTTTTTCAAGTCCATTAAAAATCTTCATTGAGAATTTAAAGTTTTAACTTGGTGAATTTTTGTAAAGATTATCTCACCACAATAAGGAGTGGGAGAGTGAAGATTATATTTGGACAGATTTTATAAGAAGTCAAATTAACATGTCTGTAGTAAAACAATTAAATATTTTTAGCCTTTAATTGTGTTATTAGAGTGAAAGGACATGGTCAATAAGAACCGGCAACTAGTTAATACAATTTTAATAAAAACCTATCCGTTTTTACAGCTGTTTTTTCTAGAGTAAAAGAAATTGTATTTCCCCCTAAACTATGAATTAATAAGAATTGTCAGTGTTTCTAGAAACCCACAAATAATACATATTTAAAGTACCTTTTTAAATATTTCTATAAAATATTTATCATTCTATTAATGATTTTTTTTCTTCCCATGTCATGTCTTCAGGAATTTACTGAGCCTATTATAATTTTTGCTTTGTGTAAACCAAAAACAAATCATAACAATGACACAGTATAAAGGATACCTTTTTGGCATAACCATATCAACTTTTTTTAATATGCATTTTGTTTTGAACACATTTTTCAGATTTTTTCTCTCCACACCCACCCCCTACTACACCCCCAACAAATTAAATCTCACAAAATGACTACATCAGCAATGCAGGCAAAATTTTGTATCTTCTCCCTTCCTTTCCCATCCTAGATTAAGGAAGTGTTTTGTCTTGTGATGTCTAAACTTGAAATCACAGCAATTGATCTGAGTCTAACTGCCTTTTAGCAGGTTGTTTATTGTAGTCATATAGTTCTTCTGGTTCTACTCATTTCATTAGCATTAGCATAATGAGATAAAATTTTCCTCATTTAGAATAATAATATCTGGAAAAAATCTTAGATTCTTTTGTAACTTACTGCTCTTACAGATGGTAACACTGAGTCCAAGAGAGCTGAAGTGACTAGCCTACAGGCACACACCTAGATATAGTGTTTTGATAACTTTATTTCAGAAATAGTTTCTACAGAAACAATTTTTTTATCTGAATGATCTCCCTTTGAACTGAAATCCTTTTGTGCATTTTTACTACCTCCATTATCATTACTATTACTATATCACCGCTTTCTAGACCATTACTACCAACTCTACTGTAACTATTATCACCATGGCATTTTACCACGATCAGCACAGAATCATGGGGCTAGGAATCCAGAAGTCATCAGGTCCAGCTTAGAGTTCAACAGAGGAGATTTGGCACTGTGGCAAGGGTACTGACTTTGGAGTCATAGGACTCAGACTTGAATCCCAGCTCTCCTACTTACTACTGCCACTTGCTATGTGATCTCAAACACATCACTTATCAGTCTGGACCTTATCTCCAAAACGGAATAACAGCCTCTTTATTCCCTGATAGATCCTCTGTGACATAAAGTTGTAGTTCAGAAGTCCAAAGGAAAAAAAAGTGTGTTTATATATATAAACGTGATAGTAAATCAACAATATTATGGTCATTAAAAGCTGGACATTTTATTTGATACAACACACATTTTTTCTAACATAGATATCATAGAAGTAGATTTTTTTTATCCAGACAGTTTCCAGATTCTTATGATTACTTTTTTAAAAGTTTTAATGTTGGTGTTAAGTTCCATCTGGTAGATAGAAGTATTAGTGAAAACAAATTTAATGTGTAGAATCTTTATTAGTATAAATTCTTTTTAATCCCAATGTGTAGATATACTCAATTGGTTGACTGTAGAAATAAGTCTACACAGAGCAAACTTTTTTAAACCCTGTGGATTATTGAAACTTTTGTCCCTATTTTAATACATTCATCATTTAAGCATCAAGTCTTTCCTAAATTTCTCCAGTACCAAATCATGAACCAAATGTCATCTCAGGAAGCAATTAGAGACAGTATAATTTTTTTTTTCATTATAATGGAAGGAATGTTAAGGAGAGGACTTGGATAACAAAGCCCATACTTTTCATCTGTATGAAGAACTCCTGATATGGAAACTACCTTCACCAGTGCAAATCAACAACTGTTCTGAATTTAATGATTTTAGAGAATTGCCTGGAGTTCTAAAATGTTGCCCAGAGTCCCAAAGCCAATCTGAGTCAGTAGGCCTTGAACCTGGATAATAAAGGCCAACCCTCTATCCATTATATTACTCTACCTTCCAACAATATAAATATGTTAGCTAATTTAAAAAATTGACAGTTAAGAATTAAATACAAAAAGGAACGTTAGTAAAACGTTTGTTGTGATGTTTGTTTGTTTTTTTAGTGGATCATCACCACCTCATTATATAACCTCTGTACTAAAGCAGAGCCAAGTTCGAACTCTGAAAGGTATGTATAAAAATTTGATACATTTGCTAAAAAAATTCTTTATAAAAAAGAACATCTGAAAGCATGTGACTAATTCCTTATAGAATTTAATTTCTTAATAATGCCATCATAACTTTCAGCTCCATTATTTCAGTCAGTTAAATTCATAGCTCAATTCTTTGTCCTAATTGAACAATATTCTTACCAGGTTAGTTCATAAAAAGGTGACTAAGCACCAACTGTGTGCAAGGTGTGGCATCAAAGGTTTCACATTGATTGTATGCAGCATGTGTATCTAAGAACTACTTTCTTCTTCCATTTCCAGCTGGTCCCTGCCATTTAATTTGAGGTCAGCTCATAGGCTTTTCCTGCCAACTTCAGCTGTAAACTCTTCAGTGAACTTAGTCATGTTTTCTTTTTCTTAGGGTTAAATATCTAGACTGAGGATAGTGGGACTGATTTTGTTTTAGGATAGCCAGCTATCATTCATTAGAGTAGACTTAACAGAAAATATGATTATCTTGAAACTTAGGAAACTATTCCACTGAGTTTGTGTAAAAGTGAAATTCTCTCCCCTCTCTCCCATTTCTACAATTATTTTGGAAAGCAGCTAGATGTTTCAGTGGATAAAGCATCTGGCCTGGAGTCAAGAAGATCTTGGGTCAAATCTAGACTTAGATATTTACTAGCTATGTGACCATGGCCAAGTCACACAACTTCTGTTTGCCTCAGTTCCTGTCTTTGTAAAATGGGATTATAATAGCACCTATCTCTTAGATGTTGTGAGGTTCAGATGAGATAATTGTAAAATGCTGAGTACATAGTAAGCACTATAGAAATGTTAGCTTTATTACTATTATTTAGATGTTTCTATTACAATATATCAGTTTATAAGTTTCAGCAGAATTGTATGCTGAGTAGGCAAGAGAATAAAATAAAGTTGTGTGTATTTTTTGTTGGACTTTGTCTTGTTTGTTGAGTTTGGAAAGTAGTACTATCATAGATCTACAGTCTAAGGACCTCAGTTCAAATCTTTGTACTGATGCTTATCAGGGGAACTGGAGCACCTTGGGCAAATCACTTAACTTACTTGGACCTTAACTTCCTTGTTTGTAAAAGGAGGGGATTGTATTAAATGACTCTTAAGTCTTTCCCAGTTCTAAATGTTTGATCTGATGAACAGCTGTTTGTATATTCAATTTAGGGCAAAGCCTAGTTCTAAGATGTAACAACTATGGTTAAGAATTTAGCAATTTATAGAGAGGTTAGGGACTATTAACTATTAATCAGGCTATAAAATCAAAGATGCTAAAAATATCATCAATTAATTGAAATAATACTCATAACACTTTATATTTTTCTGGGTCAATAATTCCAGTAGATATATCTTTTTCATTAGGATTCTCTTATATGTATGTTTTGAGAGACTATTATATAGGACCATTTCTATTTAAAACTGCATAATTACTGATTGAATTTCAGCCCTCTTTCCTTAACATAATTGGATAAGAAATAGACATCAAAAGGTAATTATTCTGCCTGGTAAGTTCACCATCATAAGACTAATAGGATCTCTTTTAGGACTACAAGCCCTATTTTTAATTGCTGGCATTTTATCACCATTTAAACTATATACCAGAATCAGCCTAGATAGATAATTTGTTAAGCACTTGTTGCCCTGGCATTATGCTAAGTGCTAAAAATACAAATACAGGGAAATAAGACTATTCCTGCCCTCTAGGGGTTAATAGAGAAAGACAACACCAGAAAGGGAGGTGGAAAGCGGAGATGAGAGGGAGAAGTAGGCATTACTTAAATTGGAGCATAGCCAGGATGCTTTTGTGGAGGACTGAACCCTGATAAGGCAGAAAGGCAGAGGGAGGACAGCCAGGCGTGGAATCCAGGTTTCTGGTAAGACAGATGATCAAAGAGAAGGATGATATTGCGAATACTGTACTCTTTAAGCATTTTGAAGTGAATATGACCCTAATTACATTCTTTTCTGTTTACAGGTCAATTTTTTACTTTAATATCTTATATTTTTTCAATTGATAGGACCACTAAACTCTTTACATTGCTTCCTACCAATAGACTCCACTTACATTAAGGAAACAAATACACATAAGCAACCATTGGACCCAGTTTATACCAATTAACATTTTTTTTTTCAGGAAACATTTAGTGAGACTAATCCCAGTGACATCCTAATCCATACTAGTAGTTGTTAGAAAGAAACAAGACTGTTAATTATTTTTTTAAAAAAGAACTCAACCTGTTTCTTATTTGAGTGATTCTCATGATTGTGTTGAATAACTCCCTACTTTGAGCCCAAAATTAATAGTTTTCTGATTCTAGCCATAGAATTTTACTTAGGAACATAATTTTTTAAATTTTACTTGGGAACAAAGTATCTAAAAAAAACTAAAAAAAGGGAGAAACAATTAAATTTTCTTTGGTGCTATGGTTATGCGGGGATGTGTAATTAGTATGGTTGGCATTTGTACTGAGCAAAACAAAAACAATAAAAAACTATTGGAGACAATTTTCATTTATTAAAGCATTTGTTTCCTCAACTCTACCTGAGGATGAGGGGAGAAATAAAAACAATATATAGTTGATCTAAGAATATTCCTAAACTGACCATGTGCAAAAAATGTGTCTCATTCTACATAATCCATTAACTCTCTATCAGGAAATGGATAGTTTTCATCTTCATCTCTTCTCTACTCATGGTTGATTATTGTATTGATCGGAGTTCTTAGGTCACAAAAAGCCATTAAGAATAATATAAAATCCTTAACTTCTGTCTTGGAATCAATACTAAATATCAGTTCCAGGGCCTTGGCCCTCTTTTCACTGAGCCACCCATCTGCCCCATGAAAAGCCATTTTTAATGAGGTTGTAAAATCAAAGGCAGGGACATTCTATTTCTTTGTATCCTCATTTCAACTTAGAACTTTTGACAAATTGATGCTTTAAAATTTCTTTGTAAAGTAAGGGACCTTAAACCTCAAATATGCCTTAAACACTTTGTAGCTATGTGCCCCTGGGCACATTACTTAAACCCATTTGCCTAGCATTTGCCCTTTTAACTTAGAGTTGTTACTAAGACAGAAAGTAAGGGTTTCAAAACCTTATTCTTTAAAGAATTAGAAAACATTGGAATAAATAGAGCTTTTCATTAATGTGATAAATGACATCTATCTAAAACTATATCAGCAAGCATTACTTGTAATGCTCATAAACTCAAGTCCTCAGTAAGATCAGGGTTGAAGCAAGGATGCCCATAATCACCACTACTATTTTTTTTAACCCTAATCTTCTGTCTTATAATTGATACTGTATTTCAGTCCCAAGACAGAAGAATGCTAAGGGCTAAGCAGTTGGTGTTAAGTGACTTGCACAAGGTCACACAGCTAGGAAGTGCCTGAGGCCAAATTTGAACCCAGAACCTTTCATCTCCATGTCTGGCCCCCTTCCCACTGATCCACCTAGTTGCCCCACTACTACTATTTAATGCTAAACTAGAAATGCTAGTTATAGAAATAAGAGCAGAAAAAAGAAATTGAAGGAATAAGAATAGGCAATGATGAAACAAAGTTATCACTCTTTGCAGATGATATGATAGTATTCATGGAGAACCTCAGGGAATCAACCAAAAAACTGAGAAACAACAACTAGCAAAGTTGCAGGATACAAAATAAACCCACATAAATCATCAGCATTTCTGTTAACTACCAACAAAGTCCAGCAACAAGAGATAGAAAAGGAAATTCCATTTAAAACCACTATTGACAATATAAAGTACTTGGAGACTACCATTGCTAAAACAAACCCATCAACTATATGAACACAATTGCAAAACCCTTTTCACACAAATAAAACCAGATCTAAACAATTGGAAAAACATTCATTGCTCATGGATAGACTGAGCCAACATAATAAAAATGGCAATTTCACTTAAGTAAATTTGCCTATTCACTACCAAATCAGTCAAACAACCAAAAATTATTTTATAGAACTAGAAAAAAATTAACAAAATACATCTGAAAGAACAAAAGTTTAAGAATATCTAGGGAATTAATGAAAAAAAATATGGAGGAGGGAGACTAGCCATACCAAATCTCAAACTATATATATAATATAAAGTACTAATCATCAAAACAACCTGGTACTGGCTAGTAAATAGAGTAGTAGATCAAGGATTAGGTTATGTAGTCTATACACAGTAATTAATGTCTCCAAAGATCTAGGCTGGGGGGGGGGGGGGGGGACGGACGCAGAACTTAAACTGCTGGGAATACTAGAAAATAGTATGCCAGAGATTTGACATAGATTAACATCTCATTCCATATATCAAGATAAAGTTTAAAAGTATACTTGATCTAGAAATAAAAGATGAAATAAATAAAATAGAGGAACATGGAATAGATTACCTGTCAGACTTATAGATAAGGGAAGATTTTATGGCCAAGCCAGACAATAGAGAACATTGCCAAAAAAAAAAATAAAATGGATAATTTTAATTACATTAAATTAAAAAGGGGTTGTACAAACAAAACCAATGTAACCAAGACTAAAAAGGAAACAACAAATTGGAGGGGGAGGTGGTTAACAAGTATCTATGACAAAGGCCTCATTCCTCAAATATGTAGGGAACTAAGTCAAATTTATAAGTATACAAAGCATTCCCCAATTGATATATGTCCAAAGGATATGAACAGGCAGTTTTCAGAGGAAAAAATTAAAACTATCTACGGTCATATGAAAAAAAAGTTTCAAATCACTATTGACTAGAGAAATGAAAGCTAAAACAACTCTGAGGGACGACTCTACACCTATCTGATTTTCTCTTATGACCAAAAAGGAAAATAATAAATATTGGAGGAAATATAGGAAAATTGGGACACTGATACACTGTTGGTGGAACTGTGAACAACCATTCTGGAAAGTATGTAGAAATAATGCCCAAAGGGCCATAAAAGTATGCATACCTTTTGACCCAGTAATATCATTACTCGTCATAGATAGGGGATCATAGATAGGGGCAAAGATAGGTACAAAAAATATTTTTAGCAGCTCTTTTTAGTAGGGGCAAGGAACTGGAAACTGAGGGGGATATCTATTAAATGGGGAATGACTGAACAAGTTGTGGTATGTGGTTGTAGTGGAATACTATTGTGCCATAAGAAATGGTGAACGGGACAATTTCAGAAAAACCTGGAAAGATTTATGTGAACTGGTGCAAAGTGGAGTGAGCAAAAGCCAGGACTACAGTACTATAGTAACAACTGTATGATCGTCAATTGGGAAAGACAAAACTATTATCAGCAAAGCAAAGTTCCAAGATAACCCCAAGGAATCCAGGATGAAAAATGCTATCCATAGCCAAAGAAGGAACTGTTGGGAGGCAGATTAAGATCAAAGCATGCCACTTTTTCATTTTATTTCATTCATTAGTTTTTTTTTATTGTATGTGTGAAATGTCTTTCAAGGCATGAATATATATGTATACAATATCGAGTGTTGTATACAGCACTGATGTAAACTATAACAGACGGTTTACCACATTGGCGTGGGGAAGAGAATTTTAATTGCAAAAGAGATAAATAGTTGTTAAAAATTGTTTCTTCATGTAATTGGGAAATTTTTTTTAGTTAAAAGACAAAAAATAAAATATAGAGTGAGTGACCTTAAAAACAACCTTCTTAAACACGTTTGTTTCTACAGACAAGGAAAATGAGACACATTAATCTTTTCATAGTAAAATAATTCTTAACCAATATATTTACTGTATTCTTTTTTCCCAACTTTTGTTGGAAGAAATGGAAAGTATTAAATAAGAGTTAATACCTACTTTCTTTGCAATTGAGTGTAATGAGGGGATATTTATGAATTTCAAGAATTAGAAGAGGTATCCCCCTGAGGCCATCTAGTCTAACTTGTATCTGAATAAGAATCTATTTATTCTACAGTATACCAGACCAGTGGATCATTTAGCTTCTGCCTCAAAACCTTGAGTGAAGACAATCACACAGTCACAGAAGGTTATGTTTGGAAGGAATCTCAGCAGCCATCTAATCCAGCTCCAAAGAAATCATCATTATAATCACCATTAATAAATGATCATCTAATCTTGACTTTAAAACCTTAAACGAGGAGCAATCCCTTAATTTTGAAAATCTCTGATCAAATCTCAAATCAGTCCAAAATTCTTTTCTCTGCAACTTAACTTACACCAGTATCTCCCAGTTCTACTATAGGACCAAACCAAAAGATTTGGAATAATCTTTCTTTAACATGAGTCTTTTCCAGTGCTTAGAAGATAGGTAGAAGTCCCTCCAACCTCTATACCAAGTGCTCTCTTTTCCTTGAGCTGATAATTACAGGTTAGGAGCTTAAGGACCTACCCCATCCTGCTCATGATCCTTCCAACACATTCACACTTAGCTCTTCCTTTCCTCTACTCTGGATATGTTCAGACTAGGGCAGACCAGAGTAGGGTTGTCACTATTCTAGGTCTGGGTACACTATTTCTTTGAATGCAGGCCACTACTCTTAAGACTGACTTCCCGTTTTTCATTGTTTTATAATTTTGACTCCTATACTTGTAAGGGCCAGAATGTAAGGGGTAAAATTATGGTTGGACTGAATTCATCAGAGTGTGGTCACCAGGAATTTAATTAATTGCAAATGATTTTTTAGCAATTTATAAAATATAGAAAGAATGAAAGTAAGGAAATCAGAGAGAGGATAGGGTAAAATATCTAACCTAACACACTAAGTATTGTGTTCTGGCCCCTGGTTCAACCAAGCAGTGCTAATTAGTCCTCAACTGAAGGGGCCTCAGCCTTGAGCCGAGGACCCAGGGATGAATAAAGCAAGGGCTTCAGTAAATCCAGGGAGGAATAAAGCAAGGGCTTCAATAATGGAGCCTCTCTAAGAGGGGGGACCTCTCCTGAGGCTAGTCTCTTCAGAAAATCCAGAAAGGAATCCTTTTTTCACTCATCCACATAAGGGGAAAAGCCAAGAGCAGTCTGAGGTCCCAAGCTGGAGCTCCTTCAAGAACAAGTTCAAGGCAAAAGACCCTTCACAGGAAGTTCTTGGCATTTTTAAAGACCACTCCTTTTCATCACTTCCTGTGACTTCCTTCTATTTTACAGCTAAAGCTTTGCTTAGGACTGCCCAGGGGGCAATCAGTCAATTCTGATTGTCATCCACTATCACACAAGTGGGTCACAGACCTCCCCCACTCAAGTGTAGGTGGGGTGTATACACTTCTGGTGATTAAATCTAAAAATGGGCAGGGGAGAGTTAATCCCATCTTCACATACTACAACATATTATTTATTCTTATTGAGCTAGCCCCATTTTTAGATGCATTGCCAGCTAGCCATTCTCCCTGGTCTTATAAAAAAATTTTTTTTCAGTGGAAATAGAAGATTTTCCATTATTCTTACTAAATTTTGTCTTCTTAGATTCCTCTTCATTTCATTTGTAAAACAAGATTGAAATTGATGATCTCTTAGATCATAAGTTCTGAATACTCTTCTTATTTTGAATCTATGATTCAAAAAGTATATTACCAAGGAGAAAATATACAGAAGTAGCATAAAAGTTGATTTGTTTGTTTTTTAACTAGAGCTGTGTATGCCTGGCAAGAAAAAGTGGGTTGCTATATAATGAGAACAAGGGATAACTAATGAGCGGCCTACATACTTGTCTGCTGATATCCATGAAATGTTAAGATCTTGAGGAAAGGCAGCTGGGTTATCACAGTGGCTAGAACACCAGACTTGGAATTGGAATGAGCTGGGTTCAGATCTGGTCTCAGACGCATTCTAGCTGAGCAAAACATTTGATCAGGTCCAGCTGCTATTCCCAACTTCATTTTTTTGAACATTATTTTCACTTCCTCATATAGCACAGTAGATCCTGTGAAATTACAGAGGTTAAATGTGTGATAGATTAAAATTTTTTTTCCATAGTTATATGATTCTTGTTTTCTCCCTTTCCTCTTCCCTCCCCACTCCCAGAGCTGATAAGCAATTTCAATGTAATCAATTTTTATTTGTTTTTTTGGTCATCCATACTAAAAATAAAGTAATTGGAATGGCTGATCTGTTCCATATATATTTGTTGTCTCCTAGTTTCAACTGTACATAAACTTGGAATTACATTACTTTATTGGATCTCACTTGGTATTTTCTACCGACTTGTTTTCAGACTCCTTTTCACTTTTGTGAAGTCACATTGCATATGATCTTCTACAGTATATTTCTTCTTAGCCCATTGTATTTGGAAAGGAGATTGAATGTTCACTATTGGAGGTGTTCAGAGCTCTCGAACTCATAGTGTTGTGGTCATTTTTTTACACTGGATAATTTATTTAAAGAAATGACAACGATCATAACTCATTTATTTTGTCTAGTTCTTTTTTCAGAACCACTTTAGATCAAATGGAATTTGTTTTAATTTCCAATATTGTTTCCACTTCACCTTTATCCTCACTATTCAGTGATTTGAGTATACAAAGGCAGCTTGTTATTTCCTTATGTTTAGATATAGCTCATTTCTCTTTTGTGATGCTAAATGGGGCTCACCATGTCCGGTTCCTTTCTACTTCTCTTTCCCATTAAAAAAAATACTAGATTTATGATTGGTATATAGCCCTTTAGGTTTTCTTCTTTCTTTAATCCTAAACCATCTTTTTCATTGTCCTTCCTGTGTCTACCTTCACATTGTAGTCACCAGGTATCCAGGTATATGTTGACAGAGTTTGGAGGACTTATATTACATACTTTTTTTCTGCCTTACTTGGCATCATTGTTATTTAAACTGCAACTGTCTTTATGATGTTCCTCTAGTGTGATGGTAAACCTATGGCATGGGTGCCAAAAATGGCATGCAGAGTGCTCTCTGTGAGTATATGCCTCTGCTGCATCCCCTCTGCTTCTCCCGCCAGAGTTCATTACTAGAAAGGCAGATGGAGCTGCACCCCACCCCCTCTCCAGCACATCTGAGGACATTTTTCCACATTCCCACCCCTCTACCCAGCAGCCCAATGGGAGCTCACAATGGGTAAGGTGGCTAGCTCACAGGCAGCAGAGCTGGAGGGGAACAGAGTACTTGAACCACTCCCCTCCTCTCTTTACTCACTGAGGACATTCCTCACTTCACCTGCCCCTCCACCCAGCAGCCCAATGGGAGCACTTCCTTCCCTCCCCTGTGGGTGTGTTGGGTGGGGCAGGGCACACAGTCTTGGGGTGGGATAACACTCGATCTCTAAAAGGTTTGCCATCACTGCTCCAGTCTATGTTCTTCACTATTAAGTGTAATGGCCAAGTATCCCTTGAAATAATACCTCTTCCTACTTGAGGCATGCAGTGAAACCAATTCCGCCTGTTCTTCATTAATATGCTTGGCAGAATCTGTAAATAAACTATTTTTCCATTTAGCTCAGTTTTGACACAATGAGACATTGGCATTGGATTTTAGGGGAAGTCATTAACATCCATCTCCTCTAAAATGAATGCAAGGTACTTCACCAATTGAAATGTGTTTTCAAATATTACAGCAAAGATGTTTTTCTATTTAATTTCAAATAACAGAACAGATGAGTACTATAAATAGAAATTGTAAATAAATTCCACTTGATTATTATCTTCTTTCTATGACTCCTAAAATCATACTTTGTTTCAAACTGATATATTCCAGGGTTCTTTGATTACTACAGCTTTGAGTATTTTTAAGGAGGTTTCACACTTATTAAGCTTAATAAATTTTAAAGTATGAGGACTCCTTTTAATTTAAAAAAGTTTTCATATTCCCGAAGTAGTAGTTATAATATTAGAATCTCTTGATCAACAAACAAATGGCAAAGCTGCTATGAATTCAACTATAAATTCAAAATAGCATCTGCATACATTTGGCAACTAATAATAAAGAAAAAAACATTCATTCAGTCTACAGAAAATGCATTTGCTTATACTGAGCCCTGATGCATATTTTGTTGGAATTAGACCAAAATAGCAATGCTTATTGGAATATTTACCTGTAGACTCCTTGCAATAAATCCATTTTTTTATCTTAGCTTCCTTTAAATTTCATATGCACTAAAAGCATCCATTTTAAGTTAAATTCATATCTATATCTTAATCCTGCATTAAAGTTGCACCCATGTTGTTAATCTCCAGTTTGGGTTGGTAATGCTCAGCATTCACCTTCTGATCCTGCTTTCATGCCATTGAGTACTCCTAGAGAAAGTCATAGAATTGTGCCAATTGTGTCTACTATAAATAAACTCATGTTATTTACCTTCCACTATGCCAACATTGCTACATGGTGGTTTTTTAATTCATCTTGTATTATGCCTCACATTGTAATTAATTTAGAAGTTTTGCAGCTTACCTCAGCTCTATAAATATCCCTTTCATTCTCAGTTGGTGGTCTTGTTTCTTGCTTTAGATGATGAAGAACCTTTAACATCAATTTCATCAACTTTCTTCTTAATACATTTCAGATCCTTTCATTACCTATGCTTTCCTTTTTTCCCCTTCTTTCTCAGAGGAAGAGAACTTCCTTGAACTCTTCTCCATTTGCAAAACCATTAGCTATCCTTACTTTCTCTCCTGAATATCTTCACACTCTCTCTCTCTCTCTCTCTCTCTCTCTCTCTCTCTCTCTCTCTCTCTCTCTCGTTATCCCTTTTCTTTGCAATTAGGCTTAGGTTTTCACAATTCCAAAAATAATTTTGGTTCCACTCTGCTTTCCCTTTGTTTTCATCCTATCTTTGTCTTTCTCTTCTTTGCCAATCATATAGAAAAAGGTAGACTGGTAGACTACATTAAATATCTACTCTATCACTCACAATTTGACTTCTATCCATACCACTCTACTGAAACTGTTATCTAAGTTTACTTGTCACCCAATCTGATAGCCTTTTTACCTTTCTTTTTCCTCTGTGCAGTATTTGGTACTTGACCACCCTTTTATTCTTGATTTCTTCTGCAAAGTGCTCTTATGTGTCTAATTGTTTTTGCTATATCCTTTATCTCTTGCTCCTCCTTGCTAAATAGAAATCTATCTTCAATTCTTTGATCTTCATTATTTTTTCTTTTTGTATCTTTCATTCAGTACTTAAGTGTCTATGGAAGGCAGTATGTGAGGCACAGGAGAGATAAAGAAGGCTTCTCAGAAAGCTTTAATTATTCTTTACTGTCTGCCTAAATAAAGTTTTAATCCCTTAGTCTGATATTTATGGTTTTCTACATTCTAGCTACAGATACAACTCTAATTCTTATAACTGTACTCTAGGAGACAGCTAGGTAGGTGGGATAGTGTATAAAGTGATTGATCTAGAACAGTGGTTCTCAACCTTTCTAATGCCGTGACCCCGCAATACAGTTCCTCATGTTGCAGTGACCCCAAACCAAAAAATTATTTTGGTGGCTACTTCAAAACTGTAATTTTGCTACAGTTATGATTCGGAATGTAAATACCTGATATGCATTATGCATTCTCATTGCTACAAATTGAGAGGTTGAGAACAGCTGGTCTAGAGTCTGGAAGATCTGAGTTCAAATCCTGCCTTAGAAACCTGCTAGCTGTATGACTCTGGGCAAGTCATTTAATCTCTGTTTGCATATGTTGCCTCATCTGTAAATTGGGACAATAATAGCACATCTACCTCCCAGAGTACAAGTATTAAATGAGATAATGTTTGTAAAGAATTTTACTAACCTTAAAGTGCTATCTAAATGATAATAATTAATAAAAGTAGTAATAGTATACCCAAATTATTCACCGTAGCTTAAGTTATTCATCTCTTTTTTAATTGTACCTCTAAATATATGCTCTGCTCAAATCATTCTTATATATAAAATGGACTCCTAATTCATTGCTCCATCTCAACCCCAATTTTTCCTTTTCCAAATCTTTTCTTTCCAATGCCCAGTTTAAATACCACTCAACTCTTCTATAAAACTAGTTGGGAATCATAGTCAGAAAGGATCTCAGGGCATATAGTAAAAAAAAGAACTTTCATAGCATTTTATAGGTTTACTTAATATACCTTTTTTTCCTGTCTTTATTTGTGTAGTTGTTACTTATTTTAGTTAGCTGTTGTCCCTTGCTTGAATATATGCTTCTTTAGGGCAGGGAATCTTGTCTTATTTGGCTTTGTACCTCTCACAGAGCCTTCCACGTGGTGAATGCTTGAATAAGTGGACAATATTAAAAAGCCAACTTTTCAAGAAGATGGAAGGTTATAAAGTTTTGGGTAAGAAACTAAAGATCTCGAGGTCATAGCTTTGTTTCTGTCACTGACATCCATTTAAGACAAGGAATTCAGAAGAAAAAGGCAGTTTGAGAAGTGAACAATTGGTTAAGAAGATGATGTTTAAGAATAGGATTTGGATGTATGAATCATGGATTAAAGTATAGGAATGACAGACAGGCTTCCAGCCAGGGATAGAGGGCTAGTATGAAGGTATTTTCCTAGAATATTACATATCTATTCAAAAGAGCTTTAAAATGAAAAGGAAATGGGAGGGGGGGAAACTGTCTGTATATTCACCAAGCTAAATGCCAAAGAGAATAGCTAAGCTGAAAGAGAATAATGTAAAGCATTATTCCAACTTCATCAGAATTCCACAGGAGACAAAACTGAGAAATTCTGAGTCTTAAAAAACTCACTCTCTTATGTTTACAGAAATATGCAATGTAGTAAGCAATATGCACTAGAAATTCTAGAGAGTAAAGATAAATTTGACAGGGACTGTATCATTGAGAATTGTTGGAATTAGACCTATAACTAGTATATGACTGAAATAAAATACCATGGTAAAAATATTTAGCATAGGTAAAGTTGGGGCCTGGTGTTTTGTGGTAACAGCATGTTTTGAGAAAATATACTCATGAGCAAATTCAGGAAATAATGGGGTGACTTGGTGAAAATCTTTTGTGTAAAAATCAACAGATACAGAAATAGAAAAAATATGGCCATTGGAGTATGCTTAGACCACTTGACTGGACCCAAAGAGGAAATAGATGTTTTTAAAAAACAGATTACAGCTCTGCTCCAGAAGCATTTTTATATTATGGTGTGGGACTCCATTCAGATTCCTACTGGAGCTAGCTATCTTTTTTCTGCCCAAATCAGAGGTGCTAATAATTTCTTCACCTCAGTGATGGTTTTAAAAGGTATGAGCTCAAACAAAAGCAAATTCCATATTCACTAAGAGAAATATCTTACTGGGATGGAAATTATATGAATCTTTTTAACTTATGTATTAGTTCTAAGGAAGAAGAAGACTGGTAAGAGCTAGGCAATGGGGGTAATGACTTGCCCAGGGTCACACAGCCAGGACATGGTTTGAGGCCAAATTTGAACCCAGGCCCTCCTGTGTCCAGGCAGCCTAGCTCTTTGTCCATTGAACCACCTAGTTGCCCTCAGAATTATATGAATCTTGGGGGAAATCATTTCATAGGCAGACAAGTTTAAACCATATCTGAAGAAGAATCCCTTCCACAACATGCCAGACATCCTACACCAAGCTATTGGGTCAGGGTGAACTTACTTCCTTCTAGCACAATCCTATACCACTTTAGGATAGCTCAAATTATTATTTTTTAAGACCCATATTAACATTCTTTCAACTTCCATCTATTGCTTCTGTTCTTTTTTTTTTCTAGAACCAAGCAAAACAAATCTAGTCATCTTTCAAGTATCAGAATTTGAAATACTTGAAAGGAGCTTTCTAGTTTTCCGTACCTCAAGGCTTCTCCAGGCTAGAGATCATCATGCTCATGAATTCTCATGAACTGAGCTTGAGGCCCTTCATCATCCTGCTTGACCTTCTGAATATGCTCCAGTTTATCAGTACTCTTCCTAAAATGTGTTACCCAGAATTGAACAATGTGTTCTGACCATGGTAGAGTACATGGAGGCTTATCACCTTGGCTACCATAACAGACCATTGACTTATATTGAGCTTGCTGACTGACTGATTGCATCTTAGAGTTGTGATTGAAGAGATGAAATGTGGATACTTTTGAAAAACTCCTTAAATTTTGGGACAACAGATTGCAAAGGCTCACAATACTATCAGGGGGAGTTGATTAGGTAGAGTCAATTCTAAAGATATTTCATTCAACAAATATTGTTTAGGTGCTTACTATGTATACTAAGTACTCTAAAAATATGGCAAAACAATTCCAATGAAGGGGGTGAAGAAGAATACATAGATGGTGCATACATCAGTCAACTTGAGTTTTTTAAAGTTATGCAAAAAATGAAAGAGTGGAAAAACAGTAGAGGGTGAATACAATAGCCTAACACAAGATTGTAAGATTCGAATTGATTGCTAAATTTGAGCATCAACTAAAGGTAGTAGGGGAAAAGTTAAGAAGTAACAAATTGATTGATTTTTTTTAAGCTTTATTTGGGAAATGAGGTGGGACAAAGAAAAAGATCGCCACTTTGGGTAGATGGGAAGATGATAACTGATTGAGAGAAGACAATTGTTCAACTATTCTTTCCCTTCTTTTTTTCTTCATAGGAAAATAGTCTTTTGGTTGGAAAGGACAGAGCAAAAATGACTCATAAGGACTTGATACCCAAGATAAATAATGAAATATAGTAAGAGAGAACCTAGCTGACTTTGAATTCAAGTTTCCCGATTCAGATCAACAAAACTCAGTTTTAGGTATCATGATCTGTCACTCCAGGTGCTAGACTGAGCTGACAAACTAACCTTGGAGAAGTCTCTTAGCTTCTCTGAGCCTCATCTTCTTAATTTGTAAAGGAGAAGTTTGGACTTGGTGATTTTTGAGGTCCTTTTCCAGTCTAAAATCTGTGATCCTATATATCCTAGGTCTTGAACAGACTAGCAGATATGATTTCTGAGCCATATTATCAGGGATCTTTGAAAGGTCGGTGGGGATGGGGGAAAAATATGATAGAATTAGAGAATGTCCTGGTTTCAGAAAACAGGAAAAGGATGGAGTCAGCAAAATTCTAGAATGTATTTTTAAAAGGTATGTTTAGTGGATATTCAGACAAAGAAACATGGATTAATGTGGCTTCATTCAAAGTCAGTCATATCAAATTAATCTGGTTTGGGGGGAGTAGGGATGTGGTTACCAAATTTGTAAAATGGGAGAATGATAGAATTACAGCTAGGTCTTGATTAATGTGAATAATGAATCCTGAAAAAGTGGTCACATGTATTTGAATTCACAATATTTAACATTATGATTATGTGAAATATAGTCATTTGTTCATTTGACCAATGGACATACAAAGTGTGAATTCATTTGGTTGGGGGTACAGGAAGCATTCGTTATTCACACTAATTAGGACCTGGCTATATATGTTTATTTAGATTCTATTAAGAAGTTTGGCAGTTTCTCATAGTATGGAAAAGGAATTTGGGGCTAGGTGAATTCTGATCTGACCAGACCCACCAAATAACCATTAATGTTTCCATATCAGTTTGCAAGGAAGTCTCCAGTGTCTTGTCCATGAATCTGAATGATTCTTTGCTTTAATTTTTTTTTTTGGTCAACAGTTTGGCATAAATGACTAGAAGGCATGCTAATCAAATTTTCAGGTGTGTTGGTTGAAGGAATTTGGTCTTTAAAAAGGCTGAAGAACAGACATGTTCGTATCTGCTTATAGTTTGCTAAGGCTAGACTTTTTGATGCCTCTGTTGTACAGCATTTGCACAGTGCCCTGAGACCTTGAGCCTTCTAGTCTTATAATTTCATTAGTGAAGTCCCTTGTGTCCACTTATATTCTGCCTGGATTCATTCCTCAATCCTTTTGGCATACTCTCACTACCTCTTAGTCTTCCTATCCCTTTAGAATTCCCATTTACAGAAGAACTCCTGTTCCCTAACCCTTGATATCCAGTTTCTCTCATTTCTGTCCACCACACATTTCCTGCTTATAGCCAATAATGTCCCAATGTTTAGATCTTTCTTCCCTTGCCACCATTCTCTGTAACTTATGTTCTGTAATGATCAGACTTCTTTTCCATTTTAGGCCTTTTCTGATTAGGTTGACATTTGATACTCCTTGCTTTCCACTTCTTTTTTTCTCCACTTTTTCCTTTCAACTTTCTCACCCAATCCAGATCCTGTGGGTTGTTATCTACAATTCCCACCCTCCCCTGTGTACTAAGTACTGTGGGTACTGTGTAACCCTCCACCCACCCTGAACAATCCTCCTTCCTCAATTTAATGCCTGACTTACAGTTTCCTTATCCACCCAACCCTCATACTCAGTAACTTCAACCTATAAGTTCAATCTCAAATATCTTGACTTCTCAGTTCTTCAAACTATCCAACTACCACAACCTATTTCTTTTATTCTTTAGCTTCACACAAACATACATGGTCATATCCTTAACCTTGAAATCATCCATAAGTGTTCAGGGTCCACCATGTTCCAAAACTCCAAAATTCCCTGGTCATTTATTCCATCTTTCCATATGCGTCACAAAACCCATTTGACTCCTGATTTCTCCCTACCTTGACACTTCATCAGAGCATCACTCTGACTCTTAGTCAGTTCTTTCTGAAATTCATCTTTTCAAGAAATATGCTAGGGGCAGCTGGGTAGCTTAGTGGATTGAGAGCCAGGCCTAGAGACAGGAAGTTCTAGGTTCAAATGTGGCCTCAGAAACTTCCCAGCCGTGTGACCCTGGGCAAGTCACTTGACCCCCATTGCCTAGCCCTTACCACTCTATTGCCTTGGAACCAATACACAGTATTGATTCCAAGACAGAAGGTAAGGGTTAAAAAAAAAAAGAAATATGCTTAAAAGTTGTACAAATTTGGTGATATTTGATATAAAATATTTTTGTTTTTGGTGGCATCTATGAAATTATTTCCCTTTTGGAATCTTGAAATGAGTCATTTTTCAGGAAGCCCAATAACTTTTAGGTTATTTCTCTTAGTTCTGCCCTTCAAATCCATTATCTGTCTTTAAAAGTTTACAAGTGTTATTCTTGCTTGATTTTCCCCCTTTTTGATGATTTCTTCTATTCCATCTTCAAGCAAAATAGTTTTACTTAATAATTCTTTATTTATATTTGCCATAGGTATTTTCTAAATTATTCCATTTCATCATCATCTTTTTGTCATTTGCTTTTTGCTAATTTTATTTTTCTCTTATTTGCAGTTATTCAAGTTGATGTGGTTTATGATAGTTTCAGTTTTATTTTTGATGTTGTTTTTGATATTTTTTTCCTTTTGCTGTCTTTACTTGAGTTCATTTTTAATCCATAACATTTGTTCATCTAAGTGTAAGTTTTCAGGTTTTTTTCTTTCAATGGTTTTCTGAAAAAAATTTCTTTAGAAGTTTTCTGGTTATCTTAACTTTTTTTATCTATTTTTAAGGATGATGCTGATTAGCTGGGCTTTTATTATTTATTTTACTCTTCCTTTAAGTTATAGATGTTTTGAACAACTTGGGTAAAGTTTTAAAGTTACAAAATGTGACTTGATGGATAAAACTTTTAGAAAGAATTGTATTAGAAAGAATTCTAATGAGAATTGCTGTCGAATTGTTCATTCCTGCCATCTCTATCAAATTAGTAAACGTGGCCATTAAAATTTAAGAAAATTTCCCTGAAAGAACTTTGAAATAGATAAAGTAATATTTTTATACCCTTTTAAGTTTCATCTTACTACATTGAAGAGTGGAGGAGTCAGCTTGAATCTTGTTTCAAATTGAAATTATGTAATATGAAATATTTGTTTTTCTTTATTTAATCATTTTTAGATTCCTTCATTTCATTTAAGATGAACAATTATTTTGATTAGGCTAATTACCAATGTGAACTGATGAAGCCTAGTTTGACTGGTCTCTAGTCCCTAGAATTACTTATTTACTAAGTTTTAATTGCCCCAGAGACCAGAGATTTCCTTATCCTAGCTGCTTTTGTGCTGTGGCATGATTATAGAGTTAAATTTCTTATCTCCCTATTCCTAATTAGGTAATTCAGAGAATATCCTCATTTCAGTGGTTGAAACTTTTTTCACTGTCTTGCCTCACCAATGATGGGGCAATCCCCTCTTAGGGCCATAAGCAGGTCTTTGGTGCTAATGATCTAGCACTTTGTACATCTTGCACTTAACTCCATTCTCTGTCATATAATTATTTATGCCCACATTCCTTTTCTGATAGATTACAAATTCCTATATTTCTATCCTTTGTACATCTTGCACTTAACTCCATTCTCTGTCATATAATTATTTATGCCCACATTCCTTTTCTGATAGATTACAAATTCCTATATTTCTATCCTTAGCACATAGTATAATACTTAAACATAATAGGCACAAAATAAATGTTTTAATGAATACACAAATAGATCTGAGATCACAGTAGCATTCTCTCTTAAAGGGACAACTAATTCTGCAACAGTTTATCATCTTATGCATGCTCCTGCACAAAGCTACATTTGTACTTATGTGAAAAGACATTGTTTTTCAGCTAATGTTTTTTGTTACCTATTATCTTGTAGCTTCATAACGCATAATTTGAAATATTGGATTTCCCATATATTTGTTCTTGTTCTTTGACTTAACTTCTCCATCTGCAATGACTGACATATATCGTAGTGAACTGTTAGCTCTTTGAGGACAAAGTCAATTTTTTACATTTTCTTTTGTATCCTCAGTCCTTAGCCCTGGCTTGGCACACATATAGTCATTTAGTAACTGTTGACTGATTAACTCTTTTTATGTAGTCATTATAACTAATACATCATGCCCATAATAGCTGAGATTTGTATACAATATTAAGTATGCCAGTTAGGAAGTTAGGAAGGCTCATCTTTTTGAGTTCAAGTCCAGCCTCAGACACTTACTAGCTGTGTGACCTTGCAGCACTTGACCCTATTTGCCTTAGTTTTGTCATCTGTAAAATCAATCAGAGAATGAAATGGGAAACCACTTTAATACCTTTGGCAAGAAAACCCTTCATATAGTCATAAAGTATCAGATATGACTGAAAATGACTGAACAACAAGAAGAACCACGTGAAGCGTCATCACTTCCATTTTAAAGTTTAGCTTCAAAAAAATTAATTGGTCCAAGATCACAGAGCCATTAAGTGCCTAAATTGGGATTCTAACCCAGGTCTTTTTGATTCTACATCACAAATAATTTTTTATATTTGTAGGTAAGAACATTGTTGTTCAACTGTTTTAGTTATATCCAACATTTCATAACCCCAATAGGGTTTTTCTTAGGAGAGATACTCAAATGGTTTGCCATTTCTTTCTCCAGCTCATTCGATAGAGAAGGAAACTAAGTCAAATAGAGTTTAGTGACTTGCCCACAATCACATAGCTAGTGAGTATCTGAGGCCAGATTTTAACTCAGGAAGATGAGACTTCTAACTAAAGGCCCAGCATCCATTATACATAGCAAGAGGCTGTCATTGACAAATTTATTAATTTTACACGCTTGACTATTTGAGTCTCCTGAATAATGTAGTTTGTAGAAATTAATTCTTGGGCTTGTGTTTGTGATTTTCCCCCAAACTGTAAACTTAAAAGCAAATACTTTGTATTTTGTGCTAGCTCATGATCAGAGAACAATATTAAGGCTTAAACATAGACTTTAGCATATTGTTTAAAAATTATTAATGCATCTATCATATTTTTAAAAGATAATTCTTTGAATAAAATTTATGAAATGTTATTAATAATATTAACTTTTTCTTTACAGAATCCGATATTGATGCAGCCACTGCAATGATGCTTTTAAATACATCAATTGAACAAGGAATTTTAGAATGTAAGAACTCATTTATTATTATTTTTTTTAATAGTAGAACATTTTGGGCTTTTGAATAATTTCTATTTTAGACTGTTGAGTATTTAATGGTTTTGTTTAAGACCTTGGCTTTCTATTGCTCTCTGTTCTCTGTTTGAAGCAAGCTGTTTTTGTTTGCAATACTAATTTTATAATAGCACAAAGGATTTAGAACTAGCAAGACCTTAGAATTCATCTTGTCCAGCGCCTTCATTTTGCAGATGAGAAAACCCAAACCCAGAAAATTGGATAATTGACTTACAAATATATTATCTATGATCCTTTAACTACAACAGTGTTCTTACCCACAAATATAAAAATTATTTATGGACATAGAATCAGAAAGACCTGGGTCAGAATCCCAACTTAGGCACTTAGTGGTTCCATGGTCTTGGACCAGTTAAGCAGTTTTTTCTGAAGCCAATCTTTAAAATGGTCATGATGACACTTCACATGGTTTTTGTTGTTATTCAGTCATTTTCAGTCATGTCTAAATCTTCATGACCACATGAGGGGTTGGCAAAGATACTAGATTGGTTTCCCATTTCATTGAATCTAGTGTCTTTTGCATTATACTGTGCTGAAATTTTCAAGTGCACCAATAAATGGTGAAATGAACAGCATTTTGAGAAAATTAAGTACAATTTAAATCATATTTAATCTCCTACAGAAGAAATAAACTATGTAAATCCAAAGTAATAAGTATAGATGTCTCAACAAAGAAAATCCTATTTATAAATAACAGAGGTAAATGCTTTATTCATTGATTGAATTCATTTTATGCAGGTGAGAAGCCCCTGCCACTCAAAACAGCTTTGCAAAAGAAAAGGAGTTTTGTTAGTGCATTTACCCATCCCAGTGCCATAAATTTACAAGAGAATGATTCTGCAGTCAACAATATTGATCCAAAGGAGGATCACAATTACAGCGCAAGCAGCATAGCAACACAGCGCTGTGCATCCCGATCCAGTGTGTCTTCCTTATCTTCTGTTGATGAGGTGTATGAGTTTATCCCAAAGAATAACCTTGCAGGAAGTGATGGGAGTGAAGGGTTTCACAGTGAAGAAGATACAGACATTGAGTATGAAGATGACCCTCTTGGAGACAGTGGCTATGTATCACAACCTTGTGCAAATACCTCTGACAAAGTCCGGCCCATCAAGAAGCCTAAAAGAGAGTCATGTCAGGAAATTGATGAAGAGCTTAAGGAGGCCGCTGGATCTCTGCTGCACCTTGCTGGAATCCGGACATGTCTGGGTTCCCTAATAAGTACTGCAAAGATCCAAAAGCAAAGGAAAAAATAGTAATACCTGATAGTGTGAATTTTTTTAATGTGGCAATACTCTTCTAATTACTCTTCACAAGGGAGATCAAAGCCATAATGGACTTTAGTGGGGAGGGGGAAGGTGTGTTAATTACCTATTTTCCTTTATACTTTTATTATTTTTTTTAATCACTGCAATTAGGGTCATGCTTACCTAGGATTGGGCCAATCAATGCATGATTGTAGTGCTAATAACATAATTTTTCTAATCATTGATTCAGAGATTTGGAAACCTTCCACAGAGAAATCCTCAGGATCCTACTTAAGACTGTAGACATTTTTTTCCACATAAATATCTTCTGTTATTGTAGCAAAATGGGGTAACTTGCTACTCAGTGTAATAGTTTTTCCATTCTTTTTAACCACTTAAGACAAGTGGATGAATTGACAAAAAATTGTATCACCCCATTTATTCACCAGTGTAGAATCTTTTTAGTGATTGCTGATTGAGTCACAAACCAAGTGGGGAAAAAGTTAATTTGAAAAGATTTTTAGGTAGCTAAACTAGAATGACTGCTAGAGTTTCTGTTTATACAAGTAGAAAATGGGAAAATGTGATTCTTAATATAATTTTTAAGTTCACTCCATGTCTATTATAACATCATCTTATGAAATTCTTTGGCTTAGCTATTGTTACATAGGCTTTATTGGGGGCACTTTTCCTCTTTTCCCAAGTGCTTTAAACCAATATTTACTTGGTCAATTCTCTTTAAATTCTCTTTGTATAGCAGATAGCCAATGAGATAATAGCATGTAATCTTCATTTTGGCAGACTTTTACAATGAGAGACTCACCGCCTTATATTTTCTTGTCTCCACAGAAACTATTGTAATTACAACTTAAAAATCACTATAATTTGAATGACATATGATCTAGAATTTGGTTCAATTCAACAATTAAATGCTTACTACGTACAAGCCACTGTGCTAGGCTCTAGAGATATAAAGACAAAAAGGAAGCAATACTTGCCCTTTAGGAACACATAGTCTACTAGAATAAAAGATCTGAATGTTAACAGTTAAGTAATAATAGCTAATTTGGGGAAATCTATCCGAACACAGGGTAAAATATGTATAGTCATAATTATAAACATTTTAACATTTTAGAATTATAATAATTAAACCCCTTTGGAAAAAGCAGTATAATACCCAAATGTGCCATTAGTCTTTAGCTAATAGATATTGACTGCTTCTAATAATCCATTGGCTGAGGTGGTTAAGTATTATTTGAATAATTCTACCTACACAAGAAATATTCTCCAGGCTTGAATTTAAAGTTCTTCAGAAAAATCTAGGGATTTGAGGTAAACTCAGTATTTACTAAATGGAATTTTTTTTTTAACCTCACTGTGCGTTATAAGGAAATCCTATAAAATTTTGTTCTTGTCCTTTGTCATCTCCTTTTTATTTAAGATTCTCTC
This sequence comes from Monodelphis domestica, assembly GCF_027887165.1. Classification (NCBI taxonomy): domain Eukaryota; kingdom Metazoa; phylum Chordata; class Mammalia; order Didelphimorphia; family Didelphidae; genus Monodelphis; species Monodelphis domestica. The sequence continues at coordinate 658,520,150 of NC_077227.1, read as the reverse complement.
TGTAGTTTGTTCCCCACTCCCACTCCAAAAAAGACTTCCTGCCCCTTCCTGCCTTGTCAGGATGATGTTGCCTTGATACTTTCAATAATTTCAAGCTCTTAGAATTGTCAAAAGGGATAAAAATAACCCTCTTTTTTGATTTTTTAAAACTTATTTGGGCATAACTTTCAAATAAGATGCATGTTAAGAATAAATTAATTTTCACAAAAACCTTAAGCAGGGATATGTAATGTTAAAAGTTCTCCGTTCATGCCACCTATTTTAGTACTCAGTGGACCTGCTATAAGCCTTGTTAGTAGAATGAGTAGGAGTGTAGAGGTAGTTATTTTATTTATTGTTCATGAAAAAATAGCTCTTAAGCACAGCTAGTTTATTTTCCTTAGATTTTTTTTTAATTCTACCATATGTGATGGATGCAGTTATCAGAGGACATCAGTATCCCTAGTTAATAACTGTTAAGTAGGTAGTAAATATAACACAAGTGCTTATTACCCTAGTTTTTACAATTTAGTCTTTCTCCTACTAGGTTCAAACTAGGGCTTTTTACTTGTAAGATTGGGAGTTGGCTCTATTTAATGGCTAGGCCCAACAGACTGGGTGCATGATATCTAGCAATTTATAACAAAATTCCAGTATAACAACCACTTAAATGTCCCAGGGAGTTTGTCACTATGGAATTTTGCCATTGTGACTAAAAACTATGATTTCATATAAAGTATAATTTGCCATATGTCAAAATAGTAGAATTAGTATTGAAATTGGTACTGATTCATATGATATTCCCCTATTAAATTTTATTTTTAACTTAACAGAGTTAGTATTCATTTTTCTTATCCCAAATAGAAATCAATGTCTTCTAAAATATATATATATACATTTGTGTGTGTGTGTATATATATACATACATATACGTATGTGTATATATACCTACACACATACATATTCATTTGCATGTGCAATGTCTTACCAAAATAGTTATATTTTCATTTTACTTTTCACATACCAAGAAAGAACAAGCCTTTCTGTATACATGAGGTAGTTCTTTTCGTTAATCTTTTTTTCCCTTCCAGCTTTGTAACAGTAAGCTTTTCTTATCCCTCCCATATCCAGCATGGCTTTTCCTAATTTAAAGATATATTTTTTTTGTATATAGTATAAACAGTGTAATTGGAATGGGGGAGGGATGATTTTTTTTCCTTTGCTTTTTTCCATTCCTTTCCTTTTTTTTTTCTTTTTTGGGGGGACTACTTTTCAAGACATTATGTAAAGGGTTCATACCAAATGGTCAACTAAATTGTATTTTAGTAGGAATTCGAAGATAGGAGGAAATGTTTGGAGGAATGTATGAGATTTGGTGGACCAGAAGGTCTTTCCTGCCAATTTAAGCAACAAATGTGGATACTTCACAGAGCTCTAAAGACTATTGGCTTGAATTCTACAGCAACTTTTTTACATTCTGTGGAGACCATAGAATTTGTTGAAATTTTGAGGCTTTCTGGTTTTCAACTTCTCTAAAGTTCTTTGTTAGGCTGGAAAGGGAAAGCTTTGGTTAAAGCAAAGCTTACTCAGATTTGTTAATAATGATGTAGTCAAAATATTTATTGACAGGAAAAGTAGAATATTTTAAGCATTGTACCTGCCATTATTTTTAAAGCACACTCTTTGTATCTAACTGCCAGTGCCATTATCAAAACTTTTTTTTAAATATAAATGTATGTTTCTATTCAGCTAAAGTGCTTAATTTAAAGTATTATGTTGCCATCATAGTGATATGAAACAATTTACAATTGCCAAGTCATTTTAATTATTATTTATTTAAGGTGAAAATATAGAAAAGCAATTTGAATTACACTATCCCTTAATCCTGTTTTCTAATGTAGCATAAGGAATGTCCTGGACTGTAGAATAACTCTGCCAGTAGATGACCAGTTATGAGTGAACCTATTTTCAGTTCCAAGTCTTTTGCTCATTTTAAAAACAATTTACAAATGTTTAGTTTTTGTATCTAATCTCTGTTAATTAAAATGTTTATAAAGTTTATTTTTACCAAAGAGATGCAATTCATTATGATAAAGTATTGCAAAATAAACTTTGTTTTATAACATCTGTGCTTTTTTTTTCCATTAGTAGGAGTGATATATTGATGTGATATCTTTTTTCTGATAATAATATTGGTATCATACCTTGAAAAATAATGCTATGAATGACCCCCCAAAAAGAAATATGAAGACTCTTCTACCTCCTTACCCTTCCAGGCTTTCTAGAAATGAGAGTCCCTGGTTACCAGATTGTGCATTTATATATATATATTCAGGAGTTTGGAGGACAGATTGATAATTTTGCTGGGTTTTGGTTTTTCTTTTTCTTTTTTTTTTTGGTCTTTTTAAAAAAATTGTTATATGAGATGTCTGCAAAGCATACAGGAAGACATTTTTTATTAAAGGAACAAAAAAGCCGAAGTTTTTGTTTTTTGTTTTTAAGAATAAACTTATTGAAGATAGGGACTATCTAATTTGCTTATATTTTTATCACTGGCACTTAGCACAGTGAATGACACATAGAAAGTGTTCAGTAAATTCTTCACTGTCTCTATTGTTTTCTTTAAAAAAGTAATGCTGTTCAAGTTTCATTAAAAAATAATTTCAGTACTTTTATTTATAGAAAGATGCTCTTGTTCCTGTTTTATATGTCATAGACCACTAATTATGGAAGTAATATTAGCTATCAAAATCAATCCAGTTCCACAAATTGAGCTGAGCAATGTTTCCTTTATAATATTCATTTTCACAGGAAAAACTTGTCCCCCAAACACAGTAGCTACATATGGAGACTTAATGAATGCAGTGGAATTATTTGTAAATAGACAGATGTTATCAATTCAAAAATAATTACTTTTGCCATACAAAGTGTCTATTTCATTGCTCCTTGACTCTGACATCTGTCTATGAGTAATATAAAAAGTTCTATCATATCCCAAACTAGATTCCATATAAACTACCACCTTGTAAACCTAAATTTAAAAATTGAGAATAACCTTGACAAAATAGAATCTACTACTATCATCTTCAACCAAGGCTTTGTTACTTTAAGATGATCTTCACATGAAATAATCCAGAGCAAGGTCCCAATTAATACAAACCATCAGGACCAATTTGAAGTTGTAATTATGTAAAACGCAATAATTGGTTCTAGCCCAGTGGAAATACGTAGTATGAACCCAAACAATGCACTACTTAATAAGATTCATTATTCACACCAATCGGGATCTAGTCGTAAAATGTTGACAACATCAACATGTGAAAGGTTAAAAACCACATAAACCCTATAACATGATATCTTTATGAAATATAGTGTTGTTATATTTGAGTTCAGTGTACCTATACCTGGAAAAAGTTTATTTTCATGCTCTCCCACTTACTGTTTTCTAAAAAATGTCTGTTCTGAGAAAGTATAGTTTGGAAGTACTTGTACAAAAACTTGAAGAAGGATTTTTGGTTTTGCTCAATTATTAATTATGCATTTAAAACTTTGTCCCAAGATTTCCAGGAAATCCTAATTTGCCGTGTTATTAAATAGCTGGTAATAAAGCTAGTTAGCATTGAGTCATTAGCATATAAAGGGACAACTTGTCCTGTTGTACAAAGACTGGATAAAAGCACTATAAACCATTAGGAATAGAGAATTATTTTCTTGGTTGTTTTTATAAATGTACTCTTACAAAGTCACAATCTTAGAGTTTAGAAGACACCTCAGAGACCACCTCGTCTCATCAATAGATAATTATAAGTTTAATTACATTTGTAATAAGGAGTTATTCAGCTTCATATTCATATTCAGCCCCCTCCCTCCTGTTAGGGGCACACCACTAAAGCACAAAGTAACAATGACTCTAATTATTTAGATGTTCCTGTACATCAAATCTATATTTGCTTCTTTGCAACTCCCACCAAATTGCTTTCATTTCTGTCCTCTCAATCCAAGCAAAGCATATGGTACATGGACAGCTAAGTGGCACAGTAGATCGAGTTCTGGGCCTAGAATTGGGAAGAGACTCCTCTTCCTGAGTTCGAGTTCAAACCTGACCTGAAACACTTATTGGCTGTGTGACCCTGGGCAAGCTACTTAACCCTGTTTGCCTCGATTTCCTCATCCATAAAATGGGCTGGCGAAGAAACGGCAAACTACTCCAGTCCCTACCAAGAAAACCCAAAATGGATCCAAGAAGAGTTGGATGTGATTGAAAAATAACTGGACAGCAATTGTTAAGTAGTCCCCTTACATCAAACGTGTGTTTGTTGCTTTTTCCATGTGACTGGCGTTCATATAGTTGAATACAACTATCATGTCCTTATTAATTTTCAGTTCATTCCATTGATCCTGGGGTGACATATTTAAAGTCCTTTATTTTTTTTAAACCCTTATCTTCTGACTTAGAATCAGTACTCTGTATTGGCTCCAAGGCAGAAGAGTGGTAAGGGCTAGGCAATGGGGGTCAAGTGACTTGCCCAGGGTCACACAGCTAGGAAGTGTCTGAGGCCAGATTTGAACCCAGGACCTCCCATCTCTAGGACTGGCTCTCAATCTGTTGAGCTACCCAGCTGTCCCCTAAGACCCTTTACACTATGTTGATTTGCCTCTTGGCCTCTTCTGCCTTGCTTGACAATGTAATTTTTTAAGCAATGGCACACCCCTTTTGAGAAGACAAATCCATTAAAACTGAGTGACATGTAAAACAATAGTACAAATCGATTTTTCGTGACACGCGATGATTTAACCAAGTCATGTAGAGAAGACCTGCTTAATAGTCATATTAGGCGAAATAAGTTTAGACAATCCAAGCTCAGTTCTTAATTTTCCCCGTCTATTAAAAGCCTAAAACAATGAAAACTTTTTACCAATAGAAGTAAAAAGATGTGACTTCCAACCTGGGAAATATGTATATACATGCCAGTTCTTAGAGTGGGTTTTTTAAAAATTCAATATGGATGATACTCTTTATTTTTTTTTTAAGTTTGCAAAGTACTCAATTTTTTGTCAGCTTGTCTCTCTTGCTACTTCCCTGACCTATCCCTGCCACCTCAAGCAAGTTAAAATAACAAGCCCAAAGCAAATAAAGCCCTCAATTCGTTGCTGCAGAGTGTGGCAAGACAAATATCCCCACTGGGCAAGGTCTCTTCCTGTATTTTAAGTTTATCACTCCTCTCTTAGGAGATGAGTCGAATGTTTCATGTTCATCTTTTCATGTCATGGTTTTTCATCATATTGATTCATTCTTAAAGTCCTTCAGAGTTGTTTTTCTTCTCTAACACTGTTTTATAAATTGTTCTAGTTCTTCCAAGGCCAGCTTTCCATCTGCACCATGACCAGTGTCATAGTGCCAGGCCTGGACTCAGGAAGACTTGTGTCAACTCTGGCCATAGACATTTACTAGCTGTCCAATCCTATGAAGTCACTCAACCTCCATTTGCCTCAGTTGCCTCTTCTGTAAAAAGGATAATCATAGTCCTTGACTCCCAGGGTTGTGAGGATCAAATGAGATAACTGTAAAGTGCTTAACACAAGTACCTGGCACATAGTAACATATTAATGTTAGCTATAATTATTATCAACAATAATAATGGTGATACTCATCTATTTCTTTACGGTGTATGGAAACATGTGAAATAAGCAGTTGTTTCAGGAATAAGTATGCCTCCCTGAATGATGAGGAAACTGAAGATGAGGTTAAGTGATTTGCCTACGATCCTATCACTAAAAAATACTAGAAATGGAAAGGTCACCCAACTGCCCCTAGCCCTAACTCCAACATATTTTCTGCAAATGCTAGGCTGTCCCAACTGCATATAAGAAAAACATTTACTCTGGTTTTAATCATGTTACTCTGCATCAGCTCATTGAGCTTTTCCCAATTTCCTTTGAAACTATCTGTTTCATCATTTCTTGTATAATAATATTCCATTATATTCATATAACCCAATTTGTTTAGTCATTTCTAAATATGAAGGCACTTCCTTAGGTTGCAACTTTTGACTACTGTAAAAAAAATTGATATTTATATTTAGTTTAGTTTAGTGTTTATATTTAGTTAATATATATAGATCCTTTTCCTCTTTGATTTCTTCAGGGTATTGATAGACCCTGGAATGGCTGAGTCAGATAATTTTCAGTTTAGTAACTTCCAAATTGCTTTTCAGAGTGGTTGGAATAATTCATAGCTCTGCATACACGGTACGTTAGTGTACGGTGTGGTTTGTTTTTATTTTCATTAATATTTTCACTTCCAAACCCCTCAAATCCCCTACCCTATCCATTAAGAAGACAAAAAGTATGATAAGCCATTACATGTATGAAATCATATAAGACATTTCCATGTAAGTCATGGAGAATGAGAGACAAGAAAAATAAAGAAAAAATTATGCTTCAATTTGCACTTAGTTCCCTTCTTTCTTTAGAAATGGATAGCATTTTTCGTCATGAGTCCTTAGGAACTATAGATCTTTGTATCAATGAGAGTAAGTTATTATTATTATTATTATTATTATTATTATATCACTGTTACTATTACTCTCCTGGTTCTGCTCACTTTGAATCAGTTCTTATAAGTCTAACCTGTTTTTTTCTTTTAATGGTTTTTAAGTTTTTGTTTTTCTTCAAATTTATCATTGTTAATTTTTTTTTTTGAAATCCAAATTCTTTCTCCCTTTACCACCTTTTGAGAAGGCAAGCGATATGATATCAGTTACTCATTTGAAATCATGTAATCGTTAGTCACACTGCAAAAAAAGAAAAATGAAGTGAAAAAATTATATTTCAATTTATATTCAGAGTTTGTCAATTCTCTCTCTGGAGGTGGATAGCATTTTCCATCATGAGTCCATTGGAATTATCTTGGATCATTGCATAGATGAGAATAGCTAAACCATTTGTAGTTGATCATCTTTAGTACCGCTGTTACTATGTACAATATTCTGGTTCAGCTCATTTCACATCGCATCAGTTCATACAAGTCCAGATTTTTCTGAAGTCATCCTGCTCGTAATTTCTTACAGTACAATAGTATTCCATCACAATCATACACCATAACTAGTAAAGATATTTCCCAGTTGTTGGACATCCCTCATTTATCAATTCTTTGCCTTCACAAAAAGCTGCTGTAAATATTTTGTTCATATGGATCCTTTTCCTTTTTCTTTTATCTATTTGAGGTATAAACCTAATAGCAATATTGCTAGGTCAAAGGGTATGAATAATTTTATAGCTCTTTGGGCATATTTCCAAATTGTTTTCCAGAGTGGCTGGAACCATTCCACCAACAGTGTACCATTGAACAAAGTATTTCAAAGTAGGACACTATGTGCAGAATATAAAAAAAAAAATTAAAGTTTATCCATATAGTACCATTGATTAAAAAAAAAAGATGGGAAGTACAAAATTTTGAGTAAAATTTAAAGAACAATTACTTCTTACACTATAAAAACTATTTGGAAAAACAGGTGAAGGAATCTTATCACATTCCTCTTACAGCACAAATATGGTGCTGATACTTAAACCAATACTTAAGAGTATGGGCATAATTGATCAATAGCAAAACAATACTTGTAACCCAAAATTTTGAGAGACAAATTCCTCTTCCTCCTCTGAGATAGTAAGCAACTTGATATATGCTATACTTGTGCTGTCATAGAAAAAATTTCCATATTGATAATATTGTAGAAAATGACTCATAAAACAAGGGGAAAAAAAGTGAAAGATAGTGTGTATCTGCATTAGATACCCATCAGTTCTTTGGAGGTGGATTGTATTTTTCATCATGAGTCCTTTGCAATTATCTTGGATCATTTCATTGCTAAGGATAGCCAAGCCATTTATAGTTAAAATCTACAGTGTTATTGTTACTTTGTATAATGTTTTCCTGGTTCTCTTCACTTTGCATTGGTGCATGTAGTTTCTTTCCAGGTAATTCTGATATTAGGTTCATGTAGGTCTCTTTTCTGAAATCATCCTTGTCATTTCTTATAGCACAATAGCATTCCATTACAATCATATACCACAAGTTCAGACATTCCCCAATTGATGGGCATCCCCTCAATTTCCAATTCTTTACCACCAGAAAAAAAAAACCCTATAAACATTTTTATATAAATAGACCACCTTGCCCCCTTTTAAAAAATCTCTTTGGGATACAGACCTAGTAGTGGTATTGCTGGATCAAAACTTATTCACAGTTTTAGAGTCCTTTAGGCACAGTTTCAAATTGCTCTCTAGAAATGTTTGGACTCAACCAACAATGCATCAATGTCCCAGTTTTCCCCACATCCCCTCCAACATGTTATTTTCTTTTTCTGTCATATTAGCCAATTTGATAGGAGTGAGATTGCCTTGAAAGTTGTTTTAATTTGCATTTCCCTAATAATTTTTTCATGTGACTGGATATTTTCGATTTCTTCATCTGAACTTCCTGGTCATGTCCTTTAACCATTTATCAATTGGAGAATGATTTGTATTCTTATTAATTTGATTAAGTTCTCTATATGTTTAAGAAATGAGGCATTTATCAAATAAACTTACTATAATTTTTTTCAGATTTCTGTTTCCCTTCTAAAGCTGATTACTTTGGTTTTGTTTATGCAAAAACCTTTTTAATATAATCAAAATTATCCATTTTACATCTTGTGATACACTCTTATTTGGTCATCAGTTCTTCCCTTATCGAGAGATCTGACAGGTAAACTATTCTATGCTTTCATAATTTGTTTATTATGCTACTTTTTATGTCTAAATTATTTGCCAATTTTGATCTTATCTTGGAATATGGTATGAAATGTTGGTCTATGCCTAGTTTCTGTCAGTTTTGCCAGCAGATTTTTGTCAAGCAGTAAGTTTTTGTCCCAAAAGTTTGGATATTTGGGTATATCAAACACTAGATTACTATGGTCATTTACGACTATATATTCTGTTCCATTGAGTCAAAATTCTATTTCTTTTTAAAATTTTATTTATTTGATTAATTTAGAATATTTTTCCATGGTTACATGTATAAAACTAAAAATGAAAATATACACGATTCATGTTCTTTCTCTCTCCCCCCCTCCTTCCTCCTGGAGCCAATGAGCAATTCCACTGGGTTTTACATGTATCATTGTTCAAGACCTATTTCCATATTATGAATATTTGCAATAAAGTGATGATTTAGACTCTACATCCCCAATCATATTCCCATTGAATCACGTGATCAATCATGTGTTTTTCTTCTGTTTCTACTCCCACAGTTCTTTCTCATAAGTCCCTCAGAGTTGTCCTGGATCATTGCATTGCTGCTAGTAGAGAAGTCTATTATGTTCAATTATGCCACAGTATATCAGTCTCTATGTACAATGTTCTCCTGGTTCTGCTCCTTTCACTCTGCATCAATTCCTGGAGGTCGTTCCAGTTCACATGGAATTCCTTCAGATCATTATTCCTTTGAGCACAATAGTATTCCATCACCAACAGATACCACAGTTTGTTTAGCCATTCCCCAATTGATGGACACCCCCTCATTTTCCAATTTTTTTGCCACCACAAAGTGTGGCTATAAATATTTTTGTACAAATTTTTTTCCTTATTATCTTTTTGGAGTGCAAACCCAGCAGTGGTATGGCTGGGTCAAAGAGCAGGCAGTCTTTTAATTTTCTTTGAGCATAATTCCAAACTGTCTTCCAGAGTAGTTGTATCGATTTACAACTCCACAAGCAATGCATTAGTGTCCCAATTTTGTTACATCCCCTCCAGCATTTATTACTTTCCTTTGCTGTTGTATTGGACCATCTGCTAGGTGTGACGGGTACCTCAGAGTTATTTTGATTTGCATTTCTTTAATTATGAGAGATTTAGAACACTTTTTCATGTGCTTATTGATAGTTTAAATTTATTTATCTGAAAACTATGTCCCTTGCCCATTTATCTGGCTTGATTTTTTGTACAATTGATTTAGTTCCTTATAAATTTGAGAAATTAAACCTCTTCAGAGGTTTTTGTTATAAAGATTTTTTCTCCAATTTGTTGCTTCTCTCTACTTTTGCTTGCATTGGTTTTATTTGTACAAGACCTTTTTAATTTAATGTAATCAAAATTACTCATTTTACCTTTTGTAATATTCTCTTTCTCTAGTTTGATTCAACATTCTATTTCTTAACCAGTAGCAGATTGTTTTAATGAATACTACATTATAGTATAGTTTGAGATACGTTACACTTGGGCTGCCTTCCTTGCCATTTTAAAAAATTAAGTCCCTGGATAATCTTGACCTTTTGTTCCTTTAGATGAATTTTGTTATTTTTTCTAGCTCTGCAAAATAATTTTTTTAGCTTGGTATGGCACTAAAGAAGTAAACTAATTTTGGTATAATTGTCATTTTTATTATATTGGCTTGACTTACTCTTTTCCAATTTTTTAGATCTGACTTTAATTGCATGAAAAATGTTTTATAATAATGTTCATATAGTTCTTGAGTTTGTCTTAGCAGGTAGATTTTCAAGTATTTTATTTTAAAAGGTATTTATCTTTCTATCTCTTGCTCCTCGACTCCATTGATAATATATAGAAATGCTAATGATTTATGTGGGCTTATTTTGTATCCTGCAACTTTGCTAAAGTTGTGAATTATTTCAACTAGTTTTTTAGTTGATTCTCTAAGTATACCAATATATCATCTGCAAAGAATGATAGTTTTGTTTCCTCATTGAGTATTCTAATTCCTTCCATTTTTTTATCTTATTTCTAAAAAGTAGCATTTTTAGTATAGTATTAGAGAGTGGTGTTATTAATGGGCATCTTTACTTATCACTGATCTTATCAGTTTATCCCTATTACAAATAGTTCTTGCTGATAGTTTTAGATAGATGTTATTTAATTTAAGGAAAGCTCCATTTCTTCCTGTGCTTTCTAGGGTTTTAATTGGAATAGGCATTGTATTTTGTCAAAAGTTTTTTTTCTGTATTGAGATAATCATATGATTTCTTTTTGTTTTGTTTTGTTATTGTTAGTTATGCTTATAATATTGAATATAGGGAGCAGCTGGATAGCTCAGTGGATTGAGAGCCAGGCCTAAAGATGGGAGGTCCTAGGTTCAAATGTGGCCTCAGACACTTCCCAGCTGTGTGACCCTGGGCAAGTCACTTGACCCTCATTGCCTAACCCTTACCGCTCTTCTGCCTTAGAGCCAAGTATTGGCTCCAAGACGGAGCCAATATATATATTGAATATATCTTTAATTGGGGATTTCTAATTTGTTCTTTTCTAATTTTTTAGTCACTCACCCTGTTCATTGATCTGCCTTTTCTCTAAAGAGTTTAGAGAAATTTTCTGTTAACTACAGCTTTAGTTGAATCCCACAAATTTTGGTGTGTTGTCTCATTGTTGCCATTCTCTTTAATCAAGTTATTGTTTCTATGATGTGCTATTGGATGCACCCAATTTTTAGAATTATATTATTTTTGTTCCAATTAGTACTAATTTGCCTTTCCACATCCCACATTGATTAATTTTTTCATTATGATAAAAAATGTGTTTGTTAATTTTTGCTTTTCTTCATTTCATTTGGAGGTTTTTACTCCCTAATATATGATCAATTTGGGGGTACGTGCCATGTACCACTGAGAAGAAGTTATATTCCTTTCTATTCCTATTCACTTTTCTCCAGAGGTCTGTCATATCTAAATTATCTAAAATTCTAGTTAACTCCTTAACATCTTTCTTGTTTATTTTTTGGTTCAATTTATCTAATTCTAAATGGAAAGTTGAGGTCCCCAACTAGTATAGTTTACTATTTCCTCTTGAAGCTTATTTGACTTCTTAAAAAATTTAGATGCTATACCATCTGGTATGTATACATACATACATACACATATATATGTACATATGCATATATATGTGTGTGTATATATAGTATTTATATTACTTCATTGTCTTTGGTACTTTTTATCAAAATCTAATTTCCTTCCTTATTTCCTTTAATTAGATCTGTTATTACTTTTACTTTGTCTAAGATCATGATTCTTACCCCTGCTTTTTTACTTACATGAAGCATAATATTCTACTCTAGCTCCTTACCTTTACTTTGTGTGTTTTACTGCTTCAAATGTGTTTCTTGTAAACAACATTGTAGGATTCTGGATTTTGAACAATTCTGTTCTCCATTTTGGTTTTATTGTTGAATTAATTCCCTTCATTCAGTTTTGATTACTGTGTATTCCCCTCCATCCGATTTTTCCCTTGTTTATCCTTCTCCTTCCCTATCCTTTTACTCTGTCCCCCTTCACAAGTGTTTTACTTATAACCACCGTCCCATGCCTTTTATCCTCCATGCCCCTATGTCCCACAATGTATGCATGCAAAAATTGGGTGTGGGATAGGGAGTGGTTTATATCATTACAGATATTATTCCTTCTCTGAGCCAATTCTGATAAGAGTAAGGTTCAAGTGTTACTTGTCACCATGCCTAGCTTTCCTCCACTTCAATAACTCCTTTTTACCTCTTCATGTGAGATAATTTACCCTGTTCTACTTCTCCCTGTCCTCTTGCATCTCTTTTTATATATCATTGTAGTCAACTTATTCTGAAACCCCATGTTTATGTATACTCCTTTAACTGGTCTAATAATGGCAAAATTCTTAAGAGTTACAAGTATCACCTTGCCATGTAGACATGTAGATAGTTTTATCTTTATTGAATCCCTTTTGTTTTCTCTTTCCTTTTTCCTTTTTATGGTTATCTTGAGTCTTGTATTTGAGCATAACATTTTCTTTTCAGTTTTGGTCTTTTTATCAGGAATATTTGAAAGCCCTCTGTTTCATTAAATGACCATCCTACCCCTCCCCCAAAGAATTGTATCCAGTTTCATTGGGTAGGTGATTTTTAAAAAATATCTTTACTTTCCATCTTGGATTCAATACTGTGTATTGCTATCAAGGAAGAAAACCAGTAAGGGCTAGGCAGTTGGGGTTAAGTGATTTGCCCAGGAAGTGTCTGAGGGCAGATTTGAACCCAGGACCTTTAGTCTCTAGGCCTGACTCTCAATCCACTAAGCCACCTAGCTGACTCCTGATAGGTGATTATTAATTATAATCCTAGTTCCCTTGCCTTCTAGAAAATCATATTCCATGTCCTCTGATCCTTTAAAAGCTGTTAAGTCCTATGTAATCCTTACTGTGGCTCTGTAATATTAAAATTGTTTCTTTCTGACTAATTACAGTATTTTCTCCTTTGCCTACAAGCCCAGGAATGTGGCTATAATATTCTTGGAAGTTTTCATTTGAGGATCCCTTTGAAGTGGTGATCAGCAGATCCTTTCAATTTCTATTTTAGATTCTTATTCAAGAAAAACAAAGCAATTATCCTTTGTAATATGATACTTAGATTCTTTTTATGATCTTGCCTTAGAGGTAGTACAATAATTATCTCCCTTGGATCTATTTTCCAGGTCAATTGTTTTTCCAGTGAGTTATCTCACATTTTCTTCTAGTTTTTCATTCTTTTTATTTTGTTTTATTGTTTCTTGATGTCTCCTGGATTCACTAACATCCAGTTCTCTAATTCTAATTTTTAAGAAATTATTTTCTTCAGTGAGTTTTTGTGCTTCCTTTTGATTTGGCCAATTCTATTTTTTGAGAAGTCCTTTTCTTCTTTGAACTGTTTTTTCTCTTCTTCCATTTGGCCAATTTTACTTTTGAAGGAATTCTTCTCTTTAGTAGATTTTTGTGCCTTTTTTTTTTTTACATTTTGGCCTATTCTGTTTTTTAAAGTATTATTTTCTTCAGTATTTTTTGTGCCTCCTTTAATGTTTGCTTGTTGTGCTAGTCTTTTGCTTGTCTTTTATTTTTATATTAAAATTGAGCTCTGTTTCCAGGGTAGAGGAGGCACTTTCCTAAATTTCAGATTTTTCTTGCTGCTATGCCCAGAGGTAATATGGTCTAAGGAAAGATGTGGTCAGTGATCTTATGCTTGTGTTCTGGTCTATAATTGACCATAAGCCTTGACTTCCATCCTGGAATGGTGACCGAAGTGTCTGCTTCTGCTAGTCCTCCCCTTTCCCCTGTGACTTCAACCTATAACCTTGAATGGGTAACGCAATATCATCTTTTCCTAGTACTAGTAAAGAGTTGCCTGTCATCTTCTGACCAGTTTTTGGAACCCTTTGCCACCTGTGGTTTGAGAGTACTAGAAGACATCTCCCATTGCTGATTCCACAAGGCCTGATTTTGGTTTTTACTGTGAGCTGCTATGTGCTGGGATACTTGAGATCTATGAACTTGCACTGGGACTCAGAACCTTAAAGGTGGGGCATAGAGGTGTTTTCCTATTGGCTTGAATTGGGGGTCTTCATTATGGCCTTGCCATGCTTCCCTCTCACCCCCTATGATGTCTAAAAATATTTTTAGTATCATTGTTAAGTCCTTCTATTCCCAGTCTCCTCAAATGAAAACCAAGAGAAAAAGGAGAAAATTTTAAAATTTTTGTAATGACTAGTATATATAGTAAAGCAAAACATCCACACAATGGCCATATCTAAAAATATGCCTCTTCCATGTCTATCACCTCTCTGTCAAGAGTTCAGTATTACATTTCATCCTTAGGCTTGTGGAGATAGTTCATTATTACATTGATCAGAGTTCTTAAGTATTTCCAAGTTGTTTTTCTTTATAATATTGCTATCATTGTATAACTTGTTTTTTCTGGTTACATAGATTTCTCTGCCTCTATTTCTCTCCTCACTCTAGCTGTGTAAGATTTAAATTAATGTATAGTACTTCAAGTGTTATTTTTATAAAGTTTATTATCTGACAAAACATAACCACATGACTAAATTTTCTACCTGCTCGAAAATCCCTGATCCACTAAATCTGTGATAGGAAGGAAAGAGGGAGAGAGAGACAGACCTCCACCCAATTTATATCCTGTCTATGTCAGCACGTAATGACAGGAATTGAGTGATGTCTTGGGAATTGTAGTTTTAATGGGGATCATAGTTTTTAGGATAACAGATTCTAATTATATAATCCCCCAAGATCCTTTGGAAGACTAGTCTCCCCAGTGGATCTTGTAAACATAAGAGAATACATACAAAATAAACATGTTACAACTCCCTACAGTTCAATTTTATAAAGTTAGAATTTTATAATAGTTATATAATTTTCCCTGAGGAGGGTGTTGACAAACACACAGATCAACTCAGGATACATTCATTTTCACTAAGAAAACAGCTTTATGAAAAACAGTAGTATAGCAGCTAATTCAAGAAACCCTTTTGGGTCTAAAATGTCACCAAGAATCTAGATCATTCTGGTGGAGGTAGATTAAGCTGAAGAGTTAAAAAAAATCATCCAGAAGATACTTAGGCTTCATTGGAAATGCTCCCTCTTGGGAGACATCCAGGGGTACCATGCTTTCTAAGAGAACCTTCCCAACTCTTCTGGTATGAGACAGTAACAGCCGTAAAAGGCATGTCTTTATATGTCTCATTCATTATTTTTTATAAATGCGGCAGTGGGGATTAATGTTATAACACTTCACTTCAGCTTCTAAATGGACCCTTACCGCTTAGTACAAACAACTCAAAGGGATTTTTAAAATTGTATCTTCTCCAGTCCAATCATATGAGGAGGTACAAATAAAGACAATGTAACGGCACATATAGCTAATTGTCAAAACACAGTAACTTAAAATGATTCAGTGTAACAGAACTTAACAAATAAAATAAAATCTTAAAGCAAGGAATCAGTAAATACAATATATATTACAGGATACAGGCACTGAATTCAAGAATTTTTTTTTTCAATTCCAATACAGAGATTTTTCATAAAACAATGGAGTCTGAAAAGGCTTAAAATCCACCTCCAGACTCTTTAAGGATTTTTCCCCTCCCCAATATCATCATCCATCTAGGTTCCTTTTGGTCACACCTTTGGGATCTCCATATTGAGGGTGAATTCCTCACTGAACATAGTGTGAAGGAATCCCATATTGGATGTATTATAGCGACTGGGAAAGCTAGAATGGCAAGGGGATGTAGAGAGATGAGTTCCTCCCCTGAATCTCAGAATCATTCAAGGTAATCTCAAGGACCAGTGTACCCAGGAGCAGTAGGAAGAAAATATATCCTACAACTGGTTGCTGTTTGAGATAGGTAATATACTGCTCTTTCACAAAGTTTATTATCTGATAAAACAGAATCACGTGATTAGTTTCCTACCTGCTCAAAAATCCTCAATCCACCAAATCTGACAGGAATGAAAGAGGGAAAGAGATGGACCTCCACCCAATTAATATATTGTCTATGTCAGCATGTAAAGACAGGGAGTGAATGGGGTCTTGGGAATCATAGTTTTTCTGGGTATCTTAGTTTTTAGGACAACAGGTTCTAATTACATAGCTGCTATTAATTCTCCCTTCAAGATAAGGAAGAAGTTTATTTTGTGATTTTTCTCTCTTTGATATACACTGCCACCATAATTCATTTTATGGATTCTTTCCATCTTTATTCACTTAGCATAGATTTGCATAATTTTCATTTGTCTTTGATCATGGTTTTCATAGAGCCAAATGGATTCCTAAATTCTCCTAGTCATTTTGCTGATCAATTGTTTTAATGTCCAGTAACTTATAAATTTCCATTTTTTCCCAATCTTTGGATTTTGTGCAGTTAATATTTTATTGAATTATTGATATCTGTTTGGTCTATTCTAATTTTCAGAAACCCAATTCTTGATAAAGTTAACTACTTTCTCTTTTGTTACTTGTTCTTCCAATTCTTTCTCTCTAGAGTTTTTATTTCATTTTTTAACTTTTGCTTCATTTCATCTATGAAGCATTAAGTCCTTGCAGACTACATTTTATCCCTTTGGAGTGTCCTATTTTTATTTATTTTTTTCATAAACTAAATTTTGTTTTATTTTTAGGTGTGCATCTTCTTCCCTTCTGCAACCCCCATTCAGAAAGCAAGTAAAACAAAACCCATTACAAACATGTGTAGTAAAGCAAATTCTCACACTGACAATGTAAAAAAGAAAATGCCTCAGTCTGCACTCTGAGTCTATCACCTCACTCTGGAGATGGATAGAATTATTTTATCGTGACTCTTCTGGACTTTGATTGGTTATTGTGTTCATTGAACTTTCTATGTCTTTCAAAGTTGCTTGACTTTACAGTGTTGTTACTTTATATACATTGTTCTGATTCTACTTAGTTCACTCTGTATCAATTTATACAGATCTTCTTTAGTTTCTCTAAAACTGTCCCCTTCTTATAGCACAATAGTATTACATCACATTCATTTACCATAATCTGTCAACTATTCCCTAAATGATAGGTATCTCCTCAGGCTCCAATTCTTTGGAACAAAAAGTTGCTATAAATATTTTTGTATATATGGGTCTTTATTTTCTTTATTTTATTGTTTTGAGATATAGACCTAGGAGCAGTACTACTGGATATGACAATTTGCACAGTTTAACAGCTTTGTTTTTGAAACCCCAAACTGGCCCCTGTCGTGTGGTGGCCATAAGAGCATTGTCTTTCTTGTCCTGGTTAAAGACATGTTCTATGGCATATCTACTTTGGTAGTTCTGGATTTCTTCAGGTTGACAGAGCATAGCTCTGAATTGCTTTCCATAATGCCCAGACTAGTTCAAAGTCCTACCATTACCGCATTAATGTACCTTTTTTCCCACAACTCCTTAAACATTTGCCATTTTCCTTTTTTTTCCTTTTGTCATGGTAGCCAATCTGATAGATGTGAGATGGTATCTCAGAGTTGAGTTAACTTGCATTTCTCCATTTACTCATGATTTAGAGCAGATCTGTAATAATTTTTTATACTACTACCTAGGAACAGCTAAGTGGTACAACATCAGGTGCTGGGCCTGAAATAAGGAAGACCCAAATTCAAAGATGACCTCAGACATTTTTAGCTATGTGACTCTGGACAAATCACTTCACTTCATTTTCTTTAGTTTGTTTAACCATAAAATGAGGATAAAATTAGCCCTATATCCTAGGGTAGTTTTGAGGATCAAATGTGATAATATTTTTAAAGTGTTTAGCACAATTCCTAGCATATTATAGAAAAAGATAAAGGCACAGTTTAGAGTACTTAATTTTCTAGTTCTTTGGTATCTCAGGACAGAGCATTAGATATCTCAGAATGTCTAGTCTTTGACTATCCCTGAACTTTCAAAGGTCTCTACTCTGGGATTTCTTTTTTACTCTTTTCAAAAAATTAAATTTGATTCCCTCCCCCATTATTTGTAAAATCAATTTCTGAAATTTTTTAAAAAATATTGAGATCAATGACACAAGTAATACCCAATGAAATTGCGTGTCGGCTGTGGGAAGGATGGGTGGAGGGGTAGAAGGGAAATAATGTGATTATTGTAACCAAGGAATAGTGTTCTAAATTGACTAAATAAATTAATTCAAATGGAAAAAAAATATTGAGTCTCAAATTCTCTCCTTCCCTCTCCACTCCCCAACCCTACTACCATCCCTGTTGAGATGGCAAGCAATCTCATATGAATTTTACATGTGTAATCATGTAAAACATTTCCCCCTATTAATCCTTTTGTGGAAGAAAACTTGAAGAAAAAAATTAAGAATCAAAGTAAAAAAAATTGCTTTGATCTGGATTCAGACCCTATCAGTTCTTTTTTTCTAGAAACAGATGGTTTGTGTGTGTGTGTGAGAGAGAGAGTCCTTGGGGATAATTTTGGTTCATTGTATTGCTGAGAATAGCTGTTATTCACAATTAGTCATTGTTTTGTACTTCTGTCACTGTGTACAATGTCTTGGTTCTGCTTATTTTACTCTGCTCCAGTTCATGTAAGTCTTTCCAGGTTTTTCTGAGCTCCTCTGCTTGTCATTTCTTATAGTACAAGAGTATTCCATTATAATCAAATACTATAACTTAACTCAACCTCCCCAATTGATGGGTATCCCCTCACTTTCCAATTCTTTTCCCCCACAAAAAGAGTTGATGTAAATATTTTTATTTATATAGGTCCTTCCCTTTTTGTTCTTTATCTCGTTGGAATACAAATCTAGTACATCATATTACAGGGTCAAAGGGCTATACTATTTTATAGTCGTTTGTGCAGAAGTACAAATTCTCTCTAGAATGATTGAATTTGTTCATAATTCCCCCAACATTGCATTCATGTCTCAGTTTTCCCACCTCCCCTCCAAGTTTTGTCATTTTTCTTTAGCCTATCAGATATGTTGAATAGTACCTCAGATTTTTTGAAATTTGCATTTCTCTAATGATCTAGAGCATATTTTTGCATGGCAAAGGAGATAATTACTTCTGAGAACTTCCTGTTCATATTATTTGACCATTAATCAATCAGGTGACTTGTATTCTGATATATTCAACTAATTTCTCTTTGTATTTGAGAAATAAGGCCTTTATAGAGAGACTTGTAAAAATTTTTGTATCATTAAGATTGCTTTGTATTACCTCTCTCCTATTTATCCCTATTTGGTTTCTGACTTCCACCTCCTCACAATTTGCCTTCTATTCTATCAGCCCCACCCCACCTTCTCTTATCCCCTTCCCCTCCTATTTTCCTGTAGAGTAAGATAGATTTATATACCCTATTGATTATGTATGTTCTTCCCTCATTGAGCTAATTTTCCTATTTTCCCCATTTACCCCTCCACTATAAAAGCTCTTTTATGACTTTTTAATGTGCAATAAATTACTCCATTCTATTTTTCCTTTTCCTCTCTAACTAATGCATTCCTCTTTCTCATCCTTTAATTTTATTTTTAATATCATCTCATATTCAACACATACTTTGTCCTCTGTCTATCTATACTCCTTCTAATAGCCCTAATAATAATAAAGTTCTTTGGAGTTACAAGAATCATCTCCCCAATGTAGGGTTGCACATAGTTTAACCTTTTTCTTTTTTTAAAACCCTTATTTTCCATTTCAGAATCAATACTATGTATTGATTCTAAGCCAGAAGAGTAGTAAGGGCTAGACAGTGGGGGTTAAGTGACTTCCCCAGGGTCACACAGCTGGGAAGTGTCTGAGGCTAGATTTGAACCCATCTTGGGCCTGGCTTTCAATCCACTGAGCCACACAGCTGCCCCCAGTTTAACCTTATTGAATGTCTTTTGATTCTTCTTTCCTCTTTACCTTTTTATGCCTCTCAAGTCTTTTATTGGAGAGTCAAATTTTCTATTCAGCTCTGAGCTTTTCATCAGAATAGTTTGAAAGTCTGCAATTTCACTGAATCCAGTTTTTTCCTCTGAAGGATTATGCCCAGTTTTGCTAGGTGATTCTTGGTTGAAGTCCCAGCTCTTTTGCCCTCTTGAATACCATATTCCAGACTCTCAAATCATTTAAAGTAAAAGGTGCTAAATCTTATGATTTCTTGACTATGGCTCCATGATATTTCAATTGTCTTTTTTTTTTTTTAACTTCTTGTAATATTTTCTTTGACTGGGAGTTCTGGAATTTGCCTAGAATATTCCTGAGAGTTATCTTTTGAGGATCTCTTTTGGTGAGTGATCACTGGATTCTTTCCATTTCTCTTTTGCTTTCTGGTTCTAGAATATCAGGGTAGTTTTCCTTGATAATTTCTTGAAAGATAATATCTAAGATTTTTTTTTTCTTGGCTTTCATGTAGTCCAATAATTCTTAGATTTTTCTCTCTTGAATTTATTTTCCAGATCAGTTGTTTTTTCAAAGAGCTATTCACTTCTTCTATTTTTTTTCATTCTTTTGACTTTGTTTCTTGATGTCTCATGGTCATTAGTTTCCACTTGCCTAATTCAAATTTTAAGAAATTATTTTCTTGAGTGAGTTTGTGTGCCTCCTTTTCTATTTGGCCATTTTTACTTTGTAAAGAGTTCTTTTCCTCAGTGAATTTATGTATCTCTTTTTCCATATGGACAATTATGCTTTTTAAGAAGTTCTTCTCTTCAGTGCATTTTTGTATATCTTCTTCAATTTAGCCAATTCTGCTTTTTAAGAAATTCATCTCTTCATTGGGTCTTTGTGTCTCTTTTACTAATTAGCCTATTCTGTTTTTAAAATATTAATTTATTCAGTGTTTGTTTGTGCCTCCTTTATCAAACTGTTAACTCATTTTCCCTGATTTTCCTTTATCCCTAATTTCTTTTCTGAATTTTTCTTTCACCTCTCTTATTTGATTTTTTAAATTATTTTGAGTTCTTCCATTAATTCTTCTTGGGCTTGAAAGCAATTAATATTTTTCTTGAAGGTTTTGTATACAGCAGCATTGACTTTGTTGTCCTTTTCTGAGTTTGTGTTTTGGTCTTCTCTGTCACCAAAATAACTTTCTTTGTTGAATTTCTTTTTTTGTCATTTGCTCCTTTCCCCCCCTTAGCCTTTTTATTTTCTTTTAGTTCAAAAACTGTTAAAGTTGGGGTCTGTAACTGTGATGAAGGGAGCACTGTTTTAAGCTTCAGCTTCTTTGTGCAGTTGCCTTCAGAGCTGGCTCTGGAGATTTGTCTGCTTTCAGTTTTTTCAAGGTGGTATGATGTAAGGAGAATTGTGTTTAATAATCTCTTGACCTGTGCTCTGGTCTGTGAATAACCACAAGCACTGTGACCAGGGACCCTTGCTCCCCTGTGGCCCCAAGCACTGGCATGTGCTAGTGCTCTTCCTCATCCTGAAACCTTGGCCCAGGACTGCTACCTGGATCTGCATATGGGTAATGCCATGAGAGCCCTGCACCCAGAGCCAGCAAAGGGACCTCTACAATCTCCTCCAAGCCCCTTTTCATATGTGGCTGAGAGCTCTTTTGCTGCTTTTGCTGAGAAGCCTTTGCTGCTGCTTCAGCTGCACCCAGGACCTGTTGCTGTGGTGCCGCCTGACCTGGCGTATTCCTTTGTGCTCCACCTCCACCCCAATGCAACAGGACCTTTGTGTTGGCCTTCTAAGTTGTTTTAGGCAGAAAAATTACTTTACCCCATCTTTTTGGGGGGTTATGCTGCTCCAGAATTTGTTATGGGACATTTTATCATAAATTTTTGGAGGGCAAATTGGTAGAGATCAGATGGGTCTTTATCTTCTCCACCATCTTGACTCTTTATGACTTCATATGTCCCATCTCTGGTTGCCTAGAAAGTTACTCTGTCCTGATACTTTACTGGTGCCCCCTTTTCTATTGCTGATGAGTTACTTGCTAACTTTTGTTTCAGTCCTAGAATGAAAGTAGTCACTATCATTTCTCATTCAATTTCATGATCATTTTTCAGTATCTGGTATGAATATTGGGGTTTTATTGGAGTAAGTATGTGGGAGCTGAGTAGTTGGCTTCCTGTTCAGGCTTCCAGCTTAGATAGAGAGTAATATTTTAAGGTTCCTCAAAGGGGTGCCTTTCATTCTATCTTCGAATTTTGTAGATAAAGAATTTAAGGCCTAAAGAGGCAAAATAATTTGCCTAATGTCACATAAGTAAGAGAGTTAGAACCCAGGTCTTATCTTCAAGTTCAAAGCTATTTCTACTTCATCTTTTATGATGAACATACCCAATTATAGCTTTCTAAATTGTTGTTTCAATTTAAAGATGCTGGAATCATTAAGATTGTATAAAGAAAGGGGAAGTATGGGATAAAAAAGGTTGAATTGTGAACTCAAAACCTAAGTGGAGTAGCACTCCTTAGGCATACAAGCCCAGTCTTGGGAAAGAAGACATTCTCCCCTCTTTTCTGCTCCCAGGCATCAATTAATATTAATGAAAAGGTTTTCAAAGCAAACTTTAAAAAAAATGTATTATTTATCATGCTTTTAGACCTTCATCAATAAGGAGGTAGAAGTATCAGTAAATACTGTGGCTATTATGTCAAAGTTTCCAGTGGTTGTTGGCCCATCTTGATTCTCTTTATAAGCTGTTAAAATTAACTAATTTTGGAAAATTCAGATCTGTTATATTCTTTATCATTCCCTATGGTATAATCTCCAAGGACATGCCATATTAATGGAAAGAATACTAGAGTAAATAAGAATCAGAAAACCAGGGTTCTTAATCTTGACTGCCACTAACCTTAACTTTTCACTTAACTTTTCTGGGTTTCTCTTTTTCTTATTTGTTAAATGAAGTGGTTAGCCTAAATTATAGCTAAAATCTCTTCCTGGAACTTTATTTAATCCCTTGATTTGATTTGACCTGCTCTGCTCTTACCCAAACTAACAATGAATCCCATGCTCACCACCTGAAGAAATCCTAATTGCTATTTTTAAATGTTAACTAGAACAGCAGTTCTTAGCTCTTGGAATCTAACAACTTTCATTATAAATAGCACCTTCAGGAGGTGGGAAAGATCGGTGCCAAGACATCTTTTGGTGAGAGGAAGCAGCTACAAGAGTGGAGGTCTCTAAGCTAAAGCTAAAGGGAAGAAGTAAAAATCTCCTAAACAGTTTGAACTGAATTATCCTTGGAGACTATGGAAGCATGACCAACCAATCACCAAGGATTTTTTGGATGTTTCATATATTTCTCCCTATGATAAACCTCAGGTTAAAAGAGACCAGGATTTATAGTGAAGTTCTAACCATTTCTATCAGAGATCTGCTTTAGGCCAATATGCCAGGAGAGTTAAGGGTGGCACCTTCCTTACCACTGCTGCCACAAATCTTACTCAGTTCTCCCCATTCTATTGGCCTAATTATAAATGAACCCTGTTTTTCCTTAATTTTTTTTCAGACAAAATTTGGATTTTAAAAGTAACATATTAGTGGAACAGAAGAATTTCTTTTCATTGGAACTCTTGTGGCATTTGACATAGAGAAGCAAATAGCAAATGGACAGGCAATGCCCATGTACCTCCCTGGAATGAAGCTGGAAACAATCAGAGTGAAATATATGTCCATATATTTCACCACCAGATGGTGCTCTAAGTTTGAGGGGCTCTTCTGCTACTCTCACATTTACAGAGTGTCTGTACAAGTTGGAATTTACTGGCTTGAGTTCCCTGTCTCCCAAACCTATTTAGTGCTTTAGAAATCAACCTAGAATGAGTCATAGATTTTTGGATATAGCTTATGTGAGAATTTGTTTCTTCTGGATAAGCTTTATTATATTTTTTATATCCTTTTAAAACATAAAAATAAATGGTAACAAAAACAAAAAAGAAATAAGGGTGATTCTATCTTATCTCATTTAGCCTGGGGTATAAAATATAATTATTATAATTGATTTGAATTGCTTATCCACATTAATATTAAGATTAGAATCTTCCCCACTTCCCATAGCCCCCAAAGAACTCTGCATTCACATTATAATTTTCTTTTTTAATCTGAAGAAACTCATATTTTATGTAATTTAACAACCTAAAGACTATGGTTTTTCATTATATTCCATATAAACAGTTCAAGTTATCTGCAAAGATCAAGCCTTTGCCTACATTAGAATTCTCTTACACTAAAATGTGTTATTCATATATATGTGTGTGTGTGTGTGTATATATATACACACACACACACACATATATATATATTTAAAATATTCATGTCTAGATTCTCCCTCTTCCTCCAACTTTCACCCAACCCATTAAGAAACCTAGAAACAAATCCATTATATGTTTTAATTTGCATTTTGATATTGAAACAACCAGCGGTGCATTCCTAATGTAAATCCAGCCTGGTCATAGTATATGACCTTTGTGATACACTGCTATAATCTCTTTGCTAGTATTTTATTTTAAAACTTTTAATCGATATTTATTAGGGAAATTGATCTATAGTTTTATTTCTCTATTTTTGTTCTCTCTGGTTTAGGTATCAAAACAATATTTGTGTCATAGAAAGAATTTGGTAGGACTCCTCTTTTACCCATTAAAAAAAAAAAGTTTATATAGTATTGGAATTAATTATTCCTTAAGTATTTGGTGGAATTCATTTGTAAGTCCTCCTAATCTTCGGGGAGGGGTTCTTTTAGGTTTACTATATCCTCCTATATTAATTTAACTTTTCATCAAGACAATGGGTACCATGCCATTTGATGCATATATGTCTAGTATTGATTTTAATTCATTGTCTATGGTACCTTTTAGCAAAATGTAGTTTCCCTAATTATCTCTTTTAAATGGGTTTATTTTTGTTTTCACTTTGTATGAGATCATGATTGCTAGCCCTGGCTTTTTTTCTTTTTTCACTTCAGCTGAAGCATAATAGATTCTACTCCATTCCCTTACTTTAACTCTATGTGTGTCTTTCTGTTCCAAGTATGTCTCTTGTAAACAATATAGTTGTTGGATTCTGGTTTCTAATACATTCTACTATCCACTTCCATTTTATAGGTGAGCTCATTCCATTCACATTCATAGTTATTATTGCTAACTGCATCCATTTAACATTTCCTTCAAGAATTTGGATATTTTACTGTTTGGTAAATCTATATTTTAGTATTAATTTTAATTCATTGTCAATGGTACTTTGTAGCAAAATATAGTCTTTTAATTGGATCTATTTTTGCTTTTGCTTTATCCAAGATAATGATTACTATCCCTGCCTTTCTTTACTTCAGCTGAATTTACAAGCAAATTCTTGGAAGTCTTCTGTTTCATTAAATATTCATTCCTGCACTGCTCTCCTTCCCTCCTCCCCAGGATTATACTCAGTTTTAATGGAAATGTTATTCTTGGCTATAATCCTAGCTTCTTTGCCTTTTGGAAGATCATATTTTAAGCCCTTTTCTTCTTTAACATGAACCCTAAATCTTGTATGATCTTAAGTTTGGCTCAACATTATTTGAACTGTTTCTTTCTGGCTACTTATAACATTCTCTCATTGACTGGAGAGCTCTGGAATTTGGCTTTATTACTAGGAGTTTTCATTTTGAAATCTCTTTTAGGAGGAAACTGGCAATTTTTTCCATTCCTATTTTGCTCTCTAGTTGTGAAATATTTAGGCAATTTTTATTTTTAATTTCTTAAATATAATGCCTTGCCTCTTTTTTTGATCATGGTTTTCATATAGTCCAATAATTCGTATCCCTATTTAATTTATTTTCTAGGTAGGCCATTTTGATGAGATATTTCACAGTTCTATTCACAATTTTTTTCATCCTTTTGATTTTGTTTTATTGTTTCTTGATATCTCATGGAATCAATAGCTTTCACTTGACCAATTCTAAGAAATTATTTTTTATAGTTACATTTTGTATTTCTTTTACCAGTTGGCCAGTTCTGCTTCTTAAGAAGTTATTTTCTTCAGCAAGGTTTTATACTACTTATTATTTAGCCAATTCTAATTTTTAAGGAGTTATTTTTGTGCCTTTTTAGTACCAAGCTGTTGATTTTTTTAATGTAATTTTCTCACATCACTCTATTTTTCTTCTTTATTTTCTCTTAATTTCTTAACTTCTCAATTTTTTTTGATTTTTTTTTGCCTTTTTAAAAAATCTTTCTTTTGCTCTTCTAGGAATTCTGGTTGGATTTATGTATCCAGTCTGCATTTTTCTTTGAAACTTTGTTTATAGAGATTTTTCAGGTCATTGCCATCTTCTGAGTTTGTATCTTAAGCTTCATCCAAGCTTTCATCATATTAGACTTTTATGGTCATATTCTTTTTATGTCATTTGCTCCTTTTCCTAGCCTATTTCTTGATCTTGGAATTTATGTTAAAGTTGTGTTCTTCTTGGCCCTAGGGAACACAGGGAAATTGTTTTGAACTTCAAACTTTTATGTCCTGTTTTCACAGTTAGTTCTGGTGGCTGGTAAGTTTTTTTTTTTTAAATAAACCCTTTCCTTCCATCTTGGAGTCAATACTCTGTATTGGCTCCAAGGCAGAAGAGTGGTAAGGGCTAGGCAATGGGGGTCAAGTGACTTGCCCAGGGTCACACAGCTGGGAAGTGTCTGAGGCCAGATTTGAACCCAGGCCTGGCTCTCAATCTACTGAGCTACCTAGCTGCCCCCGCTGGTAAGTTTTTGGAACTTCCACTGTAGTGTGATCCAGAGAGGGATGTGTGGTCATTGCTTTTCTGATATGCACTCTGGTCTTTACCTATATAAGACCTGTGTACCTTTGAAATCAAAACAGTTCATCTCCATCTTAGAATTATGATCTAGAACTTAGTAATAAGCAATAGAATTGCCAACTGGTTCCCAATCTTGCTTCCAGTGATAGAACAGAGATCTTCTGTAATCTCTTTCTCACCAGGTATCTCCATATTGTCTTTAGGGACTGAGCACTTCTGGTAGCTACTGCTACTTCTCCTGCTGGAAAAGTCCACAGCTGGGGTTGCTTCCACCATGCTGTGCTCTTCCCAGCCCCTATTCCAGTGCCTCAGAGCTTTCTTTCTGTCCTTCTAAACAATCCTAGGTTGGAAAATTATTTTTTCTGCTGCTTAGAATTCAATTTGTTGTGCTTTTAATTTTGGAATTTTGGAAGAACTTGACAAAAAATGCTCCCTTTACCCCATCATCCTGACTCTATCCCCATATGCCTCACATTATAAATTGTAGTACATTTATTGAATGAATTTGAAATTAAAAGATTCATTAAAACTTCTCATTGGCTCAGCCAGTCACTCCTAAAATAATCTGAAATCTCAGCCTCTTCTATTCAGATCTACATTCACTATGTGAATAGGATACATCACCACCCTTCAGTTCTTCAATACCAAAGTCCCAATGAGGAAAAATTAACAAGTTCTTCATGTGGTTGGTAGTTATCCCCCTAACCTTACCTCTCTAGAGACAGTATTTTTTTTCTGTCCACTTTCCAAGTGAAAATTGGATTTAGATGGTCAGCAGAGGTTCTCTGGTATCTCTAATATCACCTTGACCTGCCTCAGGCAGTCATCTCACACTGCAGTCTCCCTGCTTGTGCTGTGTCTCAGGCACGTTTCCTGTGTGTTCCTCTTTGGGTTCAAGTACATCCTCTTGTTATCCTCTGACATATTTCTCATAAAGCAAGCAATAGTTCTGTTTTTCAGTTTCCTGTTACACTGTGAAATGCCGAACAAATTTTTGACTTGTTTTCACAAGCTATACTTCCTGTCCCTTTGGCACCTTTAGAATGGGAATAATGCAGGGAAACTACTCTCAACCTGACTTTGCCATATGATCAATGGCTATGTTTTCTTCTGTAATAAACATTGGGGTGGGGGGGAGACACAAAAGTGAAGGCGATGGAGTCACTTTTCTCCAAGATTTTACAATTTATCTATTGGGAGACAAAACATACATGTGAAAAAAAGGATTAAGCCATGTTTTTATTGTTCAGTCCTTTCGGTCATGTCTGGCTCTCTGTGCCTCTATTTGGGGTTTTCTGGGCAAAGATATGGGAGTGGTTTGCCATTTCCTTCTCTGGCTCATTTGACAGAAGAGGAATCTGAGGCAGAGTTAAGTGACCTGCCCAGGGTCACACAGTTAATAATTGTCTGAGGTTGAATTTGAACTCATGAAGATGAGTCTTCCTGAGTCCAAGCCCAGTACCACCTAGCTGCCTCAGACTGTTTAGTAATATGATAATTGTGCAATAAAGACAAACACATCATATGCCAATTTGGTTCTAAAAACTGGGACTTTTTAAACCTTAGTCAAAGCCAGATATCTCAAGAAATCCTGTCAGAAAGTTTCCTAACTTGTCTTAGAGAATAACATAGTTGGATTCCAAATACTAGATCTTCTGTCCGCAAGCTGTCATTTGGAGATTACTGACCATACTTGCGATAAAGATCCTTGACAACTTGAGGGTTAAATGTTTTAAAATTAGCTCTCCCCTTTCCCTGGATCTTGTTGCCTAGTGACTGCTGTGTTGCATGCTGCTGTCACTCACTTGGTCTCTAGGGACATCGTTACCCTCCTGCTTTTAAAAGACAGGTTATGATTGGATAAAGGTGACATCATGTTGAATAATGGAATTCTGTCTTTGTCTAGGCAGTGCCTAATAAAGTAATTCAGGATTTCGAAGCAAAGCATTTTGGTTCTTTTGTTTTGTTTCTTTAGTGTTGTACAAAAGCAGACTGACTAACCCAGTTTTCTTTGAAGAGTTTTAATATACACATATAGTTCTACATTTCCTCTGTAGCTAATAATCACAGGATGACTCTTTATGGAATATGGCAAGATTTAAGGGGGGGGGCGGTGTTTCCCCATTAAAATACACACACGCATACATACACACACAGAGCTTTTCAGGTTTTAAAGGATATCAACTTCTTTCTTTGTGTTTTAAAAATCAGCACTGGTGCCAGCAAAGCATTATTTCTCCAAGTGTTTTCAGAGCTTCAGACCATTGTTCCCTGCCTGATGGGCTAAATGAATTCAAGAAGAAGACTATTACATTGGTATTTCCAAGGGAGAACTTTCATTCATTTATTCATTCAGAATCATTTATTAATCACCTACTATGTACCAGACACTGTGATAAATGCTGGAGATAGTCCCTCTCTTCAAGGAGCTTACAATTTCCTTATGGGCAAGTTCTTTGTGAGGTCCATTCAAGAAGGTTTGGTTCCTAAAGTAGCTAAAAGAATCCTGGCATAAAATAATGCCATGGCATCAAACATGGGGACATTGGTGCAAGGTTCTAGTGTTATAAGTTGTTTGGAAGGTTAAAAAAAGTACCACAAAAGTTCATTTTTTTTCTTTTAAGAATAGTTGAAAAAATCTTGCTTTCTGGTTAAACAAATGTTTTTTAAAATTATATTGTGCTTCACATTTTGTGAATCACAACTTCATAGATCAGTTGTTATGCAATGACAGGCTTTTACCTTGCTTCTTTGAAGATTGCAACTATTTAAGACAATATTATCAATGAGATTGCAGTGCCAAGTAGCAGATTCATTATGCTACAAGTCTATAATAAATTATTTGTTTAATGTGCCCCCCCCCCAAATTGGTAACTATCCAGTATAAAGCATAGTCACAGCTGGTATAATTGGATAATTGTCTCCAATTAATGTCTATTTTAAAAGCTGCAACTGCATATAAAGCATGTAACTTAGTAGTAACAAAAGCAAGCCCTCAGTGGTGGGTAAAAGCCTGAGGATGAGGAGTTTTTCCTGAAGTCCCATTGAAAAGCAGTTCTGGAGATAGTCCTTATAAATTATATATGGCTCTGCTTTTATTTGAACAAATAAGCAGCCTGTAGAATGTCAGCTGAAATGCACACATAATTCACCTCCTCTTAAAAGCTGGCTAAGAGCATTTGTGGCATTGACGTTTCCCATTTTAATAACCAATATTGTGAATTAAAAGGCTTCCATACATTTCTTGAGTGCCATTCCTTTCAAAGTTGAGAATAAAGCATTTCAATCATTGGAGATTCCAAACTCATTGCTGAGGCTAAGTGATTTTTATCTTGCATAAGCAAAGGATAAAAACAATCACACATGCCTACTAAGAATAGATTGGCAATGGCAAGTTTTGAGGGAGCAACCATTTCGATCAAACACAGAGCCATAAATGGCAAGGAATGAAAGAGTCTTTGTTCCAGGCTGCTGACATCTTGTGTGGAGGAGGTGGGCTTCTTCCTCAAAGAAGGGGCACAGTGGGATTGGGAGTTTTGTTTCAAGGTATGCTGGAGATCAAGGCTGCAACTCATGACCCCCTCCACCCCCATTACAGTGTCTTATCCCTTCAAACTGCATTTGGATGACGGGCTGGAACTCTGGCTCACGGGGCCACCCCTTCCTAGTGCTAATACATCCAAGATGAGAATATCCCCTGAAACACTACACCCTCTCTTCTCCCACCGACAGACAGCCACTTACCCTTCTCCCTAGTGGAAATTGAACCAGGAACAGTTTTAACTACTTGTGATTCTGATCAAAGAAAGGTTTCCATTTCCACTTTGTTTTGCCCCAACTCCAAATTACTCTTCATTCTCTCCACACCTTATTCAAGAAAAACAACTTTTCTCTTGATTGAGAGTTTGTTTGTTTGTTTATTCAGGTTAGTATAGAAAGGTAAATTGGTAATGTTTGGGTTAATGTGGGCCAAATGAGTGTGCATGGGAAATTTCTTAAGTGAAAATCTTGCTCATTTGAGGACACTAGGAAAGGAAGAAGGTAAAGCTGAATTTTTTTTTTTTAATCCTTACCTTCGGTCTTAGAATTAATACTGTGTATTGGTTCCATGGCAGAAGAGTGGTAAGAACTAAGCAATGGGGGTCAAGTGACTTGTCCAGAGACACACAGGTAGGAAGTGTCTGAGGTTAGATTTGAACATCTTAAAGCTGAATTTTTTTACAATTAATTTTTTATTTTAAAAATATTTTTCCATATTGACACACTTCATTTTCTTTTCCTCCCTTCTACCTCCCCCCTCCCAGATCCAATAAGCACTTCCACTGGGTTATGCAAATGTTATCACTTATACCTATTTACATATTATTCATTTTTGCAGAACAATCCTTTAAAACCAAATGCCCAAATCATATGTCCTGTCAACATGGAAATATAGAAATCCCCAGTTTACTTAGTTTAAATGTAGAAACCCCAGCTTTTGACCTTGTCACAGGAGAGGTTTTCCCCCTTAGGGAAGGTCCCACTTCACCAGTGTTTCTACATTTAAACTAAGTAAACTGGGGATTTCTATATTTCCATGTTGATAATCCATATAAACAAATGATAAGTTATTTGTTTTTCTTCTGTCTTTCTACTCTAATAGTACTTTCTCTATGTGAATAGCGTTCTTTCTCATAAATCCCTTGGGATTGTCTTGTATTAGCAAAGTCTGTTACATTGTATTGTTCCACAATGTTCCACTTTCAGCGTACACTGTTCTCTTAGTTCTGCTCATTTCACTCTGCATCAGTTCTTGGAGGTTCTTCCACTTCATATAGGAATCCTCCAGTTCATCATTCCTTACAGCACAATAGTATTCCATTACCAACATATACCACAATTTGTTTAGTCATTCCCTAATCGAAGCGCATCCCCTCATTTTCCATTTTTTTTTGCCACCACAAAGAGCGCAACTATAAATATTTTTGTACAAAAATTCTTCATTATTATCTCTTTAGTGTACAAATCTAGTAGTGGTATTGCAGGATCAAAGGGTATTAAAGCTGAATTCTTAAGGAGTTTTTCTAAGAAGAATTATTTCAAACAGTCAGGGAGTGCCTAGGAAGAGTCAGTGACTGGCACAGAAAATGGGCACTAAATAAATGCTAGTTTACTCTAGCTGATTTGTTAGAACCAAACACTTCATTAATTTACGTGCCTATAGTTTGGAATTTGTGGTCATACTTCTTAAGCAATAGGTTTATCTAAAGTTTCACTTTGCCCTGTATAGGAAAGAGCTGATAGAGCAAAATGATAAGAAAAATAATATTGTATAAAGGAAGTTTTAGGCTGTTTCAAACAAGCTAATTACAACTCATTCCCTTTGAATCATTAAACAGATCTCCTTATATATTTGGCTTGGTTCTCATTTTATTTAGAATTAATCAGCAAATATTTATTAAGAACCCACTATGTACCAGGCAATGTTTGGAAATTAGAAAAGTTCATTTCTGTATATTAGGATTCAGACATCATTATCCCCCCCCCCCCCCTTCTGAATTAGTAAAGGTTTTACTGCACCAGTCAGAAAGGGAATAGTGATGGATCCTACAACAATGACATATTTGGTTTGTAATGGTGTTTGTTCTGATACTTGAATTTGGGCAATTCTGCTATTCTATGAATTTGCATTTCAAATTATACAATGAAAATGGTGAAACCCTATAGCAAACAGATTAGGGAGAAAGTTGTCTTGGCTTCTTTCCAACCTGTCGATAACTCTACACTGGGAATAGACTTTGTGACCTCTTAGAATAACACAAAAAATAAGCCTAGCAAAGAAAAAACCCTCAGTTTATATGGTGAATCAATTATTTTAGCTTCAAGGTCCCTTTTTTTTGGACCTAGTAGGCCAGCAAGTTTGATCACTTCAAGCCTAAAAGGGACAAGTTCTCTGTAAACCTGGCTCTTATACCCTATAATTTCATCAATTGGGGGAGAGGGGGTGTCAGCTGTCGCCATGCTTTGTATAGGCAATTCATGATACTTGGAATAGATATATAGTAAAAAAGGTATTATGCACTTGCTTTGTGACAGGCATCATGTTTTTTTTATACACTCAACTTATTCTACTTCATTTAATCTCTAGCCTCCTTCAATTCAAGCTCCACTCCCTATAAGAAGCCTACCTTGATCAGTTGCTAAAATCTTCTCTCACCCTCCAAAAATTACTTTGCTAAGTGTATCTTGTTTTTCCTAATAGAATGTTTTTTGAGGGCATAAACTAAAAAAGAATGTGTTTTTATCTATTTATCTGGAATCTCAGTTGGCTATTGAATTGATCAGAGTTCTTCAGTCTTTCAAAGCTGTCTTTATGATTTGGTTGTTATTGTAGAAATCTTTCTCTTGGTTCTACTCGTTTTAGTCTACATTAATTCATGAAAGTGTAACTTGGGGTTCAAACCTGAGCATTTTTGTAAGGTTACTGAAGGAGAGGATCTTCTATTCTTGCTCAGTATTTGCATAAGGATAATAGGATGGATGTGGATAATGGATGAGCATAAGTGGATAGAGATAAAAAATAATGATTACTTTGCTACTAGCAGCAATGCAATGATCCAGGACAACTCTGCAGGACTTAGGAAAAAGAATGCTATCCACTTCTAGAGAAAGAACTGTGGGAGTAGAAACACAGAAGAAAACACATGATTTATTACTTGTTTATACGGATATATGATTTGGGGTTTTGGTTTGAAAATATTAATACGAAAATGAATAATATGAAAAAATAGTATTTGAGTGACAATATATTTATAACCCAGAGGAATTGCTTGTCAACTCTAGGAGGGGGCAAGAAAGAGGAAAGGAAGACAAGAAGAATCATGGAATCATGGGGAAAAAATTTTTTTTTAATTTAAAAATAATGTTAATTCTGTGAAACTATAAAGCTTTTACATGGACAAAGTTAATGCAGCTAGGATAAAAAGGAAAAAGGTTGGCTAGGAAAAAAAAAAATCTTCATATATATCTCTGATAAGAGTATCCAGATCTATGGTAGAGCTTTCTGAGCTCATATTGATTGGGTCTGATCAGCCACTCACTGTATATTGACTCTGACATAGTGATACCATTTTAGTCTTCCAGCATGAAAGACAACAACCAACTATTCTAAGAAAACCAAAAAAATAACAAAAGCAAAAGCCATTGCTTAGTAGATAAGTAATCAAAGGATGTGAAGAAAACTACACTATAAATAATCACAAATTTTTGAAAACTTTTTTAAAGAATGCTCCAATTTACCAATAATGAGATAAATGCTAATCCAAACAATCCTGAGATTTTTCCTCATACTCTGAAAACTGACAAAGATGACAAAAATAGAAATAGCCAATTTTAGATAAAGGATGTGGAGACAAGCATGCTTATGCCATTTGTTGGTGGAACTGTGAATTCGTACACTCATTCTGGGAAGCGATTTGGAATTACCTCATAAAGTGACTAAAATGCCCATAGCAGTACTTTTGTGGTAGCAAAGAAATGTAAACAAAGTAGATACCCATAATTTGGGAAAGATTACATAAATTGTGACAGCAATATATTTGAATATGCTTATCTATGTAACATGAGGAGTAAAACTCATGGAAAGAGTTCTATGAACTGCTCCAAAGTGAAGTAAGTCAAACCAGGAGGCTGCTATATACAGCATCTATACCAATGAAAATGTAAACAAGAAAAATAACAAAACAATCCAAATTGAATGCTGCAGGATTAGTATGAGCAAAGGTGGTTCTAAAGAGATATGAGAAGACACTTTACCTCCCATTCTTTGTAGAGGTGGGAGGCCACGGGTGTTTTGTTTTGTTTTGTTTGCCACTGTTGATTGAATTTATTAATGTTTCCATCTTTTACATAAGTTTAAGAAAGATTCCAAGAAGGAACCAAGTGGATTGATTTGTCAGGTGATTAACATGTGGAACATTGCATATAATATGTACTGATAGATATTGTTTAACTTTTTCTTCCTTTTTTTATGTCTTTCTCATAAGGGATGACTCCCTGAGAGGGGAGGAAGAGACATGATGATGATGATGATGATGATGATGATGAGTGGCATTTCTATAGCTGAGTTGCAAAGCTTTCTGTATGTCTTTGTGTAGGTGACATAAAAAGAAAAGATATCACTATTTTTTTTGATGGAACTAAACAGAAGGTTCTTGGGATAATCCAAAATTCTTCTGTTTGGGGTGGCTTTTCTGGGCACAGATGTCAGGCTGACTTCTGGTAACTCTTTCATGCTTATACCACCAGAGCCTCACTGGCCAACTCTTGGAACTGTCCCAAGATAGGAACCCAAGCAGAAGTGCCAAAGTGAAAATACTCTCACACTAAAATCCGTAGCCTCTGACTGCTTCACTGAGTGGTCCTTCCCTGGTTATGGAGGAGTCAACTGATGAATTTGCCTGGAGATGTATGCATGCTGTCCTGGTTGTTGTTTCCTTGTTGCCCCTTGATGTGCCCCACACACATCTCCTTATGCTTTCTTTAAAATTTTTTTTTAATTTTATTTTAAATTTAATTTTTAAATTTTTTAAATTTTAAATTTTAATTTTAAATTTAAATTTTAAAAATTTTTAAATTTTAAAATGTCCCATAATAGAAACCTATTGCTTTAAGCATTTATGGCTCTATCCCTGTAAGTCTCCGAATGGCTGAAAGAGATGGGAGCAATCCCTGAAAACAGGGACCGACTCTAGTGGTAGAATCAGAGCTAACACACACAGGATAGTAGATTTAGAGCTCTAAGGGACTTTAGACGTTACCTAACCCTCTGTTTTTTGTATATGGGGAAACTACGTGCCCAAGGAGGTTAAGTAACTTGATGTAGACCACAGGGTGGCAGACAGGATTTGAACTAGGGGTCTTCGACAAATACAGCACAATTCCACTGTACTACACTGCTTCTCTGATTAGAATTTTAATGCTCTCTCTATTTGAGCTGGTACCTAATTGCTAGAGCTAGAATTCAAACGTTGGTCTTCTGATTTCAAAGCTGGTGATCTTTCCACTACATGGTGCTGAGAATGAACTGTGCTTTCCTCATAGCTCCACCTAGCCTGGACCCATTAATTGTTTTGTAATAATAGCTGAAGTGGACTGAGTGGCAAGGGAGCTGGCAGTTCTGAGTGAGAGAAAACGGAAGGGAAGCCACTTCATTTTGTCTTTTACCAAGGCCATGGAATGGAAGCCACACTATGAGGGGTGATTGTTCCAATAAAGAAAGGACTCGGGTAGTCAATAAACATCTATGATTGCCCAACTATTCAATAATAAAAACTCATATTTGTATAATGTGTTAAGTCAATTTGTATTTATTAGGCAACTACTGTATACCAGTCATGGTACTATTAGAGTTAAAAACAACCTCTTCCCTCCAGAACTTTTTATTCTAATGGGGGAAACAGCATGTAAATAAATAGGTAGGTACAAGATATAGAGAGAGATGATGGAGGACAGTTTGAGACGGAATGGCACTAGAAGTGTGGGGAAGAAGGGATGGGACCTGGAAAGGCCTCCTGAACAAATGGGATAAGTGCAAAAGGGAAGACCAAAAAAATACTAAGAAAAACTTGATAGATTTCAGCTGAAGGAGAAAGTGAAGGCTTCCTGTGGGAAGGAGCATCTGAGTTAGGTCTAACTACTCTTCACTTAGGCATGGAGCATTGTATAGTCCATCTCCCCCACTGAAGAATCTTATTTGAATTTCTCTGAGCCCCAGTTTACATTTGATAAGTAACAGAGAGCCACTTTCACTTCTTTTTTTTTTTTAACCCTTACCTTCCGTCTTGGAGTCAATACTGTGTATATTGGCTCCAAGGCAGAAGAGAGGTAAGGGCTAGGCAATGGGGGTTAAGTGACTTGCCCAGGGTCACACAGCTGGGAAGTGTCTGAGGCCAGATTTGAACCTAGGACCTCCCGTCTCTAGGCCTGGCTCTCAATCCACTGAGCCACCCAGCTGGCCCCCACTTTCACTTCTTAAAAAATTTAAATATATTTGATTGATATCTTGTTTTTACTTAACTTATATTATCTAATATATTACTTCTCCTTCCTGTCTAGCAAAAATAAATAAATAAAAACTGGGAAAAAAAAGAACAGTCAGGAAAACTAATGAAACACATTGAATACTGATACTATAGTCCCCTGCCACTTTAAAAGATGAGACGGAGCTGCCTCTCATATTTCCTATGTCAACAAAACATGGATTACAAGTCTCCCAAGAAGTGAAAATTGAAATCATATCAAGGACAATGGAGAGGAGTATGGTGGCTGTGAGTGCTGCAATTTGTAGCCAATTATGACTCACCTGTGCCTTGAGAGTCTGCCTTGCCTTGTGCACCTGCAAGAGAGGTAGAATTAAGGTATAAATTTTGGAGAGGAGAGATTTTCTTCATTCCTGTTTTAAAAGGACCCATATGGCTGTAGACTCTCTTTAAAGAAAATTCCAGACATGTGGAAAGAAAGAGGCAGACTTTGGAAGGCAAACATAAAAAGGAAATGCAACTTGTAACAGATTATTAACTGTCAACTTGCCTTCCTAGAGATATTAGTCAATTTCCTCTTGGGTAAGAGTTGGTCTATTTTCACTGAATGAGATATCAGTTTGCTGCAATCTAAAGAACTTCAGAAACTACAATGTTGGGGGCAGCTGGGGGATCAGTAGATTGAGATCCAGGCCTAGAGATGGGAGGTCCTGGGTTCAAATCTGGCCTCAGACACTTCCCAGCTGGGTGACCGTGGGCAAGTCACTTAACCCTCAGTACTTAGCCCTTACCACTCTTCTGCCTTGGAACCAATACAGTATTGACTCCAAGACGGAAGGTAAGGGTTAAAAAAAAAAAGAAAAGAAACTACAATGCTCTGAGGACACACCACCACCACCCCAGCTAGTGCATGGATGGGCCCATCTTCTAGAGATGAATCAGCCTTTGACCTAATTCTCTGCCTGTGAAATCCTTCTCTTCCTTCATGGCCAAAGTCCAGTACACCATCTTGCAGAAGGTCAATCTTTATTGTCCCAATTATATCGCTCCCTTTCTCATGTCTTGACCCTCACTATTTGATAGCCTAAAACACACACACACACACACACACACACACACACACACACACACACACATTTCTCACACATAGACTTCATCAGACTGTAAGCTCCCTGAGGTCAGGCACTGTCATTTTTTTGCCTTTATCTTCTGAGCAAAAAATATACTTCACTGCAATATTTAATGTTTAATAAGTATGTATTAAATTGAATTGATGCCAGATCCCCTGGAATATAGTCATCTAAATAGCATTGATTCTCAGCCCATTAGCTTTTCACTAATCTTTCCTACACACTCATGTGTTCCCACTTTGGGGCACGTCATTCCTCATGTCTGGAAGGGACTCCTCATGTTTACTGGCATCTTTCTCTGCCCTCATGGTTCAGTTCAGGCACCACTTACTCCAGAGTGTCTTCCCTGATATCTCCAGCGGAAAGGGCTATGTCCAAACCCTTGATTTGGCTCTTTCTGGCTTTTGTCATGAACATGTTCTGTTATATCACATTGGTTTATGTGCATTTGAATAGTCTATCTTTTCCCAACCTCCAAGCATTAGATAATAAACTTATTAAGGAGAAAAAAAGAACTGCACTTGTGTATAGTTTCTGATTCAAATGTATTGGTCTTTAAGTGTTTTTTACTATCTGCTTGGATTTTACTGGCTATTCATTATTTGTGATAGTCTTTTGTGTAACTAGCATGTGGAAGGAGCCTAATGGACAAGTATAAATCGGGGATACTCTTCCCTTTTAAGGGATAGCAATTAGTAAAGCTAATAACTTTGTTGCTTTTGAACCTAAAAACTTATCATGCCTCGTAACCATCAATAGTTGGAAGAGTGGGGCACAGATAGTCCAATATTCCCTCTCACAGAACAGAACCTTCAGCCTTGTGGTCCCTTCTGCTCCCCTCTGGGGAGAAATCAAAGTTTCTCTTGGAAGAGGTGGGTCAGGTTCTGGAGAGAGATGTCTATGCCTCCCAAATCAGTCACATTTAGGCAACACATGAGCTCCTATACATCTTACCGGAGACATAGCCTCATGTAAGGGATATAGAAGGATGCAGGGTAGGTGGCCAACAGCAAAAACTATAAAAACATCTCAAGAGTATTGACAACTTTGTTTCTCCAGAGTCTGCTTGACCTAGGAAAGGCAACATGGTACAAAAACACTAGACTAAAAGTCAGAACATTTGGATTATAGTTTTGACTCTTGGTAAATTTCCAAGTAAACTTGGGTAAGCTCTCTTCCTTCAGTTTTCTCATCTATAAGGCAAGAAGAATGCTCTTAATCACAGAAGGTCATTAAAAGAATCACATGAGATGTTTGTGAAAGCCATTTAAAGAACATAAAAATAAGTACCTCCTTTCCCCCCACCTCCCCCCAAAAAGTATTGAGTGGCTACTATGTATACAATGTAAGGTATGATAGTAAGTCAGTTAAATTCAGACCCTGAGAAACCTTGTATAATTTTTTTAAATTTTACCTTCTCGCCTAAGAAGCAGAAAAATAAGACTTGGAATCATCAGGAGAGCTGACAGCCCAACTCAT
The DNA here is from genome assembly GCF_027887165.1 of Monodelphis domestica. NCBI lineage: Eukaryota > Metazoa > Chordata > Mammalia > Didelphimorphia > Didelphidae > Monodelphis > Monodelphis domestica. The sequence goes on along the minus strand of NC_077227.1, from coordinate 658,480,537 downwards.
CCACTACCCAGCATCTCTCAGAGATATATCAGGAGGAGAGCTGCTCAGATGTAGCTGCTGCTATGATTTTAAGAAAAAAGAAAAGAAAACATTAGCTGAGGGTGTTACCATTTCTGAGGATGTGGTTTGTATGTTGTTCTCCCCAGTGACAGCCCGATGACTATCAATGGCTCTTTTCCAACTAATTTGTTTTGGACTCAATCCATTTCTTAGAAACACTTTTGTTATAAAAATGTGTTCAGGACTGGAAGGGATGTTATTGCATCTCATCAACACCCCAACACAAGGCTAAGGAGAGGAATAGTGGGATTGGCGGAACCCTCAGAATACTATTGCTCATTTGGGTCTGCCACTAACTAGCTTCTGGCTACTGCTTCCTGGAGGTTCTCAGATGAGGCCAGGAATAATTTTGGTTCTCAGACAGAATGTGGATAGTCTTTGTTTTCTTTAGATTCCTCTTTACACAGTTTATGTGAAAGAGTAATGAATTAATCATTAGCAGATGTGGATTCTAAATTTGTCTCTGTTACCAACTAGTTATGTGATCTGGGACAAATCATTTTACCTATAAATACCTCTGTTTCTTCATCTGTAAAAATGAAGATAGTAATATCTTCCACATATTTACCTCAATAGGGTTGAGCTGAGAATCAAATGAGCTCACTGATGTAAAATCATTTTGGAGAGCATAAAGTACAATACAAACACCATAAATTCTTAAATGAAAGGTATTCTTTTCCATTTAAAATTGTCCAGACTTTTTTCTTTTTACTTTAAAATCATTATTACTACAAAACTCATTAGATGGGGGTAGGAGTGGGTAGAGATATATTTGGAAAAATATCATGTAAAAACAAAAGGCATCGTTTAAAAAAAACTGTATAGTTCTCTTTTAATGTATTGATCAGTTGTGCCAACTATTTTTCCTTTCTCCAAAAAATACAATTCATCATATGAGATGTCTTTCTGGAAAGGGAAGGAGAAAGGATAATAGAGATATTATGGGGGTATTAGAAAAAGAAAAATATCAATAAAATGTATTTTTTTAAAAAATATTTGGTTGACTGAGCCTATACTGATATTAATCTACTAAAACATTAACCTATTCAAGGATGACCTTAAACTACTTAGCATTTCTGGGCCTCAGTTTTTTTGCCTATAAAATGAGGGGAATGGACTAGATGACTTCAGAGGCCCCTTTTCATTCTACATCTATGATTCTTCTTATGTAATTTCCCCCAGACTCTGGCCTTTCTGTAGATCTAGAGCTTAAAGTGACTTTAGAGGCCATCTAGTTCAAACCTTAATTTGAGGTGCTGGGGAGGTTAAGTCCCTTGCTCAAAATTATAGAAGAGGCATAAGTGTCAGAAGCTATCAGTAAAGATGGTATCCTCTTCTTCTCTGGATACCATTACAGCTAATATCACAAGGCATGAAATAGGGGTTCAATACATACATGTTGAAGAGAATGAGACCAGGCTGAATTAAATAAAAATCAACTATGGCTACTTTACAAATGACAAAGATACAGACACCCAGCACATTTGGAATCCAAGGTTTTAGAAGTCAAATTCTTTTGTCTCTATTCTTTTTCTGACTCTCATAAATTGTTAGGTTCAAAATATTAGATCTAGAAAGATCTTAGAGATTATCATGCCTGTTCTCTTATTTTATAGGTGAGAAAACTGAGGCCAAGATAATTGAAGTGCTTTATTTGATGCCACACAAAGTTAGTTAAAGACAATACAAATACTTGCTGACTTCCAATTTGATGCTTTCTATAAAAAACAACAACTAGTACTTAAGAAAAGGCTTAACACTTGAATGAATGAATGAATGAATGAATGAAAATAACATTTCTCAAACTTTGCTTTGTGTCAAGTACTATGCTAAACACTGGAGATGTATAGGTGTGTGTGTGTGTGTGTGTGTGTGTGTGAGAGAGAGAGAGAGAGAGAATGAGAGAGAGAGAGAGAGAGAGAGAGAGAGAGAGAGAGAGAGAGAGAGAGAGAGAAATATAGTTCGTTTTCAAGGAACTTACATTTTAATATGGGAGACAACACTCAAAGGGGAGTGGTGGCTAGGGAAGATAACTTTTGAATTGAAAGAATGCTACAAGGATGGTGAATCAGGCTTTGTGGGGAATAGATTGACATGACCTACCCAGGAATACTAGTAGAATTGATTTGATCATAGTTAATGGTTCCCAAACTATAGGGAAGGAGGGGAAGGAAAAAAAGTTTACATATTATCATATTATGTCAAGGAGATTGTTGAGGCTGTAACAGATAAACAGGGAGTCTGACTGGGGCTTCCTTAACATTATAATTTGGGAGAAGCAGTCACCAATCAGGAAAACTAGGGCCCAGAGCTGAAGCTTTTCCAAGTTTTTCAGTCAGTTGGGCAGATTGTAGAGGATAAAACTGAGAGTGAACACTTGATTGAGACCTTTAAAATGGTCACTGTCAAGCCTATCTGGGCTCACTTTCAATACCGGAAATATTCTACCTTCTTGATGTAAGGGGTAGAAATGTGAGGGGTTTTTATAAAAGGTTGGACTGGATTATTTAAGAATAGGATCACCAGGAATTTAATTAATTTCAAGGAGATTTATTTTAACAATTTATTTATAAAATATAAAAAGAGTAAAAGTAAGAAAATCAGAGAGGATAGGGTAAGATATCTAGGCTACACACTAAGTCTTTTGCTCCAGGCAGGGCTAGTTAGTCCTTAGCTGGAGGGGCCTTGGCCTTGAGCCTCTCTCTAGAGGGTAGGTCTCTCCTGAGGCTAGTCCCTTCAGAAAATCCAGGATAGGAGTCAGTCTTTTTCACTCACCACATGCCAGTCCAAAGGGAAGAAATTGAGATCTCAAGCCCAAGCTCCTCCAAAGTCAACTTGAAGACGAAAGACAGAATAGACAGCCCACAGGAAGTTCTTGGCATTTTTAAAGACCACTCCTTTTCATCACTTCCTGTGACTTTCTTCCATTTGACATGTACCAATTACAGCTAAAGCTTGGCTTAGAACTGTCCATCAGGCAGTCAGTTGACTGATTCGTCACCCACTATCACACACATGGGTCATAGACCTCCTCCACTCAAGTGTGAGTGGGGTGTATACACTTTTGGTGATTAAATCTAAAAATAGACAGGGGAGAGTTAATTTAATCCTCACATTCCCTTTGATTTCAACAGTCTTTCCATACCCAGCCCAAGTCCTGCCTTTTCTACTCAAGTTTTCCTGACCAATCTCATTTATTATATTTGTACTTTACATAATTATACATATATAATTATAAATAATTATAATATTTATTGTATTTATATTATGTTAGTTAATTTATTAACTATAGTTGTCACTCACAGGTCATAGAATGTTATATTCATAGGTGTGTGCTAGTAAATGTTTTAACAATCAGTTCTCCAAAAGAAATTATTAAGAACACACTTTTAAGTTTAACCTGCATTATCAACATTTTCTACATCACTTCACTAAGTCTAGACAATCAATGAAACAATAAATTATGACTTACTTTGTAGCATTTGCTGATTTCTGAAGTATAAATACTCACATTGAAATTTTTTTCACTTATTTATTTTTGTTTGTTTGCTACATCAAAATTCCCAAGTATCTCCCTTTCTCCCTCCATTCTCCACACCAGAGAAGGCATCACTTGACAAAAAAACAAATGCCTCTATAAAATGTCTTTTCATATTTCTATTTATCAGTTCCTCTCTGGAGGCAGACATTTACAAATTATTCTTCAAATATTAGTTCTGTGGCTGTATATAATGTTCTACTTGTTTTTTTCATCATCATTTCACGGGCTTAGCAGAATTGCCGGGACTTGATACTCTTGATTACCAGTATAAGCTTCCCCTTGAATCTAAAGCTGGTTCTCTCAGCTGCCAGAGGTCTTGTCCTAGAAGCTGCTTCTTCCATCAGGTGACAGCCTTTCTGTATTCTTATCTGTTTTAAAGTGTGTATATCTTCCCTCAAAGTGCCTTTCTTTCAAACTAATGAACTCTCAAACTACTGGATAGGTTGTCTCCTTCTGGGTAAGTCACTGCTAGATGCCATGGCTGACTGTGGGGAGGAAGAAGAAAAGGGGAGAGAAATCTCTTCCTCTCCCCTGGAGGTTCTTCCATAAAAGCCCCCATCTTTCACTCTTAAATTCTCTAGATTTTAGTCATTTAAAGCCCCCAAGGGCATAGCTACCTTGTTTGTTCACCTAATAACACTTTTCCCTTCTGATTCCCTTAGGAGTTTATTCTTACCTCATAAAGGCGTGGCTACAAATTTTACTGAGTTTAACAATATGTTACCAGATTAAAATTTCGTCATCTGTGACTAAATCCTTTGACTAAATCAATTGATTTCAGAGGTAGGGATCTCCATGCCTTTAAACAGGAAGTGTTAAATTATATAACACAATTAGGAGTTGGATTCATCTATCTTTACAGTCCTTTTTCCAGCTCTAAAATTTTGTGACTATGTAATACATAGTTCAGAGCAGATGAAGATCAATGAAATCTAGAGAAGTGAGGGAAGGATAGGGGCCTGACACAAACCCAATAGGAAGGTTTTCCCGAGGAGAAATTGAACCTTGAAGGATTTGGATAAATGAAAGACAGATGACAAGGTATTCCTAGAATTGGAAAAAAATGAAATGAAAGTAAAGATTTCCACAAATGATAACCATATGAAAGATTCCAATTAAGTCTAGCCTCTAGAATTGCTTCAGGAGCAATGATGAAGCAAGCATCATCAGAAAAAGGAAAGGATCAACAAGTAGAAGATGTAAGTAAAGATAATCACTAATAAGCTGATTCCTCTCCTCACCAAAAAAAAAAAAAACCCAAAACAACAAAGGATCATGCTTTATAACAGACTTGAGCCACTGATGATGTTGCCCTAAACCTCTACTCCATAGAAGTGCCAAAAGGAAGGGCAAATTCTAGTTCATTCACCCCTTCTGGGGTTATGAGGTTATGAGTGTGATCCCTAGTTCAGTTTTCGAGTCAAGCATTATTTGAAAGGGTAGTCTATGTGGCATTAACTACTGAAGAAACATAATGTTATCACGGGAACTTGCCCTCCAGATAATACCCTAAAGGACCTCTTGTCCCAAGAACTAAAACTATCATGTCCTTATTTATGTATTGCCATAAGGATATGTTAGCTCAAGGCTTCAGGTTTCACTGACCTAGGTCACCGGCCAGACCATATGTTAAAAGGAAGCATCTGGAACTAAGATTGATGTGTCTTCACTTTTAGCGACCCCCATCCCCAGCCCCTCTATATAAACCAGGCCCATACAATGCTCGAGGTCTTCCGCTTCTTGTGGAAGCCCAAAGCCCAAAGCCCAAGCTATAGCTTGAATAAAGTACCTCTTGTGTATTGCATTACCATGTGTGTCTCCTCCTTAGAATCTGAACCAGAACCGGACTGAACACTATCACAAGTATTTCCTTTTTGACAATAACCATAAGGAAAATAGGAAAGCATTTTGGCAGTCATAAGGTTTAGACCAGCACCTTATACCATATACCATATACCATAACTTCTAAATGGGCTATATGATCTAAAAGAAAAGATCACACTGTGAAAAAAAATTTAGACAATGGAAAGTGGTACCTTGAACATCAAGAGGCAGAATTTTAAACTAACAAGATCATTAAAGATAAAAGACAATTTTGACTAGATTAAGTTAAAAAGTTTTTGCCCTAACAATTTTTAAAAATCCATGCTACTTGAATAAAAAGAGAAACTGTTGTTTGAATGAAAAATATTTCCAGCAAATGTCTCTGATAATGGTCTAATACCCAAAATATATAGAGAATTGATAACAAATATAGAAGAACAAATTCTATTCCATAATGAATAAGTGTTAAATGGATATGAACAATTTTCAAAAGCTGAACTAGAGGTTATTAACAAGCTAATGAAAGAATGGTCCAAATCATTAATAAAAAGAGAGAATTGAAATTACCAAGGATGCAATGTTTTTTAATCCCTGTCATCAACCCCATTCAGAGTCATCTCTCTTTTGTCCAGTTTTTGCTGCAAGAATCCATTACTGATAAGACAGAGTAAATAAGGAATTCCTCCAAATACACACACTTTGTCAGCAGAACAAGTGAATCCTCAAGAGCTGAACACTTCATGGTTGGCTCTTTTCTCAAGTGTCTCTCCTATTGAGAGGCACTAGAGATAGAATAGTGTATAGAATGCTAGACTTGGAGTCAGAAAGAGCTGGGTTCAAATACTACCTCAGCCACTTACTAGCTGTTGACCCCTGAGTAAGTCACTTAAATTCTTATACCTTAATTTCCTGTAAAATGAGGGAGTTGTATTTAATGGTCTACAAAATCGCTTCCACCTATGATCTTATGGCAAAGGTTGGTTATTCCATTTCTACACTCTCAGTCTTTCCCAGTTCATCCTTGGAACTAAGGCAATTCAAAACCTAAGGCAAATCCATTGTCTCTGACAATCCTTAGCCCCTTTCTGACCCTTTCATATGCAAATTACCCACTCATGTCTGAAAGGGCTTTTTGCCCAAATCCTTACAAATGCAAATAGACTACTTGAAGTCTGACATCTTGCAATTTTATTAAATGGATTGGGGTTCTTGGTTGATCATGGATCCATTAATCAACCCCCACCCCTTACATGTGTATAAATGGGTTTCATAGGGTTAAAATAAATGAATGTTTTATAAGTCAAGAATAGATTATTAATGGCAACTGGAAATGCTTAAGGATATTGTCATGGAAGATGACTATGGCTTTCTGTAAATGTCCCTCTAGTACTCCTTCAACCAGCACCCCTGGGTTGGAAGAAATAAAGAGCTGACTATGGAGACAATTTTTATGGGCTCATGCCTTAGTAAAAAGTGATGGTCTTATATGACTTCTGAAAGAAACAAAGTGGAGACTTATCCGTGACCTGTATTCTCCATGATAAAAAAAAAGAAAGAAATTAAAACAGGCAGCGATGCATAATGGGTAGTCCTGGACTTGAGAGTCTCTAAGAGAAGATTTAAGTTTTGTCTGACCCTCATTGTATGACAAAATGGGCCAGTAACTTAATTTCTCAGGATCTGTTTCTTCCTCTTTGAAATGTAGATAATACCTACAGAACCCAACTCACAGGAATGTGGATAAAATGAGTTAAGGATTATAAAGCACTTTCTAAGCTATAAAGATCTAAATATTTTTTAGATTTTTCTAAGAGAAATATGAGGTCATTAAAGGAATTCTGAAACTTCCCCAACTTTATCACCCTTCTATGGTTCTCTCCTACTTCTGTTTAAATCTAGGCTAAACTTCTTGTGCATTTGTACCAATCCAGACGTGCATCCTGAAAGGCAAGTTTTATAGGTTGCCCCTCTGACTTTATGTCAAAATTTGGGCAATGTGCTTTCCTTTGTGGAAATTCAGACCAAATTACTTTGAGTGTCTATAGATCAATTATGAAAGCATTTGCAATATTTTGGGGCTTGATGAAACTAGCATGATATAATCCACAAATAGGAGCATCTGGAGAACCTTGCCACGCACAGGTGAGTTCCTTTTCAACTTGGATTCTGTGCTGGATCGCAGAGGCAAAAATCTTTGGCAAATATACATCTCCCTTATTTAAACCTCCTCTGATATCTATGATAGGAAGATCACTGATATAATATATCTTCAAAAGAATTTTGAATGATTTTTATATATGAATGGAAGACACCCTGTTAGAAAAGAACTTTGCTCTATCAAGTTTGTATGTTCTTTAGAATCAGCAACTAATCTTTTGAATATTGTGTTTTCCTGGTGGCATTATAGGACTTTGAGACATGAAACCCAGCCTTCTCTAAAGAAATGGAAATGAATTATGACACAAAAGGGGATGTAAGGTTACATGTTGGATGTTAATAGGTTGCAACATAGAACAAATGAGGAACTTCAAAGGGATCAAGAGTAAAAAAAATCTTATTAGGGAAGTATATGATAGAAAAAGAAGAGTGGATGATAAGAATGAAGAATGACAGGTGAATAACCTGAGTGTTCCAATGTTATTCTTGATGTGAGGGAGGCCTGAGCAGGAAATGGCCTGGCCTTGGAAGTTCAGAACCACAAATATGCCAAGATCCCAGCTGCAGTAGGTACCAGATAAGAACTTAGAGGCTAAGAAGACCCCAGTAACATAAAAATGTCAAGGTTCCAAGAATAGTATGTAACAGATAAGGGCTGAGGGGAGCCATACATGTCAGCAACGTTCCAACAGTGGTATGTAACAGATAAAGGACTGGAAGGGGGGCCATACATGCTGGAGGGTATTTAAGGCCCAGCCTTCAGGAGGGAACTCGGAACTCTCTTGGTTGAGTTTCCACTGGTGCACGCCAGTACAATAAATGACCCTCTTGCTTGATTGCATTGTCTCTGGGTCTTCCTTGGTGGTGGGCAAACACCCGGACCCTAACAGATGTGTCAGAAGAAAGAGAGGAAGGAGGTAGGCTATCTATATTGATGCAACTATACATCCTTAAATTGTTGAATCAAGATATGCCTGTTATTGTCTTCATTTCCATAAATAAACCAGGGGAAGACTTAGTTTAGAGCACAATTCATTCTTCAGTAGGACACTGTGGCCACAAACTCTTTTGCCTGACTTTAATTTCCTCCAAAAAACTGGAAGCAACCCCCTCCATAGAAATGGTAAGTAAAACTAAAAGATGGTTCTTGAAAATATTAATAACATTGATAAACCTTTAGCTAATTTGATTAAAATGAGAACAGAAAATTCAATTCAATAAAAGAGCATATGAGCAAAATGAAATTACAGCAAAATCAGAAGGAATAAAGAGAATAATCAGAACATATTATGCACAGTTAGATGCTAACAAAATAGAACACAAAGAAATAAATACCTTAAAAAATATAAAATATCTAAATTATCAGAAGACCATATAGAGATTTTAAATAATCCAGTTTCAATAAATGAAGTAGATCTAGCTATAAAGAAACTACCAAAGTGGTGGTGGGGGAAGAAGAGGAGGTAGAGCTATGGGGGAAACTCCTGGTCCTAATGGATTTGTAAGAGAATCCTTTCAAACTTGTAAAGAATAGTTAGACCTATACTTCACATATTATTCCCAAAAATTGATTGTAAAAAGAACCCTAATGGAATCTCTTTGTGACAAAGAGTCCTAAACTATATAAATCAATGAAAGATAAAGCACAGAAAGAAAACTATATGCCAGCATCATTAATGAATATTGACTCAAAATTTTTAAATAAAATCCTATCAACAAACTAATGATTTATCTAAGAAATCATTCATTATGATCAATGAGATTTATATCAGAGTTGCAAGGATGGTTCAACCTTAGGGAAACAATCATAATTAATAATTATTGCCAAAAATCAAAACATCCAAAACCACATGATCAATAGCAGAAGAAAACATATTTGACAAAGTATAATCCTTTTTTATGCTAAAAACCCTGCAAAGTATATACATAGAAGGATCTCTTAAAATATCATCAAAAGCATCTAGCTAAAACCAAAAGCAAGCATTATATGTGATAGTACTCACTAGAACTTTTTCTAATAAAAATGGCCATAAAGCAAGGATGCCTACTCTCCATACTATTATTTGTTATAGCTCCAAATTCTTCTGCCACAATCTGCCTATGCTTTACCTTTTTTACTTTATCTGATACTGAATAATAATATTTTATTCAATTTAAAACTATATACATGGCTCTGTGCTAGGTAGGAGATACAAAATGAAAAACTGCATAGTCCTTGTCCTTAAGTTTATATAAGAGAAGAGCTAAGACATGTGCAGAAATAACTTATATAAAGAAGTATATGAAAAATGCAAAAGTGGTCCAGGAAAAGTACTATAATAATAACTCAAATTTATGTAACACCTTTATGGGGAACTGATTTCATTGATATGTATATACAACTTCCAGTGAGGAAACTTCTTCTACCAACTTAGAACAGTCCTGCAAATCATAGTCTTAGAGATTTGTTTGATTTTTGAGAGATTAAACAGCATTTTCTGTGTTCTCATTTGCTTTTATCCAATGCTCACTCCTGATTGACTGTAAGAAACTGTAATATTGATTCAATGGAGCTGTTTTGGTCTTGTTCACATTTAGGCTATTCTTACTAATTGATTGATTCAATCCAAAAGTTTGGCATCTGCCAAACACACTCTTTTTATACTCTTAAAGAAGTAGGAGAAGCATCATCTTCCCCTTTAACAGATAAAGACACAGAGGCTCAGGAATATTAAATAACTTGGTCAAAGCCATTCATTCTCAGAACCCATTTCCAGCCCTGGAACTGCATGCCTACAAGGACAAAACCTTGGCTTCATGGTCAGTATGAATATCAGGGGAGGTTCTACTCTATTAGGGTTTCAGGGATCAGATCTTTTGAGCATCTGGGTTTTAAGAGATTCAGAGGGCACAAAGGCTATATAACATCAATCAAATTGACTTATATAAAGTAGAGAATGTAGAGAATGTGGGGGATGAGTTTAGGCAGAGGCAAAGCAGAAGCAGCAGGACTTGGATCTGTCCATTTTGTTTAATGCTGCATGTTCTCTACTGGTCATTCTATCTTGGGAAGCTGTGGCAATTGTAGCTTTGAGATGCTCTATGCCTGTGGTTTGCCATTTTGCTTACTGCCTAGAAGCTGGAAGTTTGCTTTGGAAAGGGCAGTGATAATAAGATGAGATCAAGGGTCAGTGTGTGCTGCATCCTGGAAACATTCTCTGCAAATTTTTCTCCAACCCCTCTGCATACATATGTGCCAAGATATCTGAACCCTGTCCATTCGGAGACCAGACACTTTGAAAATAACATTTGAATACATAAAATAGGGATTATTTTTTCTGAGAGAGGAAGAATGTTATGGCAGAAAGTGTTATACTGGAAATTTACTAGTTTTGTAACTTTGGATATTCACGTAAAATCTCCAACCCTCAGTTTCTTTATTTGTTAAATGGGAACAATAATACTTAGATATTATATCTCATGGAGTTTATAACTCTAAAGCATTATATAGATGTAGATGGTTTCTATTTTTGGCTGGTACAATAGACTCCATTGGCCAAGTTGCAAGCAGTACTTGTTTCCTAGGTCATGAATTTCTTGAGGAAGAGGTAGGAAGAAGAGGCTTTTAAAGACATCTGAACTATTTTCAAGTTTAGAGTCTACTATGTGCAGGACATTTTGTGAAAATTATCTCATTTGGTCCTCTCAACAATCTAGGAGGAGCTATTATTATACCTATTACACAGTTGAGGAAACTAAAACAGTCAGAAATTAAGTAATTTGCCTAGGATCATAGAACTAATAAGTGTCTGAGGTCTGAATGAATTCAGATTTTCTTGACTCCAGGTTCAGTACTCTCTCTGTTGTACCACCAAACTACTCCAAAATTAATTAGGAACAGTTTTCTATTTAATAAGACTTGTTCTTTTTGCATTCATTTCTAACTGAATGCAAATTTTCCCAGCATTGGCTAGAGCTTGGAGGGAGAAAGAGAGACAGACAGACAGAGACAGAGAGAGATGGAGACAGAGAGGGGGAGGGAGAGGGAGAGAAACAAAGAGAGAGGGAAAGAGAGAAAGACAGAGAGGAAGAGAAACAGAGAGACAGACAAAGAAAGGGGGGGGAGAGATAAAAGACAGAGGGAAAGAGAAAGAGAGAGAAAAAGACAAAGAAATAGAGATAGAGAAAGGGAGAGAGACAGAGACAGAAGGAGAGAGACAGAGAAAGAGAGGGAAAGAAACAGAGGGAAAGAGAAAAGAGAGAGAGAAATACAGAGAGAAGGAGATAGACAGAGACAGAGGGAAAGAGAAAGAGACAGAGAGGGAAAGAGGAAAAAGAGAGGAAGAGAAACAGAGGGAAAGAGAGAAGAAAGAAATACAGAGAGGGAGACAGAAACAGAGGTAAAGAGAAAAAGAGACAGAGAGAGAGAGAGAGAGAGAGAGAGAGAGAGAGAGAGAGAGAGAGAGAGAGAGAGAGAGAGAGAGAGAGAGAGAGAAGAGAGTTGGGGAGAGGGAGAAAGACAGAGTATTATTAATACAGACTTTCTCCTGTGGTTGCTAGGTGATAAGAGTTTGGAAAAGAAGGTCATTCTGAGTTGGAGTATGATTTGCAAATGACATGGGGCCGGGGATGAGATGATTCCAGCATCTTCCTCTTATAGGTTATCATTAGAAAAGACTGATTTGATACTTCTCTTATTTAGAAGATTTAGGACTTTTCAGAAGCTCCTGGCTAGACACAGGAAAAGGAGATTTCCTTAGTTTTTCTGCAGTGTATCTAAGGTTGGTCCCTGATGATAAAACTGTGAGTCAGAAAATTATTCATCTTTTGGGCCTTCACTTTCTGAGCTTTCCTCCAGTACTCCACCCCAGCACCAGCCTGCTTACTACAAACAAAACCCACACTTTGATATAGGTGTTTGCACTCTAATGTGAAAGACTTTATCCAGCCACTTTTATTCAGAGACGAATAATCAAGGCTCAGCATCCCAAACTAGGGACTTGGGGAAATTGGGAAGAATAGGAGTGCAGTTGGACGTTGGGATGGTGGAAAGACAAGATAAAGATGCATGTTGGCAGAGGGAGAGGCTGGGCCTGAAGACAGCTTTTCCCGACTTCCTGGTTTTGCTGTGAATCAGCCTTTTGTCAGGGTGAGGCATTCCTGCTCCTAAAGAATTAGGAGGTTTCTATGAAAGGGACTCCCCAACGCAGCTTGATTTTGTGAAGGGAAGGGGCTGTCAGCAAAGTCCTAAACTCCCGTGGCTTTTTCTGCAGCAAACACAGAAATGGCCATTGTATTTATTTCCTGAAACCCATGGAAACATGAGTCCACAGAAGAAGACCCGACTAGCAGCTTGGTGCCACAGCAGAGAGCCAGGACAAGATAAGGGGCATTTGATGGCACTAAAGACTCAAAAGGAAGCCCCTGTCCCCAGGAAGCATCCATTCATTCGGATGAGGGAAAAGAAGGCACAGAAATGGGTGGGAAAATAAGAATCTCCATTTGGGCTGGGCATATCCAGAGAATCTAAAGCCTGGCTCAGTTGGTCCCCAAAGTGAAGGTCCCTTCCTCACCAGTATGAGACTGGCATGGAAGGAAGTAGGTCCTCGGGAAAGAAGGCCTCAGAAATTGAGGAAAGCTCCCAGAAGATGACAATTTGAATCCTTACAATCTGTGTGATCTTGGGCAAGTCTTTGAATCCCAGTTTCCTCCTTTTTTAACTCGGTGGCTATCCAGTTCCCAATTAGCTCTAAATCTAGGCTTCTGCGGCACAGAAAATAGAGCTTTTCCTAAAGTAGTTTGGTCAACCTGATTTCGGAAAGTTCAGCCCCGACTCTTGCTTCCTTCAGGCCCAGCTGCCTCTGCCACATCCTTTCCCCCAAGGCCCAGGAGGTGAGGGGACCGCACCCACGCCCTGTTCAAGCTTCCCAGAATATGAGATGTCTCAACGTGTCCCACTGAACAACTTCGTAATTTTCCACTTACTAATTTGCCTTACCTGTTCTGTTCAAACAGGCTAATTGTTTCCCCTAAAAGACTCTGGTGTAGGAAAAGGAGGTCACCTGAGAACTACACAAACAACTGGAGCTCCTCCTGGCAAATGCTCATCCCTCTAGTGCCAATAGATTTAATTTGATTTAATCACGGAAAAGCCTCCAGCAAAAGAGGAACTCCAGTGAGGAGGCTCCCCCTAGTGGGCTGCGGGCAGATTCCAGGCAGAAAGAAAAGCCTCATTTCTCTCGGACCAGCAGGGTTTTGTTTGCATCGTCCCCGGGTCTAAAGGGAGACGATTGGTACTGAATTGGGTGAGTGAAGATCTGCAAAGAGGCTCAGGAGAGACAGCGCAATGAAGGTATAAAAAGAATGGTGCAACGCTACACTCCAAATGGGATTTTGATCTTGGATTACTAGCTTTGGGATGAAAAAAAAAATTGATCACAGTTTCAAAAGAAAAAAATAGCAGAGAGTTGGGTTCTTGACTGATAAGAAAAGAGGTTAGTTTTGAAAAATAAATGTATTAAATGAGCACTTTAGATTCTAAGGGGCAGGATTTCCTTCCTTCCCCCCCCCCCCCCCTTCTGTCTTTGGAATCAATACTGTGATTGGTTCTAAGGCAAAAGAGTGGTAAGGGCTAGACAATGGAGTTAAGTGACTTGCCCAGGGTCACACAGCTGGGAAGTATCTGAGGCCAGATTTGAACCTAGAACCTCCCATCTCTAGGCCTGGTTCTCAATCCACTGAGCTACCCAGCTGCCCTCCACTTTTTTTTTTTAATGGTGAGAAAAACTGAAAAGCTGTTAAGATCAGGAAAGACTGTCACCACAAAATCTTGTTTGAATATGAGATTACAAAAATATTCAACTTTAAAGAATATTCAGTTTTCTTTTGTAAGAAGAAAGTCAAAAGTGTATGTCTTACTTTTGCAGGGTTCAGATATATTTTACAAATAATTATAAAATAATATGGATCAGAGATGAAAAGAATGAGAAATCATTTATTTGTTTTATTGTTCAAAACCTATTTCCATATTATTAATATTTGCAACGGAGTGATTATTTAAAATCAAAATCACCAATCATATCCCCATCAAACCATGTGATCAATCTATATGTTTTTCTTCTGCATTTCTAATGAGAAGTCATTTAGTTTAACTTGTGCATTTTACGTAGAGGAGCTGAAGACCAGAGAGATTCAATGACTGGCCAAGAAAGTAGTAAAGATAGTAAGTGGCAAAATTGTTATTTAAACCCTGTGCTTTCATTCCTGGATGGAAATCGTCCAATATTTGAAGTGCTAGCATCTGGAAGAAAAATTATGTTTCTTCTATATAGCTTCCAAGGGAAGAATTAGATTAATAAGTAGAAAGTGTAAGTAGATCTTGGTATAAAAGAAAACTTTCTGATCTGCAGGAACTGATGCAGAGCAAAATAAGAAGAACCTGGAGAACATTGTACACCTTAACAGCAATATTGTATGATGATCATCTGTAAAAACTTGACTACTTTCAGCAATGCAATGATCTGGGACAATTCTGAAGAAACTTCTGCTGGGGAATGCTATCCACTTCCAGAGAAGGAACTGTTGAGAGTAGGATGGATGCAGATAAAAGCATACTATCTTTCACATCAGTGTAAAAATGGTTTTATTTTTGGGTTTGGGTTTGGGTTTGGGTTATGTATGAATGTACTCTTAAAACAATGACTGATAAAATGTGTTTTTACATGATGATAAAATAAAAGAAAAAACTTTCTAATAATTAGAGCTGTAAAAAATGGAATGGGCTGCCCATCAAAGAAAAGAGTTCCATAATACTGGGATTATAGGCAGATCAATTGACTGCTTATTGGAGTTGAAGAAGAGATAAGGCAGAGGGCTGAAATTTATCATCTCAAAAGTATCCCCTTTGAAGTTCCAGGATAACCATACTTCTCAAAACAACTCTATTTATTATACTAATAATATAAGAAAAAAGGAAATTAACAATTCAATGAATATTTATTTGCTGTTGTTTGGTCATTTTACTTCAGTCATATCTGACTCTTCCTAACCTGATTTGGGGTTTACTTGGCAAAGATACTGGAGAAGTTTACCATTTCCTTCTCCACCTCATTTTACAGATGAGGAAACTGAGGCATATGGGGTTAAGTTATTTATCTAGGATCACATGTAAGTGGTCACATAGCTAGTGTCTGAGTCTTCCTGACTCCAGGCCCAGAAACTCTATCCACTGGACTGTCTAGCTGCCTGAATATCTATTTAGCATCTACAAGGCATCAAAGATTGGGCTAATCCTTGGAGATATGGGAACTTCCTGGGTTCAATTATGGCCAGACACTTCCTAGGTATTGAGACCCATGGCAAGTCATTTAACCCTCATTGAACCCTTACAACTCTTTTGCCTTGGAACAAATGCACATTATTGATTTTAAGATGGAAGGTAAAGATTTTTTTTTTAAAAAGAAATTGAACAAGCTATAAATGAATTCATAAAGAAAGCAACCCCTGGGTTTAGATAGATTTATAAGACAATTCTATCAAACACTCAAAGAATAATTAATTCTAATATTACATAAACTATTTGCAAAAAAAAAGGAAAAGAAGGCATCCTATCAAACTCTATACAAATATGTCATTGATGCCTAAACCAGAAGGTATAAAGCTAAAAATAAAACTATAGGTCACTATCCCTAATGAATTTTGATTAAAAACTTTAAAATAAAATATTAACAATAGTATATTACTTTTATGGCCAAGTTGGATTTAAATTCAGAATACAGGGTTTTGGTTTACTATAAGGAACACTTGAAACCCAATAAACAACATCAATAACAAAAATAATTTAAAAGACATGATTGTAACAATAAATGTTAGAAAAAAACATTTTTACACTTATGTCTGTTAAAAATACTAAACAGCATGGATGATATTATAAATTAAGTTTTGTTATTTTAGTTTAGAGAGAAACACTGAAGAAAAAAAACTGCTTGATTACATGAGTCGAGAGGATATGATTGGGGATGTAGATTCTAAATAAACATCCTAGTGCAAACAGCAACATGGAAATAGGTTCTGTTCAAGGACACATGTAATACCCAGTGGAATTATGTGTAGGCTACGGGAAAGGGGAGGAGAGGAGAGGGAGGGAAAGAATATGATTCTTGTAACCCAGGAATAATGTTTTAAATTGACTAAATAAAATTTAAAAAAATATTAGTGTAGAGATAAGAAGTAGAGAAGTTGGCTTGAGAAAGAATTGGAGTTTCAAACAGAGCTGAGGCAGAGTGTCAATTTCAAATCTAATGGTTTTTCTTTGGCAGTTGGTCTCTGGCAATTGGCAGAGTCAGACTCTCTGAGGGCTTGGAAGAGGTAACATCTTTTTCTCTTTCTCTCTAGGAGCTAAGTGTTTTCCTTTCTCAACTTAGAAAACACTAGTGACTATGTATTGCTGTTTTTATAGATTTTTTTTTTAAACTCTGAGAAGACCAAAGAAAGACCTGGTTTTTGTTTTGGACTCTGAGACTGCTAAGGCTCGGAGTCCTAACTTGGATCTTGCTGAGACTCAGCCAACTAGCCTTTGTTATTTTTATAATTTAGAGACAAAGTTAAAAATTATAAGGATAATAGTGTTAGTTTATTTAGAAAAGTAAAAATTTGGGTTAGTTAGATCAGGAAGGATCAGTGTAGCCTGTGGAAACAGGAGAAGCAGCTCCTTGTGGAACCAGGGAGTTTTATTTAGGTGGAGTTAGAATCCTTTAGAGTTAGAAATTCTTTTTATCCTTATATTTTCAATAAGTAGTTTATTTTTATATAACTGTGATAGAGGCTGACTCTAGAGAAAAAGTGCCAGACTGAAGAGTATATGAAAATGATCACCTCAACAGGGGAGTGACCCCAGGAGTGAAATCTTGAGGAGAGAAGACTCTGGTGAGGAGAACAGTGAGGGTCTCTGTCTTGAGACGTCAAAGAGAGAAGGTGGACAAAGACTTTCTCCTGAGGGTTACCCATTTTTCCTGCTGGTGACTTCCCCCCCAACACTTCCCAATTGAAGGAACTTTCTGAAGAGAGAGCTGAGCAGACTTTACCTCAGCTCCTGTTGCCCAGGGGTGAGTCCACCTGACTTTCTCTCAGGGGGCTCAGGCTGCCAAGGCCCAAGTTCCCCCCCAAACTCAAGGAGGGAGGGGAAAGGGTTTAGATAGAGACAGGGACTCCCTTTCCCCACTTTACTTTTCCCATTCTTCCCTGCCCATTATTTCTTTTTTTTTTATCTGATTGAGTTGACATTAAAGTTCTCTGTTCCCCAAACTGAGTGTGAGTGAATGGATCTAGGGGAGACCTTTGGGTCTCGAGTAGTAGAGGGGGGATAAGAGGGAAAAGAGCAAATTGGGGAGAGCATCTTTAGCTAAGGAGGGAAGGCAGAAGGGGGAAAATCTTCAATACCCCCTCTTCTCTCTCTGAGCATACCCGTTACATCTACTGCCTCCCCCTGAACCCCGCTTTGCAGGAAGTAGGAAGTTCTCTCTCTTTCCTTCTCCCACTCTATATCTTGGGATCCAAGTCCCTTGTCGGGGTACATCCCTTCCCTCTTTTCTTATTTTTATTAAAACAGTTGGCACCCCAGATTTAAAAGGACCCCATTTATTTTTTTTAAAAAAAGCTTTAGTGACTATCACCAACTGCCATCAACTGTCAGTTGTCAATTACAACTCCTGAGGTGAGCAGCCTTTGTCACTGACTCTGCCTAGCAGTTTCCACACAGGATCAAAAACATCTTGATTCCTTGGGGGGGGGGGGAGAAAAACAAGTCAGTTACCAACTGCCACTCTGGTCAGTTACAATACTGAGGGAGAGAGGCTGTACTAGAGTTGTCTGCCATAGGATCTAGCCATCTTGGATCATATCTAACTAGAAGCAAAGCTTGTGGGGACAACAACCATTTTCTAACTGTTAACTCCTGGCAGTTAGAGCCTAGAAAAGATATAATGGGGAACATGTTACAACTAATATTTTGGTCGACTGTGCTAGGATTAATTGCCATTTATTGGGGCTACTGTATCATTTATAATACAGTGGCAGGAATGATAGACAATGTTCTAGAGACATTAACAAATATGACTATGGGATGGACACAATTGCCAATGAATTATCTAGATGTAAATTACTCTGGCAAATCATACCCCAAGTCTATTTTGTGTTCATGGTAGTGACTAACATCTTAAAGAATATCAAAGCTGGTGCCAACCTGATCTTCCAAAAGAAAACTGTACATGATCTAGTCATTGATAATAGAATAGAGACATTGTTTGGTCAGATCCTTATTATGACTGAGATATGCCAGGATTATATGCAGAGAAAACAAGGCATGGGGAAAGGAACCAACGAGAAGACTAGGGACGTGATGAGACAGACTAATAAGGATGATGTAGTTACTAATACTAATACTGGGACACCATTAGGTGCAGTAGGGGGAAATGACCTTGCCAATAACAAACAGGCACCAACATCTTGCAAATGCATCAAGGGCTCAAAAGATTATGCCTTTGTGCGATGTAGCTAAGGTCACTGATAACTGGCATTTTACATGCAAAGGTTCATAAGTCATTCTCCACCCATGACTTAGAATCTTTATGTAAACATATGCCTAAATTTTTATTAGAGCCTCATCTCGCAATTAAAGAACTGAAAAGAGCATTTCACCTCTATGAACCAGATTTTGAGAATGTAGAAATTCTTTTATCTGAACTTTTTATACCCCAGGAACATAAAAATTTTATTGAACAAACTAGAAAAGATTCTTCACTCATGAGCTGGCCAGAAGTTTTTGAGGATCTGGATTTTTTAATCCAAGATCAATGACTTATCTAAGAAAATACCGTGAGGATGTATTGCAGGGAATGAAGCAATTGTCAGAAAGACCCAATGCATGGGGAAAATTTGACAGATTATCCCAAGAAAAAAATGAACACCCAAGTACATTTATTGATCGCCTTATTAAAAAAAACTGAGGGACTGTTGGGTTTTAGCCCTGATTCAAAAGAAGCAGAAGTACACATGAGGAGACAATTTCTCAAGGGCTGTGATAAGCACTTGAGGGATTTCTTCAGGAACTATTGCCCTAAGTTTGACCATATCTCACTTAATGAACTTAGGGACACTGCCACCTATCTTCATGATAACGAAGTAGATCAAGAAAAAAGAAAAGAATGATCTAAAGAAAAAGCTCCAAGAGACCTCTGAAATATTAAGGCAGAAAGAATTATAGGAGGTTAAGAACCTGGCTACAATTAAGACATTTAACACACAAAACACACAGTATAGACAGACACCCAGAGTCAACAGAGACAACACCACAGTCAACAGAGGGTGCAAAGAGATACCAGGACTTGCTTTTTGTGTTCTCGTCAAGAACACATAGTAAGACACTGCCCTATGAAACATCGCTATGAACAGGATCAATATAAGAGAGATGGGAAAGGTCAAAATGCATATTATCAGGGAAAAGTATATAATAACAAAAACTATGGGAGATAGGACTCTAATAGCAAGTAGTGTTGGTCTCACTGCAGACTTAGAGAACAGGAGGCCCCAGACCTGAAATCCATGGAAGCAGCAATAGCTTCTGGAGCAAAACTCTGTTTTTCAGAAGTTGTAGCAAGAAATAAGCATTATACTGCATGATGCCAGGCCCTAGCATTATCTAGTACAAAAGAGACGAATTTGGGAGGTACCCCAGGAAGGAAACATGAGGGCATAAGCATAAAGTGCACAAAGGGAAATGGTAAAAAGGAAAATGAAAACTTTAAAATTTTAGTTGTGGAGAAACATATAGTTGGGCAAGATGCCAAGGGAAGCAACTTAAGTATAAAACAAAAAGCTATTATTGAGATGGAGAGTGAAATTGCACAGATAATAGCAGACATGAAACATGACATGGTTCACAATACATAGGCACACAAAACTGCATGGAGAAAAGCAAGTCAAAGATTAAATCCTTTTTGGAAAATTGTTTAGCTTGCAGAATGGATCTAGACAGTGGAAGATCAAATGGGGCCACCAATCTTTCAAACAGCAACAAGTATACAGACCATTCTGACAAGATAGCTAAATGAGGCATTGTTGCAAGAGACTTTGGAGCTGATACATTTATACATTTAAGAGGGGAAAGAAAGGAAAATGAGGGGAGAGCTAACTTAAATCCCAAAGTCAAAGACTTTTATCCACAAAATCCTATAACACTCAAAGATACCAGTCCTGGGGATGGGTCTAGCACAGATCAATATCAAACTTCCAATGACTTTATATTCCCTGAACCAGAGACTGCAAAACAATTTAAGGGAGTGGGAACAGAAGAATCTTTGATAGTGAAACCTCATCCAAGCAGTCCTCAAACTGAAATTAATATACAAACACAAACCTTTCCTCTGAGCAAACTGTTAGCTCATGGACAGCAGTGGTCCAAAGTGATACAAGTGTATTACAAACCTTGGGGCCAGAAAGTAAAGATGATAATAGGAAATCTGTGCATATAAACACCATAATGGCTCATTTACAAGAAACTCCAGAACCATATCTTGGGACAGAAGTGGGAGAACAAAAGCACAAACCTCTCACTGATATAGGGGTAAGTGGATCTGTATTGAAGTCATTCCCAGTAGATACCACCATAGAGGGAATGGTTTCTATGCCAAAATATTCACAAGAGGGAGTAGATAAACATGAACCTGATCCAAAAGATATGGTAGAACCTGTGCACTCCAGTAACATAATAGCAAATCTGCAGGAAGCAGTAAACCCACAAGAATCAAATTTGTCACTACAGAACTCAGAATCAGAGCATATTACTGGTCAACAGATAGAAAAAGAATTAGGAAATACAGAAATCACTGAAATAGGGCCAGACCAAGACACAAAACCTGGGTTAACAACACCTGACACAGAATTACAAC
Source organism: Monodelphis domestica (assembly GCF_027887165.1). Classification (NCBI taxonomy): domain Eukaryota; kingdom Metazoa; phylum Chordata; class Mammalia; order Didelphimorphia; family Didelphidae; genus Monodelphis; species Monodelphis domestica. The sequence goes on along the minus strand of NC_077227.1, from coordinate 658,459,033 downwards.
AGGTCACTGAACGAAAACTAATGAAATACCTGGAGAGTACAGAAATCAGTGACCAAGAGTCAGATTCAGATTTAGATGATAAAGTACCAAATGGTACAATAATAGCTGACCAGAACAATGATGAAGAACAAGAACCCTATGAGTACATCAAGCTTTATGATAAAGTTCACATAGATTTAGATGAATGGGACACAAATTGGCATAGTGAACACCTGAATTCAGACCAAACAAGTTTTTCTGATTCTGATTCTGATTCAGCAATTGAAAACATAGGTAACTCATTATCAGTACAGGAAATACTGTATATTACAGGAGTCAGTAGTTTTGAAGAATTTTGTAAGAAATATGACTTAGGGGACAGTGACACTGAATTGTAAGTAATATGATAGAGAACTTGGTACCAGGAATGGTTTGAGTTCTATAGGGTAGCAAACAACACTAAACCTTATAAGAATCCAGACTGGTACTAGGCTTAAGATCTGACACATGATCATGGATTTAGAATCCTTTAGAGTTAGAAATTGTTTTTTATTCTTATATTTTCAATAAGTAGTTTATTTTTATATAACAAGAATCTTCTTAGCGTCCTTGCACCTGACCCTGAAGAGAAGTTCACTTATGTGCTTCACTTCACTGATATAAACTGAAGATACTTTGTAAGCACAGCAAGCAGTCTTTAAATCAGTTTATAACCCATAATCAATCCATTGCCTTTTATTTTTACAGTTCGCCTATTATTTTTGCAATAGGTACAAATGGACTTTTCTTTAATATGGTAAATAATATTTTTCTGAAAATAAGAGCCATTGTTGTATATTAATGGAGAAGGCTAGAGCTGTCTAGTAAGATCAAGATTAAAACAAGAGTCAATTATCACCACTATTGTTTGATTTAATTCTCGAAATGCTAGCTACAGCAAGCAGACAAGAAAAAGCATAGGCAAAGAGGAAACAAAACTAGCATTCTAGGTATATAATCTAGAGAACTCTAATGAGTAAATTACAAATTAATTCATAAACAAATAAATATTTGTTTATTAAATAAAATGCATTATTAATTTAAATAAAATTTAAATGAATAAAAAGTTAAATAAAACATAAATTTATAAAAATTATAAACAACTTAAGCTAAATTACAAAATTAGAAAATAAACTCAAATCATTAATATTTTACATAATATGTAAAGTATATATATATATAAATAAAATGAGTGAGGGTTTATAAAGTGTTTTGTATAAATATCACTTGATCCTCACAACAACACTGTGAGGTAGATGCTATTATTATCTTTGCTTGTAGAAGAAGAAACTGAGACAGGGGTTAAATGACTTACCTAGGGTCATATAGCTAGTAGGGGTCTGAGACATGGTTTGAACTCAGGTCTTCCAAATTCAACATTCTATCTATTGCTTCACCAATTGCCAACTGCCAATAGAAGCCTAGAGGAAGAGAGAGAAAAAGACTTCTATCCAAAATAACTATAGAACTTATAAAGTATCTGGAAGTCTACCTATCAAGATATACATAGAAACTATATTCAACTATATTATATATAATAAACCGTAAAGCTCTCTTTATAGAAATAAAGATAATTAATTGCTTCTGTTTAAGCCATGCCAATATAAATGCAGTAAAGAATTTGGAGGCAAGTTTCTATGGGCAGAAGAAATATCTTTAGCACCTATCTATATAGGTACTAAAAACAGACGTATTGCCTCTGGAAAATAATAATGATAATAATAATAGCTAGCATTTATGTATTATTTTATGGTTTGTAAAGTACTGTACATATGCTATGTCATTCATTCTTTACAACAGCCATGTGAGGTAGATGCTATTATCTTCATTTTGCAGACAAGGAAACAAAGGTAGAAAGCCCAGGGGGAAGTGTTTTGCTCCATATTTGAGGCAGAGTTTGAACTTGGGTCTCAATGTCCAGCACTTTTTGCCCAGTCCCACCTAGCTGCTCATCTGGGGGGGGGGGGGAAGAATGGTTTATTCTTCTCTTTTCTTGGAGGAAAGAGAGGGATAAATTTTAGGTAGACAAGTAAGAAAGCTTATTGTCAATTCTTTTAAATTTTTTATGTTTTACAGTTAGCCTCTAGATTTAAGAGATAGCCCTGAAATCAGGAAGAATTAAGTTCAAGTCCTGCCTCTTAAACACACTGACTTTTGTGACATTGCAGGTTGGACTGAGTGCCTCCATGACAGACTAGGTAGTTCAGAATTTGCTTTCAGTTTGGACAGTTGTAGATCAAAAATTAATATCCAAAATACTCCAAGTATTATATTTAACAAGATGTATTAATAATGCCTTGAAGCTAAAAGGAAAATAAAAGGCTAGAGGAACAGAGAGAGCTCACCCAGTCATTCATAAGGGAAAAAGAGAGAGAGGGCTAGGGAAAACATCCAACTATATACACATGTAACAAACTTAAACATGAAAATGGAAAGGGAAAGGGATGCTGGGAGATGAAGTCCAAGGGTACAAGATTTTCTAATTACACACAGTTGAACAAGGAGGAGAGATACTGGGAAGTTCAAGCAATGGCAGATTGAGAGTATAATAGATGGGAGCAAAGCAGAAAAGACTTCGCCCAATATTAAATAATGTCTGGGGCTCTGGAGGGGCCACTTTCAACCACTGCTGTCACATAGGATATGCCTAGGATGGAGGCCAAGGGCCAGATCTAGTTGTTTTGCACTTTTTTTTTTTTTGAGAAAACCCTTTGCAGATGGGGAACTGCCTGGCTCCCCATGGCACCCTACCACAATTACTCACTAAGAGCCTTCTGGGCAGTGACTAGAAAGCAGGGCACATCTAATGAGAGGAGTGATGACATGGCTGGAAAAGACTTTCATCTTCACCTTTTATAACCAATATTTTCAGATGCTCTGATGCAAATGCAGGAGATTACTAATAGTCTATAGTCATTCTTTCTCTAGTTAGAGCCCTCAAAATGGAGAATCCCCTGATACTGTTAAAGTTATGCACCATTAAGTTTCATGCTGATGATCTTATTCCTATATCAAGTCTTTGAAGTTATCTAGGGAAAGGTTATGTTGGGGAACTTTTTTCATTTCATGGTTGAGTGCTACAAATTCCACAGTAAGATTGAAATCATTATAGAAAAATTGTGTTATAATCAAACCCAACACTTTACTCCCTTGCTTACCATTTGTTACCTAATCCCAATTGAACATGGTTGACATGCATGAGCAAAGAATTTCATACTAGAAGAGAACTTGGAGAGAATCTAGTCCAACCATCCCGTTTTATAGATGAAAATATAGTCATGAGGTAAAAATGACCTTCCCAAAATATTGATTTCCTCTGAAGGAAATAAGGAGCAGAATAAACATTCCAATCCTAGTCTTCTGATTCCATATCTGTTGTTTTTCCCAATTAACCTTTATGACTAGGATGAGAAAGTAGGAAGTCAGAGATGAGAGTGGCTACGTGTTCAATATGACACAGGTGTTTCTTTTTTACCGCCTTTTTTAAAAAATTGCATTTTTTCTCAATTGCATACAGAAACAATTTTTAACATTT